>NC_091977.1:480867717-481214642 GCF_044704955.1 Pristiophorus japonicus
CTTCTATTTTCTCCTTTAGTGGGGATTCCATTATTTTTCCTGCCACTGATGTTAAGCTGACTGGTCTATAATTCCCTGGAGATGTTCTGTCCCCCTTCTTTAATATAGATATTACATTAGCTATTCACCAGTCCTCTGGCACTACACCTTATTCGAACAAATTATTAAATATATGTAGTAATGCCTCTGCTATCTCTTCCCTAAATTCTTTTAAAATGCATGGATGCAATACATCCAGACCAGGGTTTTATTCCTCTTTGAGTTTGATTAGTCTATTTAATATATCGCCTCTTTTTATTTTAAATGTACTTATCTCATTACTAACCTCATCATCCACTGTCACGTCCACCTGTTCAATCTCCTTGGTAAATACTGAAGCAAAATAATTATTGAATATTTCTGCCATTTCTCTATCGTTACCTGTGGTATTATCCTGTCTAACCCTTAATGTCCCTCCCAACCTTCCTTTTTTTTATTGATGTGCGTGTAAAATATTTTACTATTTTGTTTTATGTTTTTGGCTGATTTCATTTCATTGTTCCTCTTTGCCTACCTAATTGTTTAGAAACATAGGACTAGAACCTCCACTTTTGTGCTTATCGCCCCAAAATGGGCATTATTTCCAGCATGGGCATTAAAAAAGGGTTTTCAGATCGTCGGCTTCTCGCCTAGTTTCCATTTTTGAAGATAGGCATTACTGTGAGCGATATCAAATGGGGTAGCGTTAAATTATTTTGACCTTCTGCATAAAGTGTGGCCGTCCTTAGCAACATCATGGCAATGCTCAATTCCCGCGATTCAGGAGGTCAAGGGTCATCATGACATGCACAGAAGAGGAGACAGAGAGTGAGGGTGCTCAGAGGCACTGAAAGCGTGTGTGAACATAAGAACATAAGAACATAGGAATTAGGAACAGGAGTAGGCCATCTAGCCCCTCGAGCCTGCTCCGCCATTCAACAAGATCATGGCTGATCTGGCCGTGGACTCAGCTCCACTTACCCGCCCGCTCCCCGTAACCCTTATTGGTTAAAAATATATCTATCTGTGATTTGAATACCTACAATGAGCTAGCCTCAACTGCTTCCTTGGGCAGAGAATTCCACAAATTCACAACCCTCTGGGAGAAGAAATTCCTTCTCAACTCGGTTTTAAATTGGCTCCCCCGTATTTTGAAGCTGTGCCCCCTAGTTCTAGTCTCCCCGACCAGTGGAAACAACCTCTCTGCCTCTATCTTGTCTATCCCTTTCATGATTTTAAATGTTTCTATAAGATCACCCCTCATCCTTCTGAACTCCAACGATTAAAGACCCAGCCTACTCAATCTATCATCATAAGATAACCCTCTCATCTCCGGAATCAGCCAAGTGCATCGTCTCTGTACTCCCTCCAAAGCTAGTATATCCTTCCTTAAGAAAGGTGACCAAAACTGCACGCAGTACTCCAGGTGCGGCCTCACCAATACCCTATACAGTTGCAGCAGGACCTCCCTGCTTTTGTACTCCATCCCTCTCGCAATGAAGGCCAACATTCCATTCGCCTTCCTGATTACGTGCTGCACCTGCAAACTAACTTTTTGGGATTCATGCACAAGGACCCCCAGGTCCCTCTGCAACGCAGCATGTTGTAATTTCTCCCCATTCAAATAATATTCCCTTTTACTGTTTTTTTTCCAAGGTGGATGACCTCACATTTTCCAACATTGTATTCCATCTGCCAAACCTTAGCCCATTCGCTTAACCTATCTAAATCTCTTTGCAGCCTCTCTGTGTCCTCTACACAACCCACTTTCCCACGAATCTTTGTGTCATCTGCAAATTTTGTTACACTACACTCTGTCCCCTCTTCCAGGTCATCTATGTATATTGTAAACAGTTGTGGTCCCAGCACCGATCCCTGTGGCACACCACTAACCACCTATTTCCAAACCGAAAAGGACCCATTTATCCCAACTCTCTGCTTTCTGTTAGCTAGCCAATTCTCTATCCATGCTAATAATTTCCTCTGACTCCGCGTACCTTTTATCTTCTGCAGTAACCTTTTGTGTGGCAACTTATCGAATGCCTTTTGGAAATCTAAATACACCACATCCATCAGTGCACCTCTATCCACCATGCTCGTTATATCCTCAAAGAATTCCAGTAAATTAGTTAAACATGATTTCCCCTTCATGAATCCATGCTGCGTCTGCTTGATTGCACTATTCCTATCTAGATGTCCCGCTATTTCTTCTTTAATGATAGCTTCAAGCATTTTCTCCACTACAGATGTTAAACTAACCGGCCTATAGTTACCTGCCTTTTGTCTGCCCTCTTTTTTAAACAGAGGCGTTACATTAGCTGCTTTCCAATCTGCTCGTACCTCCCCAGAGTCCAGAGAATTTTGGTAGATTATAACGAATGCATCTGCTATAACTTCCGCCATCTCTTTTAATACCCTGGGATGCATTTCATCAGGACCAGGGGACTTGTCTACCTTGAGTCTCATTAGCCTGTCCAGCACTACCCCCCTAGTGATAGTGATTATCTCAAGGTCCTCCCTTCCCACATTCCCGTGACCAGCAATTTTTGGCATGGATTTTGTGTCTTCCACTGTGAAGACCGAAGCAAAATAATTGTTTAAGGTCTCAGCCATTTCCACATTTCCCATTATTAAATCCCCCTTCTCATCTTCTAAGGGACCAACATTTATTTTAGTCACTCTTTTCCGTTTTATATATTGGTAAAAGCTTTTACTATCTGTTGTTATGTTTTGCGCAAGTTTACTTTCATAATCTATCTTTCCTTTCTTTATTGCTTTCTTAGTCATTCTTTGCTGTCGTTTAAAATTTTCCCAATCTGCTAGTTTCCCACTAACCTTGGCCACCTTATATGCATTGGTTTTTAATTTGATACTCTCTTTTATTTCCTTGGTTATCCACGGCTGGTTATCCCTTCTCTTACCGCCCTTCTTTTTCACTGGAATATATTTTTGTTGAGCACTATGAAAGAGCTCCTTAAAAATCCTCCACTGTTCCTCAATTGTGCCACCGTTTAGTCTGTGTTTCCAGTCTACTTTAGCCAACTCTGCCCTCATCCCACTGTAGTCCCCTTTGTTTAAGCATAGTATGCTCGTTTGAGACACTACTTCCTCACCCTCAATCTGTATTACAAATTGAACCATACTGTGATCACTCATTCCGAGAGGATCTTTTACTAGGAGATCGTTTATTATTCCTGTCTCATTACACAGGATCCAAGATAGCTTGCTCCCTTGTAGGTTCTGTAACATACTGTTCTAAGAAACAATCCCGTATGCATTCTATGAATTCCTCCTCCAGGCTACCCCGTGCGATTTGGTTTGACGAATCGATATGTAGGTTAAAATCCCCCATGATTACTGCCGTTCCTTTTTCACATGCCTCCATTATTCCCTTGATTATTGCCCGCCCCACCGTGAAGTTATTATTTGGGGGCCTATAAACTATGCCCACCAGTGACCTTTTCCCCTTACCATCTCTAATCTCCACCCAAATGATTCAACATTTTGTTCATTCGAGCCAATATCGTCTCTCACAACTGCCCTGATATCATCCTTTATTAACAGAGCTACCCCACCTCCTTTCCCTTCTTGTCTATCTTTCCGAATTGTCAGATACCCCCGCATGTTTAATTCCCAGTCTTGGCCACCCTGCAACCACGTTTCTGTAATGGCCACCAAAGCATACCCATTTGTAATGATTTGTGCCATCAACTCATTTACTTTATTTCGAATGCTGCGTGTGTTTAGGTAGAGTGTTTTAATACTAGTTTTTAAACCATGACTTTTAGTTTTGTCCCCTCCTGCAGCCCCTTTATATTCATACATATTGTCCCTTCCTATCACCTTGTGGTTTACACTTACCCCAGTGCTACTCTGCTCTGTTGCCTCCTGCCTTTTGCATTCTTTCTTGGGGTCCTGTTTATCTGAGCTCGCACCCACTCTAACTAGCTCACAGCCCTCTCCTGGGTTCCGAATACTCCTTGCATTGAGGCATCGAGCTTTCATGCTTGCCTTTTTATTACACTTTGACCCTTTAGAATTTTGCTGTACAGTGGCCCTTTTTGTTTTTTGCCTTGGGTTTCTCTGCCCTCCACTTTTACTCATCTCCTTTCTGTCTTTTGCTTTTGTCTCCATTTTGTTTCCCTCTGTCTCCCTGCATTGGTTCCCATCCCCCTGCCATATTAGTTTAACTCCCCCACAACAGCACTAGCAAACACTCCCCCTCAGACATTGGTTCCGGTCCTGCCCAGGTGCAGACCGTCTGGTTTGTACTAGTCCCACCTCCCCCAGAACCGGTTCCAATGCTCCAGGAATTTGAATCCCTCCCTGCTGCACCACTGCTCAAGCCACGTATTCATCTGAGCTATCCTGCGATTCCTACTCTGACTAGCATGTGGCACTGGTAGCAATCCTGAGATTACTACGTTTGAGGTCCTATGTTTTAATTTAGCTCCTAGCTCCTTAAATTCATCTCATAGGACCTCATCCCTTTTTTTTACCTATATCGTTGATACCAATGTGCACCACAACAACTGGCTGTTCACCCTCCCATTTCAGAATGTCCTGCACCCGCTCCGAGACATCCTTGACCCTTGAACCAGGGAGACAACATACCATCCTGGAGTTTCAGTTGCGGCCGCAGAAACACCTATCTATTCCCCTTACAATTGAATCCCCTATCACTATCGCTCTCCCATTCTTTTTCCTGCCCTCCTGTGCAGCAGAGCCCGCCACGGTGCCATGAACTTGGCTGCTGCTGCCCTCCCCTGATGAGTCATCCCCCTCAACAGTACTCAAAGCAGTGTATCTGTTTTGCAGGGGGATGACCGCAGTGGACCCCTGCACTACCTTCCTTGCACTGCTCTTCCTGCTGGTCTTCCATTCCCTAACTGGATGTGGACCCTTCACCTGCGCTAAGACCAACTCGCTACACGTGCTACTCGCGTCATTCTCAGCATCGTGGATGCTCCAGAGTGAATCCACCCTCAGCTGCAATTCCACAACGCGGACCATCAGGAGCTGGAGGTGGATACACTTCCCGCACACGTAGTTGTCAGGGACACCGGAGGCGTCCCTGATTTCCCACATAGTACAGGAGGAGCATAACACTCGTCTGAGCTCGCCTGCCATGACTTAACCCTTAGATTAACTTAAATTGGCAACGACAGTGCTAAAAGTTACTCGCTGATATAGAAGAGCAAAACGAAAAACTACTTACCAGTCACCAGTGGCTGTGGTGTGTGCTTGTTAGGCTCTTGTGGGAGGCACAACGGAGATTCATCAGTAGCAAAAAGCCTACTAAGCACCAAGAACATAGTTGGCACCGAGTTTTTGTCCAACAAATAAGATATAACATGGAAGGGATGGAGGAGGCCCTGGAGCTGGTAACCAGGAACACTGGTGGCAAAGGGCTCCCAATGGTCCCGGAGCGCCGCACTGCACCCCAAGGTGATGCACCCCCCAACCACATATGAGAGCCAGCAGCAACATCTTGCTTCTGGCTTGGAGCACGTTCCCACCTCAGGACCGTCCTTTCCTATATCCGTCCAAGCAGCGCTTTGGCCGTCAGCCCCCCCCCTCCCCCTCTCCCAATGAAGCATCGCCTGAGGACCTCCTCGGCCAGGCAGCTTGGAGTCAGGAGGGGAAGGGGAAGGGGTAGAGGTAGGGAGGAGAAGGGGTTGATTTGTACAGAAATACTGATGAATCCAGACTAACGTTCGGTTTAAATATTTTTTATTTAACAAAACCTTGTAGCACATTGGCTCAGATAGCTGCACTGTTACATGCTGGTGATTCCTTAACATCAAAGGATATAATCACACTTAACTTCAATCAACTTAAACTTTAACTGTCACCAAGGTGATGCCCATCATTAATGTATGACCTGCACACCCAGCAGTATGTCAACCTTGTAAATAACATGTTCTTTCAGGCAAAGCGATTATTGATGAGCTCCTGACATAAGGCTCTTGCAGCTATCATGCCACCATGGGCCCTTTCATGCGGTCTACAGAGCATCAGCCTGATTGTCTGGGCCGATATCAGTGTCCGCCTCCTCGTCCTCCTCTTCCTCTCTCTGGTGAGGTGGACTGTCAGACTTTTCAGGCAATTCTTGTTCCTTCCTGATAGCCAAGTTGTGCAGCACGGAGCACACAATCACGAATTGAGCTACCTGCTCAGGGTGGTATTGGAGCTCGCCTCCTGAGTGGTCGAGGCATCTAAAGCGCTGCTTCAGCACTCCAATGGTTTTCTCCATGATATTAGAAACATAGAAACATAGAAAATAGGTGCAGGAGTAGGCCATTCGGCCCTTCTAGCCTGCACCGCCATTCAATGAGTTCATGGCTGAACATTCAACTTCAGTACCCCATTCCTGCTTTCTCGCCATACCCCTTGATCCCCCTAGTAGTAAGGACCTCATCTAACTCCTTTTTGAATATATTTAGTGAATTGGCCTCAACAACTTTCTGTGGTAGAGAATTCCACAGGTTCACCACTCTCTGGGTGAAGAAGTTCCTCCGCATCTCGGTCCTAAATGGCTTACCCCTTATCCTTAGACTGTGACCTCTGGTTCTGGACTTCCCCAACATTGGGAACATTCTTCCTGCATCTAACCTGTCTAACCCCGTCAGAATTTTAAATGTTTCTATGAGGTCCCCTCTCATTCTTCTGAACTCCAGTGAATACAAGCCCAGTTGATCCAGTCTTTCTTGATAGGTCAGTCCCGCTATCCCGGGAATCAGTCTGGTGAACCTTCGCTGCACTCCCTCAATAGCAAGAATGTCCTTCCTCAGGTTAGGAGACCAAAACTGTACACAATACTCCAGGTGTGGCCTCACCAATGCCCTGTACAACTGTAGCAACACCTCCCTGCCCCTGTACTCAAATCCCCTTGCTATGAAGGCCAACATGCCATTTGCTTTCTTAACCGCCTGCTGCACCTGCATGCCAACCTTCAATGACTGATGTACCATGACACCCAGGTCTCTTTGCACCTCCCCTTTTCCTAATCTGTCACCATTCAGATAATAGTCTGTCTCTCTGTTTTTACCACTAAAGTGGATAACCTCACATTTATCCACATTATACTTCATCTGCCATGCATTTGCCCACTCACCTAACCTATCCAAGTCGCTCTGCAGCCTCACAGCATCCTCCTCGCAGCTCACACTGTCACCCAACTTAGTGTCATCCGCAAATTTGGAGATACTACATTTAATCCCCTCATCTAAATCATTAATGTACAGTGTAAACAGCTGGGGCCCCAGCACAGAACCTTGCGGTACCCCACTAGTCACTGCCTGCCATTCTGAAAAGTACCCATTTACTCCAACTCTTTGCTTCCTGTCTGACAACCAGTTCTCAATCCACGTCAGCACACTACCCCCAATCCCATGTGCTTTAACTTTGCACATCAATCTCTTGTGTGGGACCTTGTCGAACGCCTTCTGAAAGTCCAAATATACCACATCAACTGGTTCTCCCTTGTCCACTCTACTGGAAACATCCTCAAAAAATTCCAGAAGATTTGTCAAGCATGATTTCCCTTTCACAAATCCATCCTGACTTGGACCTATCATGTCACCTCTTTCCAAATGCACTGCTATGACATCCTTAATAATTGATTCCATCATTTTACCCACTACTGATGTCAGGCTGACCGGTCTATAATTCCCTGTTTTCTCTCTCCCTCCTTTTTTAAAAAGTGGGGTTACATTGGCTACCCTCCACTCTATAGGAACTGATCCAGAGTCAATGGAATGTTGGAAAATGACTGTCAATGCATCCACTATTTCCAAGGCCACCTCCTTAAGTACTCTGGGATGCAGTCCATCAGGCCCTGGGGATTTATCGGCCTTCAATCCCATCAATTTCCCCAACACAATTTCCCGGCTAATAAGGATTTCCCTCAGTTCCTCCTCCTTACTAGACCCCCCGACCCCTTTTATAACCGGAAGGTTGTTTGTGTCCTCCTTCGTGAATATTGCGAGTTGCTCTGTGGCTCTCATTGTATCGACTCTCGGCCTCGGTTTGGGTGTCACGCAGGGGGGTCTTCAGTCAGGTGGCGAGGCCATATCCTTTGTCACCAAGAATCCAGCAATGACCTTGTGGCTGATTGTTAAACAAGTCAGATACAGTGCTCTCACGCAGGATGTGAGCATCATGGATGCTGCCCGGAAATTGAGCATTCACTAATTTGCGGGTGGTCAACAACCACTTGGACATTCAGGGAGTGGAATCCCTTGCGGTTCCTGAAAGCCTCAGCATCCTGAGAAGGATGTAACTAGTAGAGTAGACAAGGGAGAACCAGTGGTTTCTATGTATAACTGTGTATTTGGACTTTCAAAAGGCTTTTGACAAGATTGCACACAAGAGATTGGTGTGCAAAATTAAAGCACATGCTATTGGGGGGGTATGTACTGACATGGATAGAGAACTGGTTGGCAGATAGGAAGCAGAGAATCGGGATAAATGGGTCCTTTTCAGAATGGCAGGCAGTGACTAGTGGAGTGCCGCAGGGGTCAGTGCTGAGACCCCAGCTCTTTACAATATACACTAATGATTTGGATGAAGGAATTGAGTGTAATATCTCCAAGTTTGCAGATGACACTAAACTGGGTGGCGGTGTGAGCTGTGAGGAGGACGCTAAGAGGCTGCAGAGTGACTTGGACAGGTTAGGTGAATGGGCTAATGCATGGCAGATGCAGTATAATGTGGATAAATGTGAGGATATCCACTTTGGGGGCAAAAACACAAAGGCAGAATATTATCTGAATGGCGACAGATTAGGAAAAGGGGAGGTGCAACAAGACCTGGGTGTCATGGTACATCAGTCATTGAAAGTTGACTTGCAGGTACAGCAGGTGGTGAAAACGGCAAATGGTATGTTGGCCTTCATAGCTAGGGGATTTGAGTATAGGAGCAGGGAGATCTTACTGCAGTTGTACAGGACTTTGGTGAGGCCTCACCTGGAATATTGTGTTCAGTTTTCGTCTCCTAATCTGAGGAAGGATGTTCTTGCTATTGAGGGAGTACAGTGAAGGTTCACCAAATTGATTCCCGGGATGGCTGGTCTGACATCCGAGGAGAGACTGGATCGACTGGGCCTTTATTCAATGGAGTTTAGAAGGATGAGAGGGGATCTCATAGAAACATATAAAATTCTGACAGGACTGGACAGGTTAGATGCAGGAAGAACGTTCCCGATGTTGTTAACCTGTGGAATTCCCTACCGCAGAGAGTTGTTGATGCCAGTTCATTGGATATATTCAAGAGGGAGTTAGATATGACCCTTACGGCTAAAGGGATCAAGGGGTATGGAGAGAAAGCAGGAAAGGGGTACTGAGGTGAATGATCAGCCATGATCTTATTGAATGGTGGTGCAGGCTCGAAGGGCCGAATGGCCTACTCCTGCTCCTATTTTCTATGTTTCTATGTATAACTGTAGTAAGACATCTTGCTCCTGCACTCAAATCCTCTTGCAATGAAGACCAACATAGTATTTGCCTACCTAACTGCTTGCTACACCTGCATGTTTGCTTTCAATGACTGGTGTACAAGGACACCCAGGCTCCTCTGTACATCAACACTTCCCAAGCCATCACCATTTCAATAATACTTTGTCCTTATGTTTTTCCTACCAAAGTAGATAACTTCACATTTATCCACGTTATACTGCATCTGCCAATTGTTTGCCCACTCACTCAACCTATCTAAATTTTCTTGCAGCGTCTTTACATCCTCCTCACAAATCACAATCCCACCTAGTTTTGTGTCATCAGCAAACTTGGAAATATTACATTTGGTTCCCTCATCTAAATAATTTATATATATTGTGAATAGCTGGGGCCCAAGCATTGATCCCTGTGGTACCTCACTAGTCACTGCCCTACACCCCGAAAAAGACCCGTTTATTCCTACTCTCTGTTTCCTGTCAGTTAACCAATTTTCAATCCATGCCAATACATTACCCCCCAACCCTATTTGCTTTAATTTTTCACACTAACCTCTTATGTGGGATTTTATCAAAGGCCTTCTGAAAATCCAAATACACTACATCCACTGGTTCTCCCTTATCTATTCTATCAGTTACATCCTCAAAAAACTTCAGTAGGTTTGGCAAACATGATTTTCCTTTCATAATTCCATGTTGACTTTGTTTAATCCTGTTGATATTATGTGTGCCGTTATCATATCCTTTATAATAGACTGCAGCATTTTCCCTACTACTGATGTCAGGCTAACCGGTCTGTAGTTCCCCATTTTCTCTCTCCCTCCTTGATTAAATAGTGGGGTTACGTTTGCCACCCTCCAATCTGCAGGAACTGTTCCATAATCTATAGAATTTTGGAAGATGACAACCAATGCATTTAATATTTCCATGGCTACCTCTTTTAGTACTCTGGGATGCAGGTCATCAAGCCCTGGAGATTTATCTGCAGGAGCAGAACCAATGTTCAAGGGGGACTGTTTGCTACTGTTGTTGGGGAGGAGTTAAACTAATATGGCAGGGGGATGGGAACCTATGCAGGGAGGCAGAGGGAAATAAAAGGGAGACAGAGGCAAAAGATAGAAAGGAGAATAGTAAAAGTGGAGGGCAGAGAAACCCAAGGCAAAAAACAAAAAGGGTCACATTACAGCAAAATTCTAAAGGGACAAAGTGTGTTAAAAAGACAAGCCTGAAGGCTCTGTGCCTCAATTTGAGGAGTATTGGGAATAAGGTGGATGCGCAGATAGCAGTTAATGGATATGATGTAATTGGCATCATGGAGACATAGCTCCAGGGTGACCAAGGCTGGGAACTCAACATCCAGGGGTATTCAACATTTAGGAAGGATAGACAGAAAGGAAAAGGAGGCATGGTGGCATTGCTGGTTAAAGAGGAAATTAATGCAATATTAAGGAAGGACATTGGCTTGGATGATGTGGAATCGGTATGTGTGGAGCTACGGAATACCAAAGGGCAGAAAACGCTGGTGGGAGTTGTGTACAGGCCACCAAATAGTAGTAGTGAGGTTGGGTACAGCATCAAACAAGAAATAATGGATGTGTGCAATAAAGGTACAGCAGTTATCATGGGCGACTTTAATTTAGCAATGCGGTGGAGGAGGATTTCCTGGAGTGTATTAGGGATGGTTTTCTTGACCAATATGTCGAGGAACCAACTAGAGAGCTGGCCATCCTAGACTGGGTGATGTGTAATGAGAAGGTATTAATTAGCAATCTTGTTGTGCGAGGCCCTTTGGGGAAGAGTGACCATAATATGGTAGAATTCTTTATTGAGATGGAGAGTGACACAGTTAATTCAGAAACTAGGGTCCTGAACTTAAGGAAAGCTAACTTCGACGGCATGAGGCGTGAATTGGCTAGAATAGACTGGCAAATAATACTTAAAGGGTTGACAGTGGATAGGCAATGGCAGACATTTATAGATCACATGGATGAACTTCAACAATTATACATCCCTGTCTGAAGTAAAAATAAAACGGGGAAAGTGGCTCAACCGTGGCTAACAAGGGAAATGAAGGATACTGTTAAATCCAAGGAAGAGGCATATAAATTGGCCAGTAATATCAGCAAACCTGAGGACTGGTAGAAATTTAGAATTCAGCAGAGGAGGACAAAGGGCTTAATTAGGAGGGGGAAAATAGAGTACGAGAGGAAGCTTGCCGGGAACATAATTGAACAATTGAACAAATACTTTGGTTCTGTCTTCACGATGTACTAGGGGACCGAGGGTCTAGAGAGAAGGAGGAACTGAAGGAAATTGTGTTGGGGAAATTGTTGGGATTGAAGGCTGATAAATCCCTGGGGCCTGATTGTCTGCATTCCAGAGTACTTAAGGAAGTGGCCCTAGAAATTGTGGATGCATTGGTGATCATTTTCCAACAGTCTATCGACTCTGGATCAGTCCCTATGGACTAGAGGGTAGCTAATCTAACACCACTTTTTAAAAAAGGAGGGACAGAGAAAACGGGTAATTATAGCCTGACATCAGCAGTGGGGAAAATGTTGGAATCAATTATTAAGGATGAAATAGCAGCGCATTTGGAAAGCAGTGACAAGATAGGTCCAAGTCAGGATGGATTTGTGAAAGGGAAATCATGCTTGAAAAATCTTCTGGAATTTTTTGAGGATGCTTGCAGTCGAGTGGACAAGGGAGAACCAGTTGATGTGGTGTATTTGGACTTTCAGAAGGCTTTCGACAAGGTCCCACACAAGAGATTAATGTGCAAAGTTAAAGCACATGGGATTGGGGGTAGTGTGCTGACGTGGATTGAGAACTGGTTGGCAGACAGGAAGCAAAGAGTAGGAGTAAATGGGTACTTTTCGGAATGTAGGCAGTGACTAGTGGGGTACCGCAAGGTTCTGTGCTGGGGCACCAGCTGTTTACACTGTACATTAATGATTTGACGAGGGGATTAAATGTAGTATCTCCAAATTTGCGGGCGGCAGTCTGAGCTGCGAGGAGGATGCTATGAGGCTGCAGAGTGACTTGGATGGGTTAGGTAAGTGGGCAAATGCATGGCAGATGAAGTATAATGTGGATAAATGTGAGGTTATCCACTTTAGTGGTAAAAACAGAGAGACAGACTATTATCTGAATGGTGACAGATTAGGAAAAGGGGAGGTGCAAAGAGACCTGGGTGTCATGATACACCAGTCATTGAAGGTTGGCATGCAGGTACAGCAGGCAGTTAAGAAAGCAAATGGCATGTTGGCCTTCATAGCAAGGGGATTTGAGTACAGGGGCGGAGGTGTTACTACAGTTGTACAGGGCCTTGGTGTGGCCACACCTGGAGTATTGTGAACAGTTTTGGTCTCCTAACTTGAGGAAGGACATTCTTGCTATTGAGGGAGTGCAGCGAAGGTTCACCAGACTGATTCCCAGGATGGCGGGACTGACATATCAAGAAAGACTGGATCAACTGGGCTTGTATTCACTGGAGTTCAAAAGAATGAGAGGGGATCTCATAGAAACATTTAAAATTGTGACGGGTTTAGACAGGTTAGATGCAGGAAGAATGTTCCCAATGTTGAGGAAGTCCAGAACCAGGGGTCACAGTCTAAGGATAAAAGGTAAGCCATTTTGGACCGAGATGAGGAGAAACTTCTTCACCCAGAGAGTGGTGAACCTGTGGAATTCTCTACCACAGAAAGTTGTTGAGGCCAATTCACTAAATATATTCAAAAAGGAGTTAGATGTAGTCCTTATTACTAGGGGGATTAAGGGGTATGGCGAGAAAGCAGGAATGGGGTACTGAAGTTGCATGTTCAGCCATGAACTCATTGAATGGCGGTGCAGGCTCGAAGGGCCGCATGGCCTACTCCTGCACCTATTTTCTATGTTTCTATGATTCTATGATCAGTCCAAGTCAGCATGGATTTATGAATGGGAAATCGTGCTTGACAAATCTTCTGGAATTTTTTGAGGATGTAACTAGTAGAGTGGACAAGGGAGAACCAGTGGATGCGTTGTATTTGGATTTTCAAAAGACCTTTGACAAGGTCCCACATTAGAGATTGGTGTGCAAAATCAAAGCACATGGTATTGGGGGTAATGTACTGGTGTGGATAGAGAATTGGTTGGCAGACAGGAAGCAGAGAGTCGGGATAAGCGCGTCCTTTTCGGAATGGGAAGCAGTGACTAGTGGAGTGCCGCAGGGCTCAGTGCTGGGACCCCAGCTCTTTACAATATACATTAACGATTTAGATGAAGGAATTAAGTGTAATATCTCCGAGTTTGCGGATGACACTAAACAGGGTGAAAGTGTGAGCTGTGAGGGGGGGACGCTAAGAGACTGCAGGGTGATTTGGACAGGTTCGGTGAGTGGGGAAATGCATGGCAGATGCAGTATAATGTGGATAAATGTGAGGTTATCCACTTTGGTGGCAAAAGCACGAAGGCAGAATATTATCTGAATGGCGGCAGATTAGGAAAAGGGGTGTGCAACGAGACCTGGGTGTCATGGTTCATTAGTCATTGAAAGTTGGCATGCAGGTACAGCAGGCGGTGAAGAAGGCAAATGGCATGTTGGCCTTCATAGCTAGGGGATTTGACTATAAGAGCAGGGAGGTCTTACTGCAGTTGTACAGGGCCTTGGTGAGGTCTCACCTGAAATATTGTGTTCAGTTTTGGTTTCCTAATCTGAGGAAAGACGTTCTTGCTATTGAGGGAGTACAGCGAAGGTTCACCAGATTGATTCCAGAAGGTTCACTGGACTGACATATGAGGAGAGACTGGATCAACTGGGCTTTTATACACTGGAGTTTAGAAGGATGAGAGGGGATCTCATAGAAACGTATAAGATTCTGACGGGACGGGACAGGTTAGATGCGGGAAGAATGTCCCGATGTTGTGGAAGTCCAGAACCAGGGGACACAGTCTAAGGATAAGGGGTAGGCCATTTAGGACTGAGATGAGGAGAAACTTCTTCACTCAGAGAGTTGTTCACCTGTGAAGTTCCCTGTCACAGAGAGTTGTTGATGCCAGTTCACTGGATATATTGAAGAGGGAGTTAGATATGGCCCTTATGGCTAAACATAAGAACTTAAGAACATAAGAATTAGGAACAGGAGTAGGCCATCTAGCCCCTCGAGCCTGCTCCGCCATTCAACAATATCATGGCTGATCTGGCCATGGACTCAGCTCCACTTACCCGCCCGCTCCCCATAACCCTTAATTCCCTTCTTGGTTAAAAATCTATCTATCTGTGACTTGAATACATTCAATGAGCTAGCCTCAACTGCTTCCTTGGGCAGAGAATTCCACAGATTCACAACCCACTGGGAGAAGAAATTCCTTCTCAACTCGGTTTTAAATTGGCTCCCCCGTATTTTGAGGCTGTGCCCCCTAGTTCTAGTCTCCCCGACCAGTGGAAACAACCTCTCTGCCTCTATCTTGCCTATCCCTTTCATGATTTTAAATGTTTCTATAAGATCACCCCTCATCCTTCTGAACTCCAACGAGTAAAGACCCAGTCTACTCAATCTATCATCATAAGGTAACCCCCTCATCTCCGGAATCAGCCAAGTGAATCGTCTCTGTACCCCCTCCAAAGCTAGTATATCCTTCCTTAAGAAAGGTGACCAAAACTGCACGCAGTACTCCAGGTGCGGCCTCACCAATACCCTATACAGTTGCAGAAGGACCTCCCTGCTTTTGTACTCCATCCCTCTCGCAATGAAGGCCAACATTCCATTCGCCTTCCTGATTACCTGCTGCACCTGCAAACTAATTTTTTGGGATTCATGCACAAGGACCTCGTAGGACTGCTCCTGGGCACGGCCAAGGGTGCCATCAGCCGGTCCAGGCAGCGGGCGGTCGAGGGGATCGGTCAACCTGACTGCCTGCCTCTCTTCCGCTCTTACATCCGGTCCAGGGTGTCCTTGGAGATGGAGCACGCGGTGTCCACCGGTACGCTCGCGGCTTTCCGCGAGAGGTGGGCACCGGAGGGACTGGAGTGCATCATCATGCCCGGCAACCAAATTTTAATTTGATTTTACGTTTTAAAGTTTAATTTGTTTTAATTGCTAGTGCTTTTAGTGTCCCCCTCCCCTTTTATAGGGGGCACTGGAGGAGAAAAAAAAAAAGTGATTTTAGTGCCCAAAAAAAAAACAAAAAAAAAGAAAAACACAAAAAAAACCACAAAAAAGAAAAAAATGGGCCTTGTAAATATCTGGTGTGTTATCCAGGTCGGGTGGCACCATTTAATGTTTATGTGTTACAGGTAAACTCTAAAAGAGTTTCCTGCACAAGGACCCCCAGGTCCCTCTGCAACGCAGCATGTTGTAATTTCTCCCCATTCAAATAATATTCCCTTTTACTGTTTTTTTTCCCCCAAGGTGGATGACCTCACACTTTCTGACATTTATTCCATCTGCCAAACCTTAGCCCATTCGCTTAACCTATCTAAATCTCTTTGCAGCCTCTCTGTGTCCTCTACACAACCCGCTTTCCCACTAATCTTTGTGTCATCTGCAAATTTTGTTACATAGAAACATAGAAACATAGAAAATAGGTGCAGGAGTAGGCCATTCGGCCCTTCTAGCCTGCACCGCCATTCAATGAGTTCATGGCTGAACATGCAACTTCAGTACCCCATTCCTGCTTTCTCACCATACCCCTTGATTCCCCTAGTAGTAAGGACTTCATCTAACTCCTTTTTGAATATATTTAGTGAATTGGCCTCAACAACTTTCTGTGGTAGAGAATTCCACAGGTTCACCACTCTCTGGGTGAAGAAATTCCTCCTCATCTCGGTCCTAAATGGCTTCCCCCTTATCCTTAGACTGTGACCCCTGGTTCTGGACTTCCCCAACATTGGGAACATTCTTCCTGCATCTAACCTGTCCAACCCCGTCAGAATTTTAAACGTTTCTATGAGGTCCCCTCTCATTCTTCTGAACTCCAGTGAATACAAGCCCAGTTGATCCAGTCTTTCTTGATAGGTCAGTCCCGCCATCCCGGGAATCAGTCTGGTGAACCTTCGCTGCACTCCCTCAATAGCAAGAATGTCCTTCCTCAGGTTAGGAGACCAAAACTGTACACAATACTCCAGGTGTGGCCTCACCAAGGCCCTGTACAATTGTAGCAACACCTCCCTGCCCTTGTACTCAAATCCCCTCGTTATGAAGGCCAACATGCCATTTGCTTTCTTAACCGCCTGCTGTAGCTGCATGCCAACCTTCAATGACTGATGTACCATGACACCCAGGTCTCTTTGCACCTCCCCTTTTCCTAATCTGTCACCATTCAGATAATAGTCTGTCTCTCTGTTTTTACCACCAAAGTGGATAACCTCACATTTATCCACATTATACTTCATCTGCCATGCATTTGCCCACTCACCTAACCTATCCAAGTCGCTCTGCAGCCTCATAGAATCCTCCTTGCAGCTCACACTGCCACCCAACTTAGTGTCATCCGCAAATTTGGAGATACTACATTTAATCCCCTCGTCTAAATCATTAATGTACAGTGTAAACAGCTGGGGCCCCAGCACAGAACCTTGCGGTACCCCACTAGTCACTGCCTGCCATTCTGAAAAGTACCCATTTACTCCTACTCTTTGCTTCCTGTCTGACAACCAGTTCTCAATCCATGTCAGCACACTACCCCCAATCCCATGTGCTTTAACTTTGCACATTAATCTCTTGTGTGGGACCTTGTCGAAAGCCTTCTGAAAGTCCAAATATACCACATCAACTGGTTCTCCCTTGTCCACTCTACTGGAAACATCCTCAAAAAATTCCAGAAGATTTGTCAAGCATGATTTCCCTTTCACAAATCCATGCTGACTTGGACCTATCATATTACCTCTTTCCAAATGACATCCTTAATAATTGATTCCATCATTTTACCCACTACCGATGTCAGGCTGACCGGTCTGTAATTCCCTGTTTTCTCTCTCCCTCCTTTTTTAAAAAGTGGGTTTACATTGGCTACCCTCCACTCCATAGGAACTGATCCAGAGTCAATGGAATGTTGGAAAATGACTGTCAATGCATCCACTATTTCCAAGGCCACCTCCTTAAGTACTCTGGGATGCAGTCCATCAGGCCCTGGGGATTTATCGGCCTTCAATCCCATCAATTTCCCCAACACAATTTCCCGACTAATAAGGATTTCCCTCAGTTCCTCCTCCTTACTAGACCCTCCGACCCCTTTTATATCCGGAAGGTTGTTTGTGTCCTCCTCAGTGAATACCGAACCAAAGTACTTGTTCAATTGGTCCGCCATTTCTTTGTTCCCCGTTATGACTTCCCCTGATTCTGACTGCAGGGGACCTACGTTTGTCTTTACTAACCTTTTTCTCTTTACATATCTATAGAAACTTTTGCAATCCGTCTTAATGTTCCCTGCAAGCTTCTTCTCATACTCCATTTTCCCTGCCCTAATCAAACCCTTTGTCCTCCTCTGCTGAGTTCTAAATTTCTCCCAGTCCCCGGGTTCTCTGCTATTTCTGGCCAATTTGTATGCCACTTCCTTGGCTTTAATGCTATCCCTGATTTCCCTTGATAGCCACGGTTGAGCCACCTTCCCTTTTTTATTTTTACGCCAGACAGGAATGTACAATTGTTGTAGTTCATCCATGCGGTCTCTAAATGTCTGCCATTGCCCATCCACAGTCAACCCCTTCAGTATCATTCGCCAATCTATCCTAGCCAATTCACGCCTCATACCTTCAAAGTTACCCTTCTTTAAGTTCTGGACCATGGTCTCTGAATTAACTGTTTCATTCTCCATCCTAATGCAGAATTCCACCATATTATGGTCACTCTTCCCCAAGGGGCCTCGCACAACGAGATTGCTAATTAATCCTCTCTCATTACATAACACCCAGTCTAAGATGGCCTCCCCCCTAGTTGGTTCCTCGACATATTGGTCTAAAAAACCATCCCTTATGCACTCCAGGAAATCCTCCTCTACCGTATTGCTTCCAGTTTGGTTAACCCAATCTATGTGCATATTAAAGTCACCCATTATAACTGCTGCACCTTTATTGCACGCACCCCTAATTTCATGTTTGATGCCCTCCCCAACATCACTACTACTGTTTGGAGGTCTGTACACAACTCCCACTAACGTTTTTTGTCCTTTGGTGTTCTGCAGCTCTACCCATATAGATTCCACATCATCCAAGCTAATGTCCTTCCGAACTATTGCCTTAATTTGCTCCTTAACCAGCAATGCTACCCCACCTCCTTTTCCTTTTATTCTATCTTTCCTGAATGTTGAATACCCCTGGATGTTGAGTTCCCAGCCCTGATCATCCTGGAGCCACGTCTCCGTAATCCCAATCACATCATATTTGTTAACATCTATTTGCACAGTTAATTCATCCACTTTATTGCGGATACTCCTTGCATTAAGACACAAAGCCTTCAAGCTTGTCCTTTTAACACCCTTTGTCCTTTTAGAATTTTGCTGTACAGTGGCCCTTTTTGTTCTTTGCCTTGGGTTTCTCTGCCCTCCACTTTTCCTCATCTCCTTTCTGTCTTTTGCTTTTGCCTCCGTTTTGTTTCCCTCTGTCTCCCTGCATTGGTTCCCATCCCCCTGCCATATCAGTTTAAATCCTCCCCAACAGCACTAGCAAACACTCCCCCTAGGACATCGGTTCCGGTCCTGCCCAGGTGCAGACTGTCCGGTTTGTACTGGTCCCACCTCCCCCAGAACCAGTTCCAATGCCCCAGGAATTTGAATCCCTCCCTGTTGCACCACTGCTCAAGCCACGTATTCATCTGCACTATCCTGCGATTCCTACTCTGACTATCACGTGGCACTGGTCGCAATCCCGAGATTACTACTTTTGAGGTCCTACTTTTTAATTTAGCTCCTAGCTCCTTAAATTCGTTTCGTAGGACCTCATCCCTTTTTTTACCTATGTCGTTGGTACCAATGTGCACCACGACAACTGGCTGTTCTCCCTCCCTTTTTAGAATGTCCTGCACCCGCTCCAAGACATCCTTGACCCTTGCACCAGGGAGGCAACATACCATCCTGGAGTCTCGGTTGCGGCCGCAGAAACGCCTATCTATTCCCCTCACCATTGAATCCCCAATCACTATTGCTCTCCCACTCTTTTTCCTGCCCTCCTGTGCAGCAGAGCCAGCCATGGTGCCATGAACTTGGCTGCTGCTGCCCTCCCCTGATGAGTCATCCCCCTCAACAATACCCAAAGCTGTGTATCTGTTTTGCAGTACACTCTGTCCCCTCTTCCAGGTCATCTATGTGTATTGTAAACAGTTGTGGTCCCAGCACCGATCCCTGTGGCACAAAGGGATCAAGGGGCATGGAGAGAAAGCAGGAAAGGGGTACTGAGGGAATGATCAGCCATGATCTTAATGAATGGTGGTGCAGGCTCGAAGGGCCGAATGGTCTACTCCTGCACCTATTTTCTATGTTTCTATGTTTCTATGTTTCAGTCGCATTAGTTTCTCCAGCACTATTTTCTTACTAATAATCATTTCATTTAATTTCTCTTGCTCACTGGACCCTTGGTTCCCGAGCATTTCTGGGACGTTATTTGTGTCCTCTTCCGTGAAGACAGAACCGAAGTATTTATTTAATTGTTCTGCCATTTCCTTGTTCCCCATTACAAATTCTCCCGTTTCTGTCTGTAAAGGAGCTACATTTGTCTTCACTAATCTTTTTCTTTTTACATACTTGTTGAAACTTTTACAGTCGGTTTTTATGTTCCTTGCAAGTTTACTCTCATACTCTATTTTTCTCCTCTTAATCAATCTCTTGGTCATTTTTTGCTGAATTCTAAACTGCTCCCAATCCCCAGGCTTGCTACTTTTTCTGCCAACTTTGTGTAACTCCTCTTTGGGTCTAATACTATCCTTAATTTATTTTGATAGCCATGGTTGGGCCACTCTTCCTTTTGTGTTTTTACGCCATAAAAGAATGTATAACTGTTGCAATTCATGCATTTGTTCCTTAAATATTGCCTATCCACTGTCATGCCTTTTAATGAATCTTCCCAATCTATCATAGCCAATTCATTCCTCATACTTTCTTAGTTTCCTTTGTTTAGATTTTGGACCCTAGTTTCGGCTTGGACTACTTCACTTTCCATCTTAATAAAGAATTCAATCATGTTATGGTCACTCTTCCCTAAAGGCCCCGCACAACAAGACTGTTAATTAATCCCTTCTCATTACACAATACCCAATCTAGGATAGCCAGTTCCCTAGTAGGTTCCTCAACATACTGGTCTAATAAACCATCTCATACATACTCCAAGAATTCAATCTGCCACAGTATTATTACTAATTTGGTTTGGTCAGTCTATGTGTAGATTAAAGTCACCTACGATTGTTGTAGTACCCTTGCTACATGTATTTCTAATTTCCTGTTTGATGCCATCTCCTACACTACCACTACTGTTTGGAAGCTATAGACAACTCCCACCAATGTTTTCTGCCACTTGATGCTCCTTAGCTCCACCCAGACTGATTCTACACCTTGATTTTCTGAGCCAATATCCTTTTTCACTATTGCTCTGATTTCATCCTTTACTAACAACGCCTGTCCTTCCTAAATATTGAATATCCTTGGATATTCAGTTCCCAACTCTGGTCAGCCTGTAACCATGTCTTCGTAATTGCAACTATATCGTATCTGTTCACATCTATTTGCACTGTTAATTTGTCTACCTTATTACAGATGCTATGTGCATTCAGATACAATGCTTTTAAATTTGTCTTTTTAACATTATTAGACATCTTAACATTATTTTGTATGATAGCCCTATTTGTCTTATCGCTATTTTTTCTTACCTGGACACTATTTGTTAGTGCACTCTTTTGTTTGTATGCTCTGTCTCTTCCTGACATAATTTGGTTATCCTTACCACAATCACTTTCCTGCATTGCTTCCTTTTCTTTTCTCTTTAGCATTCCAGATTGCTCTCTACTGCGACCGTCCTCCCCCGCCCCCTTTGTTTAGTTTCAAGCCCTGTTTACCTCCCTAGTTATTCGGTTCGCTAGAACTCTGGTCCCAGCATAGTTCAGGTGTAGTCCGTCCCCACGGAACAGCTCTCTCTTTCCCGAGTATTGGTGCCAGTGCCCCACGAATTGAAACCCACTTCTCCCACACCAACCTCTGAGCCACACATTCATCTCCCTGATTCTATTGACCCTATGCCAATTTGCTCGTGGCTCAGGTAATAATGCAGAAATTATTACCTTTGTGGTTCTGCTTTTCAATTTAGTCCCTAGCTGTTCAAACTCTCTCAGCAGAACGTCTTTCTTATTCCTACCTATGTCATTGGTACCTACATGTATCACAATTACTGGATCCTCCCCCTCCCACTCCAAGTTCTTCTCCAGCCCGGAGGAGATGTCCTTTACCCTGGCACTGGGTAGGCAACACAGGACGCACGCTCTTGGCTGCAGAGAACCCTATCTATCCCCCTAACTATACTGTCCCCTACTACAACAACCTGCCTCTTTACTCCCCCCACTTGAATGGCTTTCTGCACCAGGGTGCCTTGGTCAGTCTGCTCAACCACCCCACAGTCTGCACACTTGTCCTCAAGCGTGGCAAGAACTTCAAATCTATTGGACAAGATCTGGGACTGAGGCTCCTGCAATACTACCTCCTGGATCCTCTTACCTGCTTCACTCGCTGTCACACCATCCTGTCCCTGACCACGTGTCAATTCTAAAGTATTTAATTTAGAGGATGTGGCTGCCTCCTGGATCAAAATGTCCAGGTAACTTTCTCCCTCCCTAATGTCTTGCAATGTCTGTAGCTCGGACTCCAGCTCCTCAACTTGGAGCCGAAGTTCGTTGAGCCGCAGACACTTACCGCAGATGTAGTCGCCCTGGACCAAAACATCCAGAAGCTCCCACATATTGCAGCAGCAACACATCTCCTGTTTTCCCATTATTTTATTTAATTAATTAGTTTAGCGTTAATCAAGTATATATAGTTTATTAAATTAGTTAAACAAATAAAGGTTGGTTTTTAGTATTTAGTTATATGCTATATGTTAATTTAAAAGAAAAGCTTAGCCCACAATCACTACCAATCACTTACCTGCCTTACCTGCGATGTCACACAGCAGCGTTCTCCTCATCTGGAATCGTGCGATCTCCTGGGAGAGGCAAAAAAACAGATAAAAACCCAGGCCAATTGGAGAAAAAATCTGGAAAAGTTCCTCTCCGACCCAACCAGGCGATGGAAACTAGTCCAGAAGATCACCCTGGCCGTATTTGACTTATCTCCTAATCTTTTCATATTCCCCCTTATCATGCACTCCGCTGCTGTCTATGTCAATGTATACCTCTTTCCTTACCCTCAATTGTTCCCCTATGGCTTTATTCATAATTAGTGTTTAGTTTGTTCTTTTCTTTTAGCGGAATATATTTTTTCTGCACTCTGTTGAACACCGTTTTAAATGTTTCCCATTGCTATTCTTCATCGTTTTTTGCCAATATTGTTGCCCATTTTATTTTCCCAAGTTCTATTTTCAGCCCCTCAAGATCAGCTTTTCTCCAATCTATTAACCTGGTTGTCGTCATACTTGTTCAGGACATACATTATGTCCTTCTCACTGGTAGGCACAGAAGCTTGATCGCCATAACTCAGCCATTCAATAGTTATCTTGAAGTTTGATCAACAAATAGTCAAAAATGTCAACAACGATGAAGGAACGGGGATGTAAGTTCCAGTCAGGATGGTGTGTGTGACTTGGAGGGAAACTTCGAAGTGATGATGTTCCCATACACCTGCTGCCCTGGTTCTTCTAGGTGACAGAGGTCGAAGGAAAGGAGGTGGATTGTAGAAGCTTCTGTTGTTCCTTGGGATTAGTGTTACTGTTTGCACTCACACTCTTGTTATGCAGCTGGCACACATACAGGACTTGCAATGAAACTTGAATACCTCAACACCTTAGCCTTCATTTAATTTGGGGGACACAGTATGGATTTAAAATTCTCTTCAATCACACTACAACCTGGCTGCAGATTGTGGTGTTGCATGCTAGAATTTTTTTTGGGGGGAACCCATGAATCTGCTTTTGCAAACACACTGACCTGCTCTTGAAAGGCATGATTCACTCTCTATAATAACTTGCATTAGATCATTCTGGTCCAACCGACTATTTTTAACTGGTGAAATATTCTAGAGAAGATTATTAAGGTGCAAGGTAGGTCAAGGTGATGTATATTTTCTCCTGCCCTCATCCCATTGCACCCCAACACCCCTGTGTATGGGCTTGGTGTATAAAAGGCCAAAAAAACAGAAGTTTAAAAAGTGAGATTTAGATGGACATTCCTAGGAACCTGGTTGCTTGCTCCCTGTGCCATCCATTTTGGTCCAATTAAAATAGTCCCAGTCACTAGCTCTTATGTATGGAAGTTTCAGAATCTTCCCCTTCCTGACGGCTTTAAACTAATTAGTAGGAGGGAGGGATCCGGTGAGCGGAAATTTAAAAAGTCAAAGAGAAAGGAGAAGGCAGGGTAGCAATGGGAGAAATGATAACCAGAATGTGACAGGAAGTGCATCAGAAAGTCAGGTCAGAGTACCGAAAAATGGTAAAAAGACAAATGTAAAAGCTCTTTATTTGAATGCACGCAGCATTCATAACATAGATGAGTTGACGGAACAAATGATCTGATCTGATAGTCATTACAGTGACATGGTTGCAAGGTGACCAAAGCTGGGAATTGAATATTCAGGGGTATTTGCCATTTCGGAGGGATAGGCAGAAAGGAAAAGGAGGCAGTGTAGCTCTGTTAATAAAGGCTGAGATCAGTGCAGTCGGGAGAAATGATATTGGCTCAAAAAATCAATATGTAGTTTGGGTGGAGATAAGAAATAATAGGGGAAGAAGTCATTGGTGAATGTAGTCTACAGGCCCCCTAACAGTAACTACACTGTAGAAAAAATTATAAATCAAGAAATAATGGGGGCTTGTAAGAAAGGTACGGCAATAATCAATCATGGGTGATTTTAATCTTCATATTGATTGGACAAATAAAATTGGCAAAGGTAACTTTGGGGAAGAGTTCATAGAGTATATGCAGGATGGTTTCTTAGAACAGAATGTTGTGGAACCAACCAGGAAGCAGGCTATTTTAGATCTGGTAATGTGTAATGAGTCGGGATTAATTAATGATCTCATAGTAAAGGATCCTCTTGGGAAGAGTGATCATAGCATGGTAGAATTTCAAATTCAGTTTGAGGGTGAGAAAGCTAGGACTCAAACTAGTGTCCTGAACTTAAATAAAGGCAATTACACAGGTATGAAGGCAGAGTTGGCTAAAGTGGAATGAGAAAATAAATTAAACGGTAAGACGGTCATCATCATCATAGGCAGTCCCTCAAAACGAGGATGACTTGCTTCCACATCGAAAAGGGATGAGTTCACAGGTGTTTCAATGAAGGACCTAATATTCCAGATCCAGAACTATACATTGAAGAGTGGAAGATTCCTGTACGTGGATTTTTTTTTACGTGTGGTGATGATTACATCCCAGCCACCATACAGGCTTGACAGAGCTAGCTCTTGGTCCAGTGGCAAGGATTAACTAAGACGACTGGAGACCAGCTCTGCTGCATGGACCTAGTGCACACACATATCGCAGTGTGGGCTGGCCCATGCTGCCCCTGGGCCCTCGCCTCTTCTGGGCCCGGAACTCATGCCTCTCCTGGGCTCCAATCACATCCCTTTATGAATCCTTGCCCTTCCTTCGCCCCAACCTTGCCACTCCTGCTGTACCTGCCTGCACTGCAATCAGCCATCGCCCTCCTGCAGTAGCACACACTGCTCCCTGCAGTGGTATGCCACTGTACACTGCTCCCTATAATGGCCCCAGCTTGCAGATGGCACAAAGTGGGGCATACCTGTTTGAAGTAATGAGATTGTCCGCAGGCAGACGTGTGCGCACCCAGGCTCCCTGCGGACTCTCACACTCACTGAGACTGCAGGCGTTGACTTCAGGGGGCTTCGGGCGGGGCCGGGCCTCGGTTACTAGCAGGGGGAGAGAGATGGTGGTTGGTGGGGAGTTGGTAGATAACCAGTGGCAAACATTTAAGGAGAAATTTCATAACTCTCAGCAAAGATATATTCCAGTGAGAAAGGAAGACTCTAAGAGAAGGATAACTAAGGACGTAAATGATGGTATCAAATTGAAAACAAAGGCATACAATGTTGTGAAGACTAGTGGAAGGCCAGAGGATTGGGAAATTTTCCGAAACCAGCAAAGGACGACTAAAAAAATGATAAAGAGAGAGAAGATAGCTTGAAAGTAAACTAGCAAGAAATATAAAAACAGACAGTTACGTCTTCGACAGCTATATCAAAAGGAAGCAAGTAGCGAAAGTAAACGTTAGTCCCTTAAAGGGTGAGACTGGGGGATTAATAATGGGAAACAGTGAAATGACAGACACTTTGAACAAATATTTTGTATCGGTCTTCGTGGTAGAAGACAGGAAAAGCATCCCAATAATTGATAATCAAGGGGCTATTGTGGGGGGAGGGGACTTAAAACAATCACTAATACTAGAGAAAAAGTACTAGGCAAACTAATGGGACTAAAGGTGAACAAGTCCCCTGGACCTGGTGGCCTAGGGTCTTAAAAGAAGTAGCTGCAGAGATAGTGGATATAATCTATCAAAATTCCCTGGATTCTGGAGAGGTCTCAATGGATTGGAAAACTGCAAATGTAAAGCCCGTATTTAAATGTAGAAACATAGAAACATAGAAAATAGGTGCAGGAGTAGGCCATCTGGCCCTTCGAGCCTGCATCACCATTCAATAAGATCGTGGCTGATCATTCTCTCAGTACCCTTTTCCTGCTTTCTCTCCATACCCCTTGATCCCTTTAGCCGCAAGGGCCATATCTAACTCCCTCTTGAATATATCTAATGAACTGGCATCAACAACTCTCTGCGGCAGGGAATTCCACAGGTTAACAACTCTCTGAGTGAAGAAGTTTCTCCTCATCTTAGTCCAAAATAGCTTACCCCTTATCCTAAGACTGTGTCCCCTGGTTCTGGACTTCCCCAACATCGGGAACATTTTTCCTGCATCTAACCTGTCCTGTCCCGTCAAAATTTTTTATATTTCTATGAGATCCCCTCTCATCCCTCTAAACTCCAATGTATAAAGGCCCAGTCGATCCAGTCTCTCCTCATATGTTAGTCCTGCCATCCCAGGACTCAGTCTGGTGAACCTCTGCTGCACTCCCTCAATAGCAACAACATCCTTCCTCAGATTAGGGGACCAAAACTGAACACAATATTCCAGGTGGGGCCTCACCAAGCCCATGTACAACTGCAGTAAGATTTCCCTGCTCCTATACTCAAATCCCCTTGCTATGAAGGCCAACATACCATTTGCCTTCTTCACCACCTGCTGTACCTGCATGCCAACCTTCAGTGACTGATGAATCATGACACCAAGGTCTCGCTGCACCTCCCCTTTTACTAATCTGCTGCCATTCAGATAATATTCTGCCTTCGTGTTTTTGCCTCCAAAGTGGATAACCTCACATTAATCCACATTATACTGCATCTGCCATGTATTTCTCTACTCGCCTAACCTGTCCAAAGCACCCTGCAGCCTCTTAGCGTCCTCCTCACAGCTCACACCACCACCCTGTTTAGTGTCATCTGCAAACTTAGAGATATTACACTCAATTCCATCATCCAGATCATTCATATATATTGTAAAGAGCTGGGGTCCCAGCACTGAGCCCTGCGGCACTCCACTAGTCACTGCCTGCCATTCTGAAAAGGACCCGTTAATCCCGACTCTCTGCTTCCTGTCTGCCAACCAGTTCTCTATCCACGTCAGTACATTACCCCCAATACCATGTGCTTTGATTTTGCACACCAATCTCTTGTGTGGGACCTTGTCAAAAGCCTTTTGAAAATCCAAATACACCACATCCACTGGTTCTCCCCTGTCCACTCTACTAGTTACATCCTCAAAAAATTCCAGAAGATTTGTCAAGCATGATTTCCCCTTCATAAATCCATGCTGACTTGGACCGATCCTGTCACTGCTTTCCAAATGCGCTGCTATTTCATTCTTAATAATTGATTCCAACATTTTCCCCATCACTGATGTCAGGCTAACCAGTCTATAATTACCCGCTTTCTCTCTCCCTCCCTTTTTAAAAAGTGGTGTTACATTAGTTACCCTCCAGTCCATAGCACCTGACCCAGATTGATAGACTGTTGGAAAATGATCACAAATGCATCCACTATTTCTAGGGCCACTTCCTTAAGTACTCTGGGATGCAGACTATCAGGCCCTGGGGATGTATCGGCCTTTAATCCCATCAATTTCCCTAACACAATTTTCCGCCTAATAAGGATATCCTTCAGTTCCTCCTTCTCACTAGACCTTTGGACCCCTAGTACACCGGGAAGGTTATTTGTGTCTTCCTTGTGAAGACAGAACCAAAGTACTTGTTCAATTGGTCTGCCATTTCTTTGTTCCCCATTATAAATTCACCCGAATCTGACTGCAAAGGACCTACGTTTGTCTTCACTAATCTTTTTCTCTTCACATATCAATAGAAGCTTTTGCAGTCATTTTTTATGTTTCCGGCAAGCTTCTTCTCGTACTCTATTTTCCCCCTCTTAATTAAACCCTTTGTCCTCCTCTGCTGTATTCTAAATTTCTCCCAGTCCTCCGGCTTACTACTTTTTCTGGCTAATTTGTATGCCTCTTCCTTGGATTTAACACTATCCTTAATTTCTCTTGTTAGCCATGATTGAGCCACCTTCCCCATTTTATTTTTACTCGACAGGGATGTATAATTGTTGAAGTTCGTCCATATGATCTTTCAAGGTCTTCCATTGCCTATCCACCGTCAGCCTTTTAAGTATCATTCACCAGTCTATTCTAGCCAATTCGCGCCTCATACCACCAAAGTTACCTTTCCTTAAGTTCAGGACCCTAGTTTCCGAATTAACTTTGTCACTCTCCATCTTACTAAAGAATTCTACCATCTTATGGTCACTCTTCCCCAAGGGGCCTCACACAACAAGATTGCTAATTAGTTCCTTCTCATTACACATCACCCAGCCTAGGATGGCCAACTCTCTGGTTGGTTCCTCGACATATTGGTCAAGAAAACCATCCCTAATACACTCCTGGAAATCCTCCTCCACCGCATTGCTACCAGTTAGGTTAGCCCAATCAATATGTAGATTAAAGTCGCCCATGATTACTGCTGTACCTTTACTGCACACATCCCTTATTTCTTGTTTGATGCTGTCCCCAACCTCACTACTACTATTTGGTGGTCTGTACACAACTCCAACTAGCGTTTTCTACCCCTTGGTATTCCGTAGCTCCACCCATACCGATTCCACATCATCCAAGCTAATGTCCTTCCTTACAATTGCATTAATTTCCTCTTTAACCAGTAACGCCACCCCGCTTCCTTTTCCTTTCTGTCTAGCCTTCCTAAATGCTGAGTACCCCTGGATGTTGAGTTCCCAACCTTGGTCACCCTGGAGCCCTGTCTCCATGATACCAATCACATCATACCCGTTAACTGCTATCTGCACAGTTAATTCGTCCACCTTATTCCGAATACTCCTCGCATTGAGGCACAGAGCCTTCTGGCTTGTCTTTTTAACACACTTTGACCCTTTAGAATTCTGCTGTAAAGTGGCCGTTTTTGTTTATTGCCTTGGGTTTCTCTGCCCTCCACTTTTACTATTCTCCTTTCTATATTTTGCTTCTGCCTCCATTTTATTCCCCTCTGTCTCCATGCACAGGTTCCCATCCCTCTGCCATATTAGTTTAACTCCTCCCAAACAGCACTAGCAAACACTCACCCTACGACATTGGTTCCAGTCCTGCCCAGGTGCAGACCATCCGGTTTGTACTGGTCCCATCTCCCCCAGAACCGGTTCCAATGTCCCAGGAATTTGAATCCCTCCCTTCTGCACCACTGCTCAAGCCACGTATTCATCTCAGCTATCCTGCGATTCCTACTCTGACTAGCACATGGCACTGGTAGCAATCCTGAGTTACTACTTTTGAGGTCCTACTTTTTAATTTAACTCCTAACTCCTTAAATTCGTCTTGTAGGACCTCATCCCGTTTTTTACCGATATCATTGGTACCTATATGCACCACAACAACTGGCTGTTCACCCTCCCTTTTCAGAATGTCCTGCACCCGCTCCGAGACATCCTTGACCCTTGCACCAGGGAGGCAACATACCATCCTGGAGTCTCAGTTGCAGCCGCAGAAAAGCCTATCTATTCCCCTTACAATCCCCTATCACTTTAGCTCTCTCACTCTTTTTCCTGCCCTCCTGTGCAGCAGAGCCAGCCATGGTGCCATAAACCTGGCTGCTGCTGCCCTCCCCTGATGAGTCATCCCCCTCAACAGTACCCAAGCGGTGTATCTGTTTTGCGGGGGATGACCGCAGGGGACCCCTGCACTACCTTCCTTGCACTCTGTTCCTGTTGGTCTTCCATTCCCTATCTGGCTGTGGACCCTTTACCTGTGGTAAGACCAACTCACTAAATGTACTGTTGACATCATTATCAACATCGTGCACGCTCCAGAGTGAATCCACCCGCAGCTCCAGTTCCGCAACGCGCTTCGTCAGGAGCTGGAGGCGGATACACTTCCCACACACGTAGTCATCAGGGACATTGGAGGTGTCCCTGATTTCCCACATGGTACAGGAGGAGCATAACACATATCCGAGTTCTCCTGCCATGACTTAACCCCGAGATTAACTTAATTTGGCAACTACAAATGCTAAAGGTTACTTACTGAACTAGAAAAGAAAAAGAAAAACTACTTACCAATCACCAGCCAATCACTTACCACCTTGGCTGTGACGTCACCTTTCGATTCCATTCTACTTCTCTTTTGCCTTCTCACCCAGCTGCAGCTGAGAAAGGAGGGAGACAGAAAACAGGAAACTATGGGCCCAAGTTTGCCCCCAGGATTAGAATGGCACACCTCCGTGTGGTGTGCCGACTTTTTAGAACAGAAACGCTGCCTATTATTTACCTTTGTACTCTCCCCGTAGTCTGGTCAATCCAGGTCCTTGGCGCAGCACAGCAGAACGTGTGGAGGGCGGAGCCAGGTCCTGGCCCTGAAAACAGTGCCGGGACCTCTGCACATGCGCACTAGAGTGTGCGCGTATGTGCAGTAGCTCCTCGCAGCCCGAATCTGTGCAGGCTGCGTGGGAGGGGCCCGAAGAACGGTGTCCCTAGCCCTGGCTGAATGGGCTCACCGGGCTTTGAAGATCGGGACTCGGGCTTCCCTCCCGTTCAGCTCCGCACCCCCCCGCCCCCCCAACCCGTTCAGCTCCCCCCTCCCTCCCTGCCATTCAGCTCCCCCCTCCCTCCCTCCCATTCAGCTCCCCCCTCCCTCCCTCCCGTTCAGCCTCCCTTCCTCCCTCCCTCCCGTACAGCCTCCCCCCTCCCTCCCGTTCAGCCTCCCTCCCTCCCTCCCACCCGTTCAGCTCCCCCTCCCTCCCGTTCAGCCCTTCCCCCTCCTCCCCCTCCTCTCCCCCCCTCCCTCCCGCCTCCTCTCCCCCCCTTCCCCCCTCCACATCATCAGCGGGGCACGCCCGCCCGCCTGACATCTCACTGGGGGCAGGCCCCGCCCGAAGTCCTCCGCGGCGGCCCAGCTTCTATGTCGTTGGCGGGGCCCGTTCAGCCTTCCCCCCCCCCTACCTACCTCCCTCCTCCTCTCCCCCTCCCTCCTCCTCTCCTCTCCCTCATCCCCTCCCTCCTTCCCCCCTCCTCTCCCCCTCATCTTCCCCCCTCCCTCCCCCTCCTCTCCACCCTCCCTCTCTCCTCCTCTCCCCCTCCCTCCCTCCCCTCCTCCTCCACCCTCTCCCTCCTCCTCTCCCCTCCACCCTCTCTCCCCTCACCCTTCGCTGTCAAAAACACAGAGAGACATTGACAGAGACAGACAGACACTGACAGAGACAGAGAGAGAGAGACACTGCGGGGGGGTGGGGAGGGGGGGGGTGGCAGGGAGTGGTGTCCCAGGACGCTGTTGGAGGGCTCCCGGTGCTGCAGTAGGTGAGTAGAAACGTAATTTTTTGTTTATTGATTTATTTATTTATTTATTTATTTAGATTGATTTATTGGTTGATTTATTGATTTATTTATCATTTATTATTGATGATGGCTTTTTATTTGTAAAAGTGAAGTGTTTAATGTTTGTAAACTTCCCTCCCCGCCCCCTCATCTCTCGTTCCCTATGCCTGATTTATAAGTGTACATCATTCTGAGCATACAAAAATCTTCACTTACTCCATTCTAAATTCGTTTGGAGGAGGTATTCGCTGCCTAAACTTGCAAAACAGGCGTAAGTGGCTAGACATAGAAACATAGAAACATAGAAAATAGGTACAGGAGTCGGCCATTCGGCCCTTTGAGCCTGCACCGCCATTCAATGAGTTCATGGCTGAACATGCAACTTCAGTACCCCATTCCTGCTTTCTTGTCATACCGCTTGATCCCCCTAGTAATAAGGACCACATCTAACTCCTTTTTGAATACATTTCGTGAATTGGCCTCAACAACTTTCTGTGGTAGAGAATTCCACAGGTTCACCACTCTCTGGGTGAAGAAGTTTCTCCTCATCTCGGTCCTAAATGGCTTACCCCTTATCCTTAGACTGTGACCCCTGGTTCTGGACTTCCTCAACATTGTGAACATTCTTCCTGCATCTAACCTGTCTAAACCCATCAGAATTTTAAACGTTTCTATGAGATCCTCTCTCATTCTTCTGAACTCCAGTGAATACAAGCCCAGTTGATCCAGTCTTTTTTGATATATCAGTCCCGCCATCCCGGGAATCAGTCTGATGAACCTTCGCTGCACTCCCTCAATAGCAAGAATGTCCTTCCTCAAGTTAGGAGACCAAAACTATGCACAATACTCCAGGTGTGGCCTCACCAAGGCCCTGTACAACACCTCCCTGCCCCTGTACTCAAATCCCCTCGCTATGAAGGCCAACATGCCATTTGCTTTCTTAACCGCCTGCTGTACCTGCATGCCAACCTTCAATGACTGATGTACCATGACACCCAGGTCTGGTTGCAACTCCCCTTTTCCTAATCTGTCACCATTCAGATAATAGTCTGTCTCTCTGTTTTTACCACCAAAGTGGATAACCTCACATTTATCCACATTATACTTCATCTGCCATGCATTTGCCCACTCACCTAACCTATCCAAGTCACTCTGCAGCCTCATAGCATTCTCCTCGCAGCTCACACTGCCACCCAACTTAGTGTCATCCGCAAGTTTGGAGATACTACATTTAATCCCCTTGTCTAAATCATTAATGTACAATGTAAACAGCTGAGGCCCCAGCACAGTACCTTGCGGTATCCCACTAGTCACTGCCTGCCATTCTGAAAAGTACCCATTTACTCCTACTCTTTGCTTCCTGTCTGACAACCAGTTCTCAATCCATGTCAGCACACTACCCCCAATCCCATGTGCTTTAACGTTGCACATTAATCTCTTGTGTGGGACCTTGTCGAAAGCCTTCTGAAAGTCCAAATACACCACATAGACACGCCCCCTTTTGAAAAAAAAATCTGTTCTAAAATGAAACTATTCTAACTGACGAGAACTGGAGGAAACCAAATGCCGAGAATTGCAATTTCTAAGATGCTCCATCTAAACTAGTTGCTCCAAAAAAATAGGAGCAACTCAGCCTGAAACTTGAGCCCAATATACCAGGTAGCCTAACATCTGACATTGGGGAAATGCTGGAGTCCGTTATTAAGGAAGTAGTAGCATGACATTTAGAAAAGCATAATGCAGTCAAGCAGAGTCAGCATGGTTTTATGAAGGGGAAATTATGTTTGACAAATTTGCTGGAGTTCTTTGAGGATGTAATGAGCAGAGAATAAAGGGGATCCAGTAGATGTTGTGTCTTTGGATTTCCAGAAGGCATTCGATAAGGTGCCACTTAAAGATTACTGCACAAGAACAGAAAACAGAGAGTCGGGATAAATGGATCATTTTCAGGTTGACAAACTATAACTAGTGGGGTGCCACAGAGATTAGTGCTGGTACCTCAACTATTTACAATCTATATCAATGACTTAGATGAAGGGACTGAGTGTAATGTAGCCAAATTTTCTGATGATACAAAGATAGGTGGGAAAGTTGTGAGGAGGATGCAAATAATTTGCAAAGGGATAAAGATAGGTTAAGTGAGTGGGCAAACATTTGGCAGATGGAGTATACTGTGGGAAAATGTGAGGTTATCCACTTTGTTAGGAAAAATAGAAAAGCAAATTATTATTTAAATGGGTAGAGATTACAAAATGCTGAGGTACAGAGGGATCTGGGGTTCCTTGTACATGAAACTCAAAAAGTTAGCCTGCAGGTACAGCAAGTAATAAGTAGGCAAATGGAATGTTGGGCAAGGGAGATGGAGTATAAAAGTAAGCAAGTCCTGCTATAACTGTACAGGGCATTGGTGAGACCACACCTGGAGTACTGCGTAAAGTATTGATCTCCTTATTTAAGGAGGGATATACTTATATTGGAGGCATTTCAGAGAAAGTTCATGAAGCTGATTCCTGAGCTTAAGGTGTTGTCATATGAAGAAAGATTGAGCAGGTTTGGCCTATACTCATTGGAGTTTAGAAAATTGAGAGGTGGTCTTATTGAAATGTATAAGATTCTGAGGGGGCTTGACAGGGTAAATGCAGAGAGGATGTTTCCTCTCGAGGGGTATCTAGAACTAGGGGACATAATCTCAGAATAAGGTGTCACCCATTTAAAACGGAAATGAGGAAGAATTTCTTCTCTCAAAGGGTCGTGAATCTTTGGAATTCTCTAGTCCAGAGAGCTGTGGAGGCTGGGTCATTTAATATATTTAAGGTGGAGGTAACAGATTTTTGAAGGATAAGACAGTCAAGGGTTATGGGGAGAGGGCAGGGAAGTGGTGTTGAGACCATCAGATCAGCCATGATCTTATTGAACGGCGGAGCAGGCTTGAGGCCTACTCCTGCTCCTAATTCTTATGTAAAACAGTGAAATTCAGTTTATATTAAGGGACGTGATTGTATTCTGCACAAACTGTCTCAAATAAGTGAAGAAAGTGGGATCATTTCAAACACATGCCTACAAATAATAAGGTTGTCAGCAGTGTGGAACTCTGCATGTGCATATGTGCCTTTCTCTTAGAATCATAGGGCCCGAAATTGATGGCCTTACCGCCAACTACCGTCAACATTCCTCCTCGAGTTGCGCCCAGTGCCACTTTTGATGTGGGCTGTAGCGGGCAGAAGGGGAGTGTTATATATGCAAACTATAGTTATACTCTCTGTATAGTCACTGTATAGTTGCATAAGATGGAGACTTGATACCTGATGAAATATCAATAAGGTTTACACTGTGTATATACTATGCTGGCACCACTAGAGGGTGCAACTGGTGGAGACCGGGGTTTCCTGCCCCTGTGGCAGAGGCTATCCACCAGGGGACACCTCGTTGGGAGACCTGAGGGTCACCTGCATAGGTGTGCAGGGCCCAGTATAAAAGGCTGCCGACTATGCTTGTGCCTCACTCTGGAGTTACAAATAAAAGGACCAAGGTCACTACAGTTTGAGTACAGCACATTGCCTCGTGGAGTCATTCATAAGTACATTACAGACATAATAATTGGCGATGAGAATACAGACTTTCACGTGATTATGGCTACCTTTGCCACACTAAAAGACTTCACAGAGGGTGATGATTAGGATGCCGTCACAGAACGACCTGGCAGGGGAGACGGACACATTGGCGGAGAAATGCAAGGCTATACTGCTGACCAGTTGTGGGCCCCAGGTCTACCGGCTCATCAGGGACTTGGTGACACACACGAAGGCCAAGGATAACACATACGATGAGCTGACTGAACTAATTCGTGACCAATTAAATCAAAACAGAGCATCGTCACGGCCAGACACAGATTATACACTCACCGCAGACCTGAGGGCCAGGAGATTGCAAAATATGCTGCTGACCTCAGGAGACTTGCGGCACCATGTGATTTTGGCACCCACCTCAACGAAGCATTGCGAGACATCTTCGTTATGGGAATTGGCCACGAGGACCTCCTTCACAAGCTATTATCTGCCGACACCACAGTCAACCTGCAGAAGGCCATCAGCATCAGTCAGGCGTTCATGACCTCGATCTGCAGCACCAAGCAAATGATTCATCCTGTGGACTCAAACCCGGCAAGTACTGTACACAGAATGGTGCCTTTCACTGGCAAGACTGTAGAACGTGGCTCTGCCCAAGGCAGAGAGCACAGGCCTCAGGGTTCCAGAACTCAGAGTCCGTCGAGGAGTGCTAATCGAGTAGCACCATGCTGGTGTTGCGGAGGAAACCATAGGGCTCACCAGTGTCGGTTTGCTGAGTACGTATGCAAAGCCTGTAACAAGAAGGGCCATCTCCAACGTATGTTTAAAAGAAATACAACTCACCATCTAGCAGAGGAGTCGATAGATGACTTTGAATCCAGCGGGGAGTATGATGATTTGGCCAGAGAAGCAGCTCAGCCCCAAGAAGAAGTGTATGGAGTGTATACCTGCACCATCGATTGTTCTCCAGTGAAGATGGAAGTCGAGATAAACGGTGTTCCAGTCTTCATAGAAGTGGACACGGGAGCGAGCCAGTCAGTGATGAGTCATGATGTCTTTGAAAGGCTATGGAACGAAAAACAACCCGAGCTGGTTCCAGTACAGGAAAAGTTGCGCACCTACACCAAGGAGCCAATCCCAGTCCTTGGTAGTGCGGATGTAATTGTAATCCATAATAGCGTGGTGCACAAGTTACCTCTGTGGATTGTTGCAGGTGATGGCCCAATGCTACTTGGAAGAAGGTGGATGGGGAAGATCCAGTGAAAATGGCAGAGCAAAACCTCACCTTCGCTTGGGCCAGGTACCAGAGAACAGACCAGCGCAGCACCTGAGGCAAAGACCGCCCATCATGACTGCGTGGCAATGATCCGACCAGAATGACCTAAAAGTACCTTCCTGGCTCCAATGGTAGGACTCCTGGGGAGGAAGATCAAATTCACAGGCACTCTTCCAGCTTTTGTGGCAGAATCGCGGGAGAGAAGGATCAAGGCAGTCGACCTCGAGGGCAGAGACAAGATGGCGTCCCTGCTGCAGCGAGGTGCAGTGTGGCTGGAAAAAAAATGGCCACGGCCATATCACGAGGTGCAACACTGTGGGACCAACATGTGGCGTCTAACAAAGAATTTGATTGGGGTAAAGCCAGCCGGTTTCTCTTAAAGGAGATCTGCAACCAACTGAACTTAAAGAGACATTGTATGCATGGCAAACAATGTAACGAACTGATTAAGATTGTGAATAAAATGTTGTTGCGAGATATCTGTACTATTCCTAATGTAAGAACAAAATGTTGTTGCGAGATGTTGGGAATAGACTATCCCCAAAAGTAGCAAGCGAGCGAATTTGGGAGGGTAAAGGCGCTGATCCTGATGCCCTGCCCCAGGTGTCCCCACAAGTTATAGGCCAGCGACCTCAGGAGGGTGAAGGCACTGATCCTGATACCCTGCCCCAGGTCTATCCCACGCTGCAGGCACCGGATGGCACTATTTGCCACGGACCTGGAAACTAAAACGGCGCCAATACACGCAGTCAGCCGCTGTTGACCACCACCCAGGTGAAGACAACGCAGCCCCCAGACCCAGTCACTACCTCGGCCATGTCCGGGAGCACAAGGTCAGAACCAACGAGTTCCCCAAACGGGACCTGGAACAGCCAGGTTCCCAACACTGTTAGAGAGCAGGCAGAAGATTCTGCAGCCCTCAAAGGAGGACAGGGAGGCCACACACATCTGTGGCTCTGCCCACCACTAGGCAATGGCACAGGCCCTGAGTCCTGGCAAGGTGAGCGAACCAAGCCTACCCTGCTAGCAGAGGGCGCAGCACCACTTTCTGATGACTAGGACCTCGTTCGGTTGCTCTGGAACCTGTGTCCTCGCATACCTGTACTGCTACCTCAGTACTGACCATGACTGAGCCATGAATGCAATCTACACAATCCTGGCGCACAACCGCAAAACATAACAAATGTAAGTCACTGAACCAAGGTGTCATGATACAAACTGTAACTTCCTTTCTTTGTACTTGCACTGTGTCTGATCCTGTACGTTAATGTAACGGGCCTGCTGCATGATCTCGCTGTGTGGTGGCGGGGGTGGAAATAGCTGTATGTAGCCATGGACACACACATGGATCAGACCCAGAACCCACTGGACCCTCCAAACCATCCAAACTGGTAACCACTACGCAACATTGCGGCAAAAGGACTTGGAGGTTAACAGGGTGTGAGCCAAACCAAAGCACAGCCAAGGTGCAAGGGCTATTGCCACTTAAATCTGGGTGGAGCTAAGCCAGAGCACATAGTGCAAAGATAATTGGCACAAAGGACTTGGGGAGAGTGATGTTATATATGCAGACTATATTTATACGCTCTGTGTAGTCACTGTATAGTTGCATAAGATGGAGACTTGTTACCTGATGTACTATCAATAAGGTTTACACCGTGTATATACTATGCTGGCACCACTAGAGGGTGAAATTGGTGGAGACCAGGGTTTCCTGCCCCTGTGGCAGAGGCTGTCCACCAGAGGGCACTGTGTTGGGAGACCTGAGGATCACCTGCATAGGTGTGTAGGGTCCAGTATAAAAGGCTGTCCACCATGTTTGTGCCTAACTCTGAAGTTCAAATAAAAGGACCAAGGACACATTGCCTCGTGGAGTCATTCATAAGTACATTACAGACATAACAGGGAGAACCGCTGGGAATGCCCGTTGACATAAGCGGACAGCCGAGTGGCGTAAGTGGACTCCCGCCCACCGAGATACTACATTGATGCGGGCGGGAGTCGGCAGTAGTTGGCACTAGAAAGGGGGTGGACCGCTGGCTGGAGGCTGGTCTGTCCCCAATGGTGAGTATGAAGACCTGAAAAAAAGGTGAGTAAACATTTTATAATTTATTTCTTTACAGGGACTTACCTGTATGGGGTCACCTGAAGGTCATCCGATGTTTTTTGTTGTTGATGGTTTTCCTTTTCAGGTCTTCGACCCTCCATGGGCCCGACTCCATCCTCGGCGGCACTTGGACAGCAAGCGCCTTTGCCGCCGAGAATGGGAGCTCCCATCAGCTGCCGCCCAGATTGGCGGTCTATATCCCTCCTTTGACGCCCGCCAACCTTTGAAGGACCTTTACCATGAAAACCCCGTCCAAAGTACCGTCAGGTACCTCGGAGGCCATCGCTGGTCCTTTGGGCATCACTTGGGTGGGCGGGGACCTTCATCAATTTCGGCCTCATAGAATGATACAGCACAGAGGAGGCTATTCAGCCCATCGTGCCTCCGCCGGCCCTTTGGTACAGCTATCCAATTAGTTCCACTCCCCTGTTCTTTCCCTGTAGCCCTGTACATCTTTTCCCTTCAAGTATTTATCCAATTCTCTTTTGAATTATACTATTGAATCTGCTTTCACCCACCACCCTTTTAGCCAGTGCATTCCAGATCACAACTCGCAGTGTAAAAAAAGTTTGTGCATGTCGCCGTTGGTTAATTTGCCAATGACCTTAAATCTGTGTCCTCTGGTTACCCACCCATCTGCAACGGGAAACAATTTTTTCCTATCTTGTCAATACCACTCATAATTTTGAAAATCACCAATTAAATCTCCCCTTAACCTTCTCTGCTCGAAAAAGAACAATACTAATATCTCTAGTCTCTCCGTATAACTGAAGTCCTTCATCTCTGGTATCATTCTAGAAAATCTCATCTGTCCCCTTTCCAAGGCCTTAACATCCTTTCTAAAATGTGGTGCCCATAATTGGACACATGCCTCCAACTGAGGCTTAACCAGTGATTTAGAAAGGTTTAGCTCAACTTCCTTACTTTGTACTCTATTTATAAAGCTCAAGGTCCTGTATGCTTTTTAACAGCCTTCTCAACTTGTTCAAAGACTTGTGTAAATACACCCCCAGATCTCTCTATTCCTGTACTCCCTTTAAAATTGCACAATTTAGTTTATATTGCCTCTCCTCATTCTGCCGACCAAAATGAATCACTTCACACTTCTCTGCCTTAAATTTTATTTAGCATATGCCTGCCCATTTCACCAATCTATGTCCTCCAGACATCGGTTACTTTCCCCATCATCATCATAAAATGAGTCCTTAGGTGGCTGAACAGTCCAATACGAGAGCCACAGTCCCTGTCACAGGTGGGACAGACAGTCGTTGAGGGAAAGCGTGGGTGGGACAGGTTTGCCGCACGCTCTTTCTGCTGCCTGCGCTTGATTTCTGCATGCTCTCGGCGATGAGACTCGAGGTGCTCAGCGCCCTCCCGGACGCACTTCCTCCACTTAGGGTGGTCTTTGGCCAGGGACTCCCAGGTATCAGTGGGGATGTTGCACTTTTTCAGGGAGGCTTTGAGGGTGTCCCTGTAATGTTTCCTCTGCTCACCTTTGGTTCGTTTGCCGTGAAGGAGTTCCAAGTAGAGCGCTTGCTTTGGGAGTCTCGTGTCTGGCATGCGAACTATGTGGCCTGCCCAGCGGAGCTGATCAAGTGTGGTCAGTGCTTGGTTGAAGGCGCTAATGTTGGCTTGGTTGAAGGCGCTAATGTTGGTGCGTCTGTCCTCCTAGGGGATTTGTAAGATCTTGCAGAGGCATTGTTGGTGGTATTTCTCCAGCGACTTGAGGTGTCTACTATACATGGTCCATGTCTCTGAGCCGTACAGGAGGGCGGGTATTACTGCAGTGCTGTAGACCATGAGCTTGGTGGCAGTTTTGAGGGCCTGATCTCCAAACACTCTTTTCCTCAGGCGGCCGAAGGCTGCACTGGCGCACTGGAGGCGGTGTTGAATCTCGTCGTCAATGTCTGTTCTTGTTGATGAGAGGCTCCCGAGGTATGGGAAATGGTCCACGGTGTCCAGGGCCGCGCCGTGGATCTTGATGACTGGGGGGCAGTGCTGTGCGGTGAGGACAGGCTGGTGGAGGACCTTTGTCTTACGGATGTTTAGTGTAAGGCCCATGCTTTTGTACACCTCAATAAATATGTCGACTATGTCCTGGAGCTCAGCCTTTGTATGTGCGCAGATGCAAGCGTCGTCCGCGTATTGTAGCTTGACGACAGAGGTTGGGGTGGTCTTGGATCTGACCTGGAGACAGCGAAGGTTGAACAGGTTCCCACTGGTTCTGTAGTTTAGTTCCACTCGGGGGGAGCGTGTTGACTGTGAGGTGGGGCATGGCAACGACAAGGATTGAGAAGAGGGTTGGGGAGATGATGCAGCCCTGTCCGGGCGTGGATTGGCTCTGTAGTGGAACCGTTAGTAAGGATCACAGGCTGCATGTCATCATGGAGCAGGCAGAGGATGGTGATGAACATTTGGGGGCATCTGAAACTGAGGAGGACGCTCCATAAGGGCTGGTGGTTACTTTCCACCTCATTGTTTACTACATTTACGAGTTTTGTGTCATCAGCAAATTTTGAAATTATACCCAAGTCCAGGTCATTAGAGAGGGTGCAGAAAAGATTTACAAGAATGGTTCCAGGGATGAGGGACTTCAGTGATGTGGATAGACTGGAGAGGCTGAGGTTGTTCTCCTTAGAGCAGAGAAGATTGAGAGGAGATTTGATAGAGGTGTTCAAAATCATGAGGGGTCTAGACAGAGTAGATAGAGAGAAACTGTTCCAATTAACGGAAGGGTTGAGAACCAGAGGACACAGATTTAAAGTGATTGGCAGATGATCCAAAGGAGACATGAGGAAATCCTTTTTTTACGCAGCGAGTGGTTATGATCTGCAATGTACTGCCTGAAAGGGTGGTGGAGGCAGGTTCAATTGTGGCTTTCAAAAGATAATTAGATAAGTACTTGAAGGAAAAAAAATTGCAGGGCTACAGAGAAAGGGTGGGGGATTGGGACTAGCTGAAGTGCTCTTGCAGAGAGCCAGCACGGGTTCAACGGGCCGAATGACCTCCTACAGTGCTGTAACCAACTAATGATTAATATATATCAAAACGGGCAGTGGTCCCAACACCAACCCCTGGGGAACAGCATTGCACACCAGCCTCCAGTCTGAAAAGCAACCGTTCAACACGACTCTGCATTCTGCCCCTTAGCCAATTTAGTATCCGCTCAGTCTCGGTCCCTTTAAGTCCAAGGACTTTAATTTTGTCAACAGGTCTATTATGTGGTACTTTATCAAACTCCTTTTGAAAGTCCATATACACAACATGAACCACACTACCCTCATTAAACCTCTCCGTTATTTCGTTAAAGAACTCAATCACGCTAGTCAAACATGATTTGCCTTTAACAAATCCATGCTGGCTTTCTTTTATTAACCTGTAATTTTTCAAGTGCCAATTGATTTTTTCCTGGAATAATGTCTCTAAAAGTTTCTCCAACATCGACGTTTGGCTGACTGGCCTGTAATTGCTGGGTTTATCCCTCTCCCCTTTTTTAAACCGGGGTGTAACATTTTCAATCGTCCAGTGCTCTGGCACCACTCTCATGTCTAAGGAAAATGGGAAGAATGTGGGCAATGCCTGCGCACTTTCCACCCGTGTTTTCCCTCAGTAACCTAGGATGCATCCCATCCGGACTGGTGACTTTTCTACTTTGTTTGAGTAACAGGAGTACGGCAGTATAATGGTTATAAAAAAAGCATTTATATAGTGCCTTTCACAATCTCAGGACGTCCCAAAGCGCTTTACAACCAATGAAGTACTTTTGAAGAATCACGGTAGCCAATTTGCACACAGCAAGGTCCCATAAACAGCAGTGAAATAAATTATTAGATAGTCTGTTTTAGCAATGTATTTGAGGGATCACTATTGGCCAGGACGCTGGGGAGAACTCCCCGCTCTATGAAATAGTGCCACAGGATCTTTTACGGGCACCTGAGAGAACAGAAGCGGCCTCGGTTTAACATCTCATCCGAAAGTTGGCGACTCCGACAGTGCAGCACTTCCTCACTTCTGCACTGAAATGTCAGCTTAGGTTATGTGCTGAAGTCTCTGGAGTGGGGTTCGAACCCACATTGTTCTGACTCAGAGACAAGATTGCTACCACTGAGCCATGAACTGACAACATTATATTACTGTACTAATAATCCAGAGAACATAGTAATTTAAGAATTTTAATTCTTTTTTTTGTACAAAAGAAATGGAAATAAAAAGCTGTCAGAATGTTGTAAAAACCTATCTAGTTCACTAATATCCTTTTAAGGAAAGAAACTTGCTATACTTACCCAGTGTGGACTATGTGTGATTCCAGTCTCACGCCAATATGGTTGACTCTTAACTGCCCTCTGAAATGGCCTCTCTAGCTTCTTCGCTGTATCAAACCATTTCAATGAATACTACCTGGGTGCAGCGGTTCAAGATGAAGACCCACCACCACCTTCTCAGGGAAACTAGAGATGGGCAATAAATGCCAGCCTTGCCAGTGACACCCACTTCCCAAAAATTAATTTTTTTAAAAAGGAAGCTCTTCATCTGCAATTCCCCTTACTCCACAATCTTGTAGATCTTCTGAGATTATGAACTTGCTATGTGGTATTAGTAAAAATATAGCGCACTGATTGCCATAGAATCACAACATTTTAATGCAATCCTGATCACCATTTTTTGGCATTGTGTGTATGGATCCATTTGTGCTTTATTTTTCTTACTGGCTAAATAAGTCCTGATGTATTTTTTCTGCAACAACAGCCGTTTGTTTCCAAACCATATTTTTCTTCTCATTCTAGGGTATCATGGTGGGAATGGGTCAGAAAGACAGTTATGTTGGTGATGAAGCCCAGAGCAAGAGAGGGATTCTGACCCTGAAGTACCCAATCGAACATGGGATTGTGACCAACTGGGATGACATGGAGAAGATTTGGCACCACACCTTCTACAATGAGCTGCGAGTTGCTCCAGAGGAGCATCCGGTTCTCCTCACAGAGGCACCTCTGAACCCCAAAGCCAATCGGGAGAAGATGACCCAGATTATGTTTGAGACATTTAACACACCGGCCATGTATGTCTCCATTCAAGCTGTGCTGTCCTTGTATGCCTCTGGCCGCACTACAGGTATTGTAATGGACTCTGGTGATGGTGTTACCCACACTGTGCCCATCTATGAGGGGTATGCCTTGCCCCATGCCATCCTGCGGCTAGATCTGGCTGGCAGGGACCTCACTGACTACCTGATGAAGATCCTGACTGAACGTGGGTACTCGTTCACCACCACAGCAGAGAGGGAGATTGTGCGTGACATTAAGGAGAAGCTATGCTACATGGCTCTTGACTTTGAGACTGAGATGGCCATGGCTGCCTCCTCTTCATCTCTCGAGAAAAGCTATGAGCTTCCTGATGGTCAAGTCATCACCATTGGCAACGAGCGTTTCAGATGCCCTGAGACTCTCTTCCAACCTTCCTTCCTAGGAATGGAGACAACTGGAATTCATGAAACTGCCTTCAACAGCATCATGAAATGTGACATAGACATCAGGAAGGATCTGTACGCCAACATCGTCTTGTCTGGTGGATCCACCATGTACCCAGGTATTGCTGATCGAATGCAGAAGGAAATCACAGCCTTGTGTCCGAGCACAATGAAGATTAAGATCATTGCTCCACCTGAGAGGAAATATTCAGTGTGGATTGGTGGCTCCATCTTGGCTTCTCTCTCCACCTTCCAGCAAATGTGGATCACTAAGCAGGAGTATGATGAGTCAGGGCCCTCCATCGTCCATCGCAAGTGCTTCTGATCTGATTCCTTGAGTGGAATTGAAGTGGTTCAGGGCATTGTCAAAAGTAAAATGTTCCATTATACAGCTTGACTAATCTTATCCTCCCTTCTCCAAGTGATATTGAACGTATTCCTCTTGATTTTGTTCCTAATAGTGGGTGTTCCACTACTGCATGCTGAGAGTTTCCTATTATTCAGAGGCTCCTTTCCATGTCCTGCTACAAAATTAAAAACCATTGGCTTTGCCAGTTCACTATCTCAAGTGAGCAGCTTTCTGGCTTGATCCAAGTTCTTGCATTGTACGTGTGCTCTCTTTAATCACTATTAATCATAATGTTGTTTCCACTTAACGTTGACTTAAAAAAGTTGGTCTGGCCAGTGTTCTACAAAAGTCTCCCTGTAAACAACATTGATGTGAACTTTTTGTCATTCAAATTGAGATGGTTCATTTATTGAAAGAGAAACCTAAACAATGGTTATATCCTGGATAGCTCATGATCCAGCATAAAAACAGAAAATATTAGAAACCTCAGCATGTCAGGCAGCATCTGTGGAGAGAGGTTGCTCAACGCAAGCTTGAGAAACAGCACCTCATCTTTCGTTTAGGCACTTTACAGCCTTCTGCGGCGCGGAATGGCCGGCGACTTTCCGTGGAAGGGCTGCCATTTTAGAAATTGCCCTTCCTCAGGAGCTGAGCGGTGTCTAGGACCGCCACGGTGAGCCAAGCCCTTTCTGTCTGGCGGGGATCCCCTCGCGACATTGCCCTTGCGAAATTGTCCCTTACCCGAAATTGCCCCGCGGGTTCAGCCCTTTTGCTGTCAGTGCACTGTGTGTGAAATGGTGGCATGGCCATCCTTAAAGGGGAGGGCACATGCCGCGGCTGCCATATTTTTTTTGTCGGCCGACTGCCAGGTCGGCCCGACAGGTCTGCCCCCGGGTTCGGCTGGGCCACCAACAGGCAGCCTGGCACCCCCTCTTGCGTGCCAGGCTGCTGGCCTGGCTGAAACCCTCCCTGGTGGCCCAGAGGACCTAACTAAAATGAATGCAGAGTTAGCAGTGGCTCTCCCCTTTAACTGAAGGGGAGAGACATTGTGAAGTGCCAGCGCAATGGCGTCATCACCGTGGCGCTGATGATTGACAGCTGCGAACACTCCGCCCGACCCCCATTCCGTCCCGCGAGTGATGGCCACAGTGCTCCGCTCCCACTTCCGCCCCATGACGATCCATTTCCGTCCCGCTGGAAAAAGCCCTTGAGGAGCTGAAATTCACCGGATAGGACACTTCAAAAAGGGTATCTGTGGCCCGTTTCCGGCGGAGGACAATTTCTACCCTGGTGGTGCAATTGTTTGAGAAAGGTAATTTTTCTTGGAATGATCTGCTCTATCACTTGACCAGAGCTTTATCTGAAGGCTCGGTGAAAGTTTCTGCAGCCATGCAAGCTATATATATTCAATAACAATGGTAGCACACTTGATTAGATATAATACAAAAGCAAAATACTGCGGATGCTGGGATCTGGAATAAAACCAGAAAATGCTGGAAATCTCAGCGGGTCAGGCAGCATCTGTGGAGAGAAAGCAGAGTTAACGTTTTGGGTCGACAACCCTTCATCAGAACGGGAGAGTGTTTGGAAAGAACACATTCTTAACAAGCACTGAAAGGGGGAGGGGAGGAAAGAACAAAAGGGAGGCCTGTGGTAGGGTGGAAGGCAGGAGAGATTAGAGAGACAAAAGGGATGATGGGCCAAATTAAAATGGTAATGCCAGAAGTTAGACAAACATTAGTCAAGGTAGGGTATGACTGGCGGGATAATGATCGGCTGCCAGTAGAGACAAGGAGAAAAAAAGAAACAGGCTTGGGGGGACGGAAGCCAAAGATTGGCAGTGGTTCCACTCTGTAGGGGTACAAAGGAGGCTTCTCTCCTTCTAACGTGGATTAACTGATACAGATACTCGCCACTTCACCCAGCTCCCACTGTATAATGACCACGGAAGTAAACAAACGAAACCTCAGGTTTACCGGTTTTATTACGAGCAATGCACAGGAGGGTGCAGCCTAAAACCTCTGAAATACATGAGTTTTCAAGTAGAACTTATACAGGTTTTGGAGAGAAGCACCCTCCTTCAAAATCATCGATAGCTCTAATTCTATCAGCGAAGTTATATTGATTTGTCGACTCTTATCAAACTGTCCCTGAGTGGTATATGCAATTGCCCATCTTCTATGGTGTTGTTCCATGGCTTGCACTTTGCCACAGTATACTAGACGCCTAAGCTGGCTTCCTTATCTGTTCTTCAGAGACTTCTGATCAACAACTGCTGATTTTGCTGTTTAAGTATTACAGAGGTTACGGATTCAGTTTAATGCGTTATACATTTGTGCCATACCTACATAAACAAGTGTTACATACATAGGCAATTATACAGACCCTCCTAATACTGGTAAGTTCACGACCTTCAGCATAATTCTGACCACCTGGTTGCAACTCTTATAATTTATCCCTTACACGCTCTGAAATTGTTGAATTCTATGTTGGGTCCAGAAGGCTGTAAATTGCCAAACGAAAGATGAGGTGCTGTTCCTCGAGCTTGCGTTGAGCTTCGTTGGAACAGTGTAGGAGACCGAGGATGGAGAGGTCAGAGTGAGAGTGGAGTGGGGAATTAAAGTGACAAGCGACCGGAAGCTCAGGGTCACACTTACGGACTGAACAGACGCGTTCCGCAAAGCAGTCACCCAACCTACGCTTGGTCTCCCCAATGTAGAGGAGATCACATCGTGAGCAGTGAATGCAGTATACTAAATTGAAGAAGTACAAGTAAATCGCTGTTTCACCTGGAAGGAGTATTTGAGGCTCTGGATAGTGGGAATGGAGGAGGTAAAAGGGCAGATGTTGCATCTCCTATGCTTGCACGGAAAGGTGCCGTGGGAAGGGGAGGGGGTGCTGGGGATGACTACGGAATGGAGTCGCAGAGGGAGGGGAGGGGAATATGTGATTGGTGGTGGGATCACACTGGAGGTGGCGGAAACGGCGGAGGATGATCTGTTGAATGTGGCGGCTGGTGGGGTGAAAAGTGAGGACAAGCGGAACCCTGTCATGGTTCTGAGAGGGAGGAGAAGGAGTGAGAGCAGAGGTGCGGGAAATAGAATGGACACGGTCGAGGGCCATGTTAGCCATGGCAGAGCGGAATCCTCTGTTGAGTAAAAAGGAAGACATGTCAGAGGCACTAGTGTGAAAGGTAGCGTCGTCAGAGCAGATGCGACGGAGACGGAGAAACTAGGAGAATGGAATGGAGTCCTTACAGGATGTGGGGTGGGAGGAAGTGTAGCCCAGGTAGCTGTGGGAGTCAGTGGGCTTATAGTGGATACTGGTCGAAAGCCTATCCCCAGAGATAGAGACAGAGAAATTGAGGAACTGAAGGGAAGAGTTGGAGATGGACCATGTGAAGGTGAGGGATGGGTGGAAATTGGCTGCAAGGGAATGAAATTTTCAAGTTCAGGGCGCTAACAGGAAACGGCACCGATGCAGTCATCAATGTACCGGAAAAAGTGGTGAGGGAGGGGACCCGAGTAGGACTTGAACAAAGAATGTTCCACATATCTCATGAAAAGGCAGGCATAACTAGGACCCATGCGGGTTCCCATAGCAACACCTTTAATTTGGAGGAAGTGAGTGGAGTTAAAGGAGAAGTTGTTCAATGTGAGAACAAGTTCAGCCAGGCGGAGGAGAGTGGTGGGGGATGGGGACTGGTTGGGCCTCTGCTCGAGGAAGAAGCGGAGCAACCTCAGGCCATCCTGGTGGGGGATGGAAGTGCAGAGAGATTGGGTGTCCATGGTGAAAAGGAGTTGGTTGGGGCCGGGAAACTGGAAACTGTTACAGTGACGGAGGGCGTCGGAGGAGTCACGGATGTAGATGGGAAGAGAGTGAACAAGGGGAGAAAAAAGAGTCGAGATAGGAAGAAATAAGTTCTGTGGGGCAAGAACAGGCTGAAATGATGGGTATACCAGGGAAGTCCTGTGGATCTTGGGAAGGAGGTAGAAGTGGTCTGTGTGGGGTTTGGGAACTATGAGGTTGGTGGCTGTGGAGGGAAGATCTCCAGAGGAGATGAGGTCAGAGATGGTCTGGGATATTATAGCTTGATGTTTAGTAGTGGGGTCATGGCCCAGGGAGAGGTAGGAGGATGTGTCAGAGAGTTGGCGATCAGCCTCTGCTAGGTAGAGGTTGATTCGCTAATCAACATCAGCATGTTTGATGACAAGTTTGGGGTTGGATCTTGTAATGTCTGTCAGCTTGTAATGTTTGTAGCTCCACACTGGATGTGGACGTATTGTGTACTACAACTGCAGGGTTAATAAATAAACAGAACCAGGCAGATTCCAGAGGCTTCCGAGAGAGCTGCTTGCCATGTTAGGAGCTGTGTGTGCTGTGCTCTGTGAAGATATCACATTTGGCGATGAGATGGGATTTTTCAAATGATTTAAAGCTTAAATTTTGTTGGGAAAGGATTCAGCCAGCCGACAGAGAGACTTTGGAAGTTTCTGTCTTTGGAAAAAAGCTACAAAATCGGAGGTAAAATACAGCACATGGTGTGAACAGCTAGAGATTAAAATGGCAGGTGTAATCGGACATTTGGGGGATTATAGATACGACCGGGAATGTTTTAAAGCATATGTGGAACGGCTAGAAATGTATTTCACTGCAAATAACATAATCGAAGTCCAAACAATGCAGTCCAGAACCGAGCTATGATGGAACGTAAGAAAGCGATTTTCTTATCGAAGGCGGGTCTGGCATTGTATGAAACCCTTGTAAATCTGCTTGTGCCTGACAAGCCAAAGGACACAACGCTTAAAGAAATTTTAACGAGGCTGGAGCAGCACTATAACCCCAAACCGTTAGAAATTGCTGAAAGCTATCGTTTTGGGATTTGGAATCAAAAGACTGATGAAAGTATCAGTGATTGCATCGTAGCATTAAAAAAGCTATTGATGCACTGTAATTTTGGAAACTTTCAAAACCGAGCATTAAGGGATTGTTTTGTTTGTGGGTTGAAAAATGATGTGATCAGAAGGAAGTTATTGCCGATGGATGATTTGACTTTTGAGATTGCTTGTCAGACAGCGAGGTCGATGGGCATGGCCGAACAATATTCCCGAGAATTAAATAATGATTACGGCCGTCAGTCAACTGAGGTTAAATCACCTGCCGGTTCAAAGTAAAAGACAGTGGGGGCCCAAAGTCTCAGAAACTGGAAATTCTAACAGAGCGTTGAAGTCGTGCTATAGGTGCCTGGGACAACACATTGCTCAAAGTTGTCCATACGTGAAGGCAGAGTGTTTCTTCTGCAGAAAGACTGGGCATCTTGTGATGGCATGCCGACTGAAGGGTAAACCAGCGTTTAAAGCTATGAGTCCAGCGTTCAAAGCTATGAGTAGAAATCCCAAGAGACTACATAGCATGGAAGAACAACAGGACGAGGAGATGTTAGAGTTACACGTCATCAGGAGCACGAGATTAACGGACAGCGATTCAGAAAGCATCAAAATCCACATAGATGTTGCGGGATTCAAGATACCAATGGAAATTGACACGAGTGCATCCATGAGTGTAGTACCGGAGTCGCTGTACCTCGACAAATTGCGTGATTTCCAACTGGAGAAATCCAAGATAGAGCTGCGAGGCTACTCGGGAGAGGAAATTCCTGTGGTAGGTCGTGTCACCGGACCAGTGAAATATAAAATCAATTTCAAAACTTGCCTCTGATATAAGTGAAAGGAGACAATTCTGCCTTACTAGGAAGAAATTGGTTGAGCTCTCTGAAGCTGGATTGGAGTGAGATTTTCTGTGTGGAAGCGAGATTTTCATCAATGGATGAGGTTATCAAGAAGTATCCGAAGGTATTCTGCGAAACGGGCAGTCCGATCCAAGGCTTCAAGGTGAGTGTCAGGGTACAGAAGGACGCTAGATCGGTTTACTACAAGCCACGTTCCATACCATATGCACTCAAGGAGAAAGTGGAGCAAGAACTCAAAAGACTAGAGACTGAGAACATTATTTGTAAGATAGATCGATGTAATTGGGCTACACCCATTGTTGTTGAACCTAAGTCCGATGGTAAGGTAAGATTGTGTGGTAATTATAAAGTAACCGTAAACCAGGTTCTAGAGGATAATGTCCCCAATACATTGCCAAATATAGAAGATTTGTTCACAACACTGACAGGTGGTCAGATCTTCTCAAAACTGGATCTTACAAATGCCTACTTACAGCTTGATCTAGATGAGTCCAAGTCATGTTTGAATATAAATATTCATCTAGACCTATATCAATTTAATAGGCTACCGTTTGGAGTGTCTTCCGCCCCTGCCATATTCCAAGGGGTGATGAACCAGATTTTGCAAGGTATTGAAGGGGTAGTATGTTATTTGGATGACATACTAATTTCAGCACCAAATAGGCAAGTTCATAATAACATATTGAATGAAGTCCTCAAACGGCTAGAGAAGCACAGAGTACGAATATCTGCTCGCAAGTGTGAGTTATTTAAAAACTCAGTGGAGTACTTAGGGTACAGAGTAGACAAAGATGGTTTACATCCAACCATGGAAAAATTGGATGCAATTAGAAATGCACCCACTGCCAGGAATGTCACTGAACTTTGTTCATTCTTGGGTCTTTTGAACTATTATAGGAAGTTCCTACCAAATTTGGCTACAGTATTACATCCACTGAATGAACTTTTGAAAAAAACAGGTCCATTGGAAGTGGTCAAAAGAATGCGATACAGCATTCAAGGAGTTTAAAAGCAAATTGGTAGAGAGCACCATGTTAGTTCACTATGACATATCTAAGGAGATTAAGCTAGCATGTGATGCCTCTCCATATGGAGTTGAGGCAGTGATCTCTCATGTATTACGTAGTGGGGAGGAGAGACCAATTGCTTTTGCTTCACGCACTCTCAGTGCCAGTGAGAGTAATTATGCGCAAATTGAAAGGGAAGCTTTGGCATTAATTTTTGGGGTCAAGAAGTTTCACAAATACTTGTATGGTCATAAGTTTACCATCATTACGGACCATAAGCCCCAAACAGCAATCCTCCATCCAAAGTCCCCAGTTCCAACATTAGCTGCAGCCCAAATGCAGAGATGAGCTTTGATTTTGTTATATATATGATATTGAATACAGACGATCAGCTGATCACAGTAATGCTGATGCAATGTCTAGATTGCCTTCCCCATCACAAGTTACAGCTGATAGGGAAGAAGTGTTTTATTTTTCATACATTGATGAACTGCCAGTCACAGCTGAAGAGATTGGTAGAGCAACCAAATGTGACCCAGTGATGTCAAAGGTGTATGAGTATACTGCAAATGGATGGCCAAACCAGGTAACAGACAAAGATACACATCCATTCTTCATTCGTAGGAATGAATTATCAGTCGATAAAGATTGTATCATGTGGGGTGCAAAAGTGGTTATACCAAAACAATTCAGGTCCAAATTATTAAGAGACCTCCATGGCCAGCACCTGGGAATGTGCTTGACCAAGAGTTTTGCATGCAATTATTTATGGTGGCCAGAGCTTGATAAAGATATAGAGTACATCGTGAGCCAGTGTGCAACATGTCAATTGGTAAGCAAACAACCACCATCAGTACCATTACAGCCATGGAAATGGCCTCCCAGGGTGTGGCAAAAGCTACATAATGATTTTGCTGAGTTAGAAGGACAACAATTGTTCATTGTGATTGGTAGCCATTCGAAGTGACTTGAGGTGTTTCCAATGTGGAAAATAACAACAAGTAAAACATTGGACATTTTACGAAAATTATTTTCTTCATTTGGCCTCCCTGAAGAGATTGTTTCGGATAATGGACCACAATTTCGTTCAGAAGAATTTGCAAAATTCACGAGCAAGAATGGTGTGAAACATACCAAGGTTCCACCATATCATCCTGCTTCGAATGGTGCAACAGAGTGCACTGTACAAATGTTCCTCAGGATGAGCCCTCATAAAACAAATGTTAGGTCCAAATCCAAGGAAACGACAGTTGTCATTGGATCACAAATTGGCTAATTTTTTGATTACATGTCGAAATACTCCTCATACAACTACTGGTAGAACACCAGTTGAGTTGTTTCTCAAACAACAGCCACAAACCAGATTCTCGTTGTTGAAACCAAATTTGGCACAGTCCGTAGAAGAGACACAATTAAGACAGAAAGAGAATCATGATAGAGGTCGAGTAAAAGAGAGAAGTGTGAAATTAAACCAGAAGGTGAGAGTGAAGAATCATCACCATAAATGGTTAAAGTGGTTACCAGGAAGAGTGGTGAAGATATGTGATCCTCGCACATATTTGGTAAAGATGTTTGATTATGGACATGTTAGGTTTGTTCACATTGATCATATTTTACCTACAGACATGGAAGGAGTTGAAGATGGGAATGATTTAATTATTTTTGACTCATCAGATAGTTTTGATATACCAGTAGCAAATCCTAAATCCAATGTACTGGAAACAAATCCAGGGGAGAATCAGAATGAAAGTCTGAGTCCGAGTCAGTAAAACAAAGAGCCTGAAGTTAGAGAGTTCAAATAAAAATCAAGGAAATTCCAGGATGAGCCTCGAATTAGTTTAGTTTCGATACCATGTTTGGAAGGTTCTGTTTGAGAGCGAAGGTATCCTCTTCGAAACAGAAAACAAGTGGTAATGTTAAATTTGTAAATATGGAAAAAAATAAGTCTATATCCTGTGTTATGTATAAACATGAAAGTTATGTATGATGTTTGTTATAATAACTTCTTCATTAAGGAGGGAGAAGTGTAATGTCTGTAAGCTTGTAATGTTTGTAGCGCCACACTGTGGATGTGGACGTATTGTCTACTGCAATTGCAGAGTTAATAAATAAACAGAACCCGGCAGATTCCGGAGGCTTCCGAGAGAGCTGCCTGCCATGTTAGGAGCTGTGTGTGCTCTGCTCTGTGAATATATCACAGATCTGAGCGAACGGAGTGCTACAAGATCAGAGGGAGGCAGGTTGGAGTGAGTGAGGGGAGCAGAGAAATTGAGACAGCCGATGTCCTGTTGGCAGTTTGAAATGAAGAGGTCTGGAGAGGGCAAGAGGCCAGGGGGAGGGGTCCAGGTCGAGTGAGAATTCTGAAAATGGGAGAAAGTAGTCAGCTGTGCATGGTATTGTGTTCATAACACAGATGAGACTGCACACAGGAAGGTTCAAGTAACAGTGACCTCAGTCTTTATTAAGACATTCCAGAGTGAGGAAGAGGCATTAGGGGCCGGCTTATATACAGTGCTCCCAAGGGATGTTGGGATCCCTTGGGACTTCAGGGGATGCGCTCCCTGGTGGTGGAACATGGGAGTATATGCTTTACAGATACACAACATCACTCCTCCCGCAAAGTCAAAGTGAAAACTATTTACAAGGTGAGGTGGTCGGGAGCCTTTCTTTCCCTGGTGAACCGCCTCGGTACAAATGTCTGTTCTGGTGTGTTGTCTGTGCCCTCGCTGGGCTGGCATGTTGTTGGCCCTGCAGGGCTGCTGGGTGAACCTGGCCTTGCTGGGCTGTTGGGCGTGATGGGTTCAATTTCCTGGTCTGGGGTGGTGTCGTTGATCCTTTGGGTGTGTTGTGGGCTCAAAAAAGGTGGTGTCTGCTGTGGGTTGTTCAGGGCAGTCTGTGAACCGCAGCCTCATTTGGTCCAGGTACTTTCTGCAAATTTGTCCATTGTCTAGTTTGACTACAAACACCCTACTCCCTTCTTTAGCTATCACCGTGCCCGTGATCCACTTGGGACCATGTCCATAGTTTAGCACATACACAGGGTCATTCAGATCAATTTCCCATGACACAATGGCGTGACCATCGTTTACATTTTGTTGCTGCCGCCTGCTCTCTACCTGATCATGCAGGTTGGGGTGAACCAGCGAGACTCTGGTTTTAAGTGTCCTTTTCATGAGTAGCTCAGCCGGGGGCACTCCTGTGAGTGAGTGGGGTCTCGTGCGGTAGCTGAGCAGTACTCGGGACAGGTGGGCCTTCTGTGACTCGTTTGAGGCTCTGTTTGATGGTTTGTACTGCCCGCTCTGCCTGCCCATTAAATGGGGTCGAGGTGTCATGTTTGAGCCCATTGCGGGTCATGAATACTTTAAATTCGGCACTGGTGAAACATGGCCCGTTGTCACTGACTAGTATGTCAGGCAGGCCGTGGATGGCAAACATGGCCCTCAGGCTTTCAATGGTGGCAGTGGCGGTGCTTCCCGACATTATTTCACATTCAATCCATTTTGAAAAAGCATCCACCACCACCAGGAACATTTTACCGAGAAACGGGCCCACATAGTCGATATGGATCCTCGACCACGGTCTGGAGGGCCATGACCACAAACTTAGTGGTGCCTCTCTGGGCGCGTTGCTCAACTGAGCATACACGCGGTATTGCCGTACACAGGACTCTAAGTCAGAGTCAATACCGGGCCACCACACGTGGGATCTGGCTATCGCTTTCATCATTACTATACCCGGGTGTGTGCTGTGGAGATCCGAGATGAACGTCTCCCTGCCTTTTTTGGGTAGCACTATGCGGTTACCCCACAACCGGCAGTCTGCCTGAATGGACAGCTCATCCTTTCGCCACGGAACGGCTTGATTAGCTCTTGCATTTCAATGGGGATGCTGGCCCAGCTCCCATGCAGTACACAGTTTTTTTACTCGGGACAGCAGATGAACTTGGCTGGTCCAAGTTCTAATCTGGCGGGCTGTGACAGGTGCTTTATCATTTTCAAATACTTCCATGACCATCAACGAGTCTGCGGGCTGCGCCACCATCAACAAGTTTGCAGGCTGTGCCATTTCCACCCCTGTGGTGGGCAATGGTAGCCAACAGACAGCATCCGCACAGTTCTCGGTGCCTGACCTGTGGCAGATGGTATAGTTATATGCTGATAGCGCGAGTGCCCACCTTTGTATGCGGGTTGAGGCATTAGTATTTATCCCCTTGTTTTCAGCGAACAGGGATGTGAGGGACTTGTGATCGGTTTCCAACTCAAATTTGAGGCCAAACAGGTACTGATGCATTTTCTTTACCCCGAACACACACGCTAATGCCTCTTTCTCAATCATGCTGTCGGCCCTCTCGGCCTTAGACAAGCTCCTGGAGGCATAGGCGACAGGTTGCAACTTCCCCGCACCGTTAGCTTATTGTAATACACACCCGAATCTGTACGACGACACTTCACATGCTAGCACAAGTCTTTTACACGGGTTATACAATACAAGCAGCTTGTTGGAGCATAAAATGTTTCTGGCTTTCTCAAAAACAATTAATTGTTTTTTTCCCCATACCCAGTTCTCACCTTTACGCAATAACATATGTAGGGGCTCTAAGAGGGTGTTTAACCCCGGTAGAAATTTACCAAAATAATTGAGGAGCCCCAGGAACAATCGCAGCTCCGTGATGTTCTATGGCCTGGGCGCGTTCCTGATCGCCTCTGTGGGCCAAATGCCGTCCGCCATGATCTTTCTCCCCAAAAGCTCCACTTCTGTTGCCATGCAGACTCATTTCGACCTCTTCAGCCGCAGCCCCACGCGATCCAGTCGCTGGAGGATTTCCTCCAGATTTTGTAGGTGCTCGACGGTGTCCCGACCCATGACCAATATGTCGTCCTGAAAAACCACCGTGCGTGGTACCGACTTGAGTAGGCTCTCCGTGTTTCTCTGGATGATCGCTGCAGCCAAACGAATTCGAAACGAGCATCTGTTGTCGATGAACAGTCCCTTGTGCGTATTGATGCAGGTGAGGCCCTTCAAAGACTCCTCCAGCTCCTGCATCATGTAGGCCGAAGTCAGGTCGAGCTTGGTGAACATCTTGCCTCCTGCCAGCATCGCAAATAGGTCGTCTGCCTTAGGTAGCGGGTATTGGGACTGTAGTGAGAAACGATTAATAGTTATTTTATAATCGCCGCAAATCCTGACCGTGCCATCACTTTTCAGTAATGGAACAATCGGGCTGGCCCAGTCGCTGAATTCCACTAGGGAGATGATGCCCTAGCGTTGCAGCCTGTCCAGCTCGATTTCCACACTCTCCCTTATCATGTGAGGTACCGCTCGCGCCTTGTGGTGAATAGGTCGTGCCTTTGGGACCAACTGGATCTGCACCTTCGCCCCAGAAAAGTTTCCAATGTCTGGCTCAAAAAGGGAAGGAAATTTGTTAAGCCCCTGGGTACATGAGGCCTCATCGACATGTAATAGCGCTCGGATGTCATCCCAGTTCCAGCGGATTTTACCCAGCCAGCTCCTTCCAAGCAGTGTGGGGCCATCGCCCGGGACAATCCAGAGTGGCAATTTGTGCACCGTGCCCTCATAGGTGACCTTGACCATGGCGCTGCCCAGGACAGTGATGAGTTCTTTGGCGTACGTTTTCAGTTTCGTGTGGATGGGGCTCAGGGCTGGTGTGAGTGCCTTGTTGCACCACAGTCTCTCAAACATGTTTTTACTCATGATGGATTGGCTAGCGCCAGTGTCTAGTTCCATGACTACGGGTAAGCCATTCAATTTTACATTTAGCATTATAGGTGGACATTTTGTTGAAAATGTGTGCACTCTGTGTCCTTCAGCATCTGCCTCCTCTCTTTGAGGCTTGAAATTGCTTTGATCTACCATGGACCGATCTTTTTCTGCCACGTAGTGGTTAGCAGGTTTTGCAGAGCTTGCAGCTACCCCATTGTTCCGCAGCTCTTGCAAACATACCCTTTGAAGCGGCATGAATAGGCTAAATGGAAGCCTCCACAATGCCAACAAGGTGTGAATTGCCTTGCATTCATCCTTTGCTGGGGACTCTGAGTCATCTGGGTCACCTGAGGCCTGCTGGCAGTTGCAGACTCGTGGTTTCTGCCCTGTACATTTCTGCTCGCAAACACTGTTCCAGTTAATTTATGAATATTGCTAGCACTTGTGTGCTGAGAGATTTGTTTGGTATTATCACTGGTGGGCATAAACGCCTGTGCTATCACAATGGCTTTACTGAGTGTCGGTGTCTCTACAGTCAAAAGTTTTCATAGGATGGTCTCGTGGCCAATGCCCAGTACAAAAAGTTTCTGAGCATCTGCTCCAGGTAGCCATCAAACTCACATTGTCCTGCAAGTCGCCTTAGCTCGGCGACGTAGCTCGCCACTTCCTGACCTTCAGATCGCTGGCACGTGTAGAAACGATACCTCGCCATCAGCACGCTCTCCCTCGGTTTAAGATGCTCCCGAACCAGTGTACACAGCTCCTCATACAACTTATCTGTGAATTTCACCGGAGCCAGAAGATTCTTCATGAGGCTGTAGGTCAATGTCCCGCAGACTGTGAGGAGGACCGCTCTCCTTTTTGCAGCGCTTCCTTCTCCGTCCAGCTCGTTGGCTACAAAGTACTGGTCTAGTCGTTCGACATAGGCTTCCCAGTCCTCACCCTCTGAGAACTTCTCCAGGATGCCCACAGTTTGCTGCATCTTTGCGTTGGATTCGTATACTCGTCGCCAGTTATTGTGTTCCTAACACAGATGAGACTGCACACAGAGAGGTTAAAGTAACAGCGACCTCAGTTTTCATTAAGACACTCCAGAGTGAAGAACAGGCCTTAGGGGCCGGCTTATATACAGTGCTCCCAAAGGATGCATCTGTGGAGAGAAACTGAGTTAACATTTCGGGTCGACGATCCTTCGAACTGGAGAGTGTTCGGAATGAATGGACTCTTAACAGCACTTAAAGGGGGGGGGGATGAAAGATTGGATGTAATGTTATCTGTCTCCCTATCTGGTGGTGTCTGTTTCTGATTACATCTCTTCTTCCTCCTCCGTCGTTGATTACGAATCGGAAAATGTCTTGGTGCAGTGCCATCTGACCACTTTGGAGTAATCTCTGGATAGCCTTCTGTTGACCCTCATTTGGTATTCTGGTTCACTTGTGTGAGATTCCTTCCTGTATTGAGAAGTGCGTAGTGCAAAATAGCTATTGCCACAGTTCCTGCAAAAGCAGAGCTAGCCCAGCTACCCTGGGGAAGGTGAAAACTAAATGGTTTTGGGTTTTAAATCTGTGAGGAGGAATTGGAATGGATTTTTGCTCCATGACTCCCATGGGGATTGCACCAAGTACTGGTTCCCCCCATCCTGTCCACATGATCTCTGACCTATATTGGGTCCCAGTCCCCCAATGTCTTCCAATTTTAAATTCTCACCCTTGTGTTCAAACCCGTCCATCGTCTCATCCCTCCTTATCTCTGTAACCTCCTCTAGCCCTACAACCCTGTGAGAAATTAGCATTCCTCCGAGACTGGCTTTATGTGTATTCCCCACTCCTTTGCCTCATCATTGGAGGATGAGCTTTCAGCCATCAAGGCCCTAAACTCTGGAATTCCTTCCCTAAACTTCTCCATCTCACATCTCCTCCTTTTAAGATTTTCCTTTACGAACATATGAACAACGACGGACAGGTAAAGACTATCTGGTCCATCGAGCCTGTCCCACACAATTGCGATACCTTGTGTATCACAATATATACACTCCACCCTACTCAAAACCATGTGATCTCCCGGGAGAGGCAAAAAAACAGATAAAAAACCCTGGCCAAATTGGGAAAAAAAAATCTGGGAAATTACTCTCTGAAACTAGTCCAGGAGATCACTCTAGCCTTAGGGGATTAAGGGGTATGGCGAGAAAGCAGGAATGGGGTACTGAAGTTGCATGTTCAGCCATGAACTCATTGAATGGCGGTGCAGGCTCGAAGGGCCGAATGGCCTACTCCTGCACCTATTTTCTATGTTTCTATGTTTCTATGAATTCCCTGCAGTACCTACCTTCTGTAAGAGGTGATCTCCGCCACAACCAGAAACAAATCCAGGAGAAGGGAGGTGGGGGGGGTGAAGGGGGGTGTGGGGGAGGGGGAGAAGAGGGGGAGAAGGGGTGGGATGTAGGGAGGGAAGGAGAGAGGAGGGAGGGAAGGAGAGAGGAGGGAGGGAGGGAAGGAGAGAGGAGGGAGGGAAGGAGAGAGGAGGGAGGGAGGGAAGGAGAGAAGAGGGAGGGAGGGAAGGAGAGAGGAGGGAGGGAGGGAAGGAGAGAGGAGGGAGGGAGGGAAGGAGAGAAGAGGGAGGGAGGGAAGGAGAGAGGAGGGAGTGAGGGAGGGAAGAAGGGAAGGAAGGAGAGAGGAGAGGGAAGGAGAGAGGAGGGAGGGAGGGAAGGAGAGAGGAGGGAGGGAGGGAAGGAAGGAGAGAGGAGGGAGAGAGGGAGGGAAGGAAGGAGAGAGGAGAGAGGGAAGGAGATAGGAGGGAGGGAGTGGGGAAGGAGAGGGGAGGGAGGGACGGAGATAGGGAGCGAAGGAGAGAGGGAGAGAGGGAGGGAGGGAAGGAGAGAGGAGGGAGGGAGTGAGGGAAGGAGAGAGGAGGGAGGGAGTGAGGGAAGGAGAGAGGAGGAGGGAGGGAGAGGAGGAGAGAGGAGGGAGGGGGGAAGGAGAGAGGAGGGAGGGGGGAGGGAGGAGGGAAGGAGAGAGGAGTGAGGGAGGAGGGAAGGAGAGAGGAAAGAGAGAGGAGGGAGGGAGGAGGGAAGGAGAGAGGAGGGAGGCAGGAGGGAAGGAGAGAGGAGGGAAGGAGAGAGGAGGGAGGGAAGGAAGGAGAGAGGAGGGAGGGAAGGAAGGAGAGAGGAGGGAGGGAAGGAAGGAGAGAGGAGGGAGAGAGGAGGGAGGGAGGGAAGGAGAGAGGAGGAAGGGAGGGAAGGAGAGAGCAGGGAGGGAGGGAAGGAGAGAGGAGGGAGGGAGGGAAGGAGAGGGGAGGGAAGGAGAGAGGAGGGAGGGAGGGAAGGAGAGAGGAGGGAGGGAGGGAGGGAAGGAGGGAGAGAGGGAGAGAGGGAAGGAGAGAGGAGGAGGGAGGGAGAGGAGGAGAGAGGAGGGAGAGAGGGAAGGAGAGAGGAGGGAGGGAGGGAGAAAGGTGGGGGGGGAGGGAAAGAAGGAGGCTGAACTGCCGTGTCCAAGACCTCGGGCTGGATTTACAGGTAGGTGGCGTCGGGTCTCGGGGGGGTCGCGGAGGTCCGGGGGGAGGGGGAGGGGGAGGGGATAGAGAGTCGTGGAGGTCCGTAGGGGGAGAGAGAGTCGCGGAGGTCCGCGGGGTGGGGGCGGAGAGAGAGAGTCGCGGAGGTCCGGGTGGGAAGATCGGCCAGGTCTCCACATCCCCAAACTCTTTCTGTGAGCTGTTCACTACTGAGCTCGCCAACTTCATGCTGCCTGCTCATTGCAATTATTGCTGCATATAGCATGCGCTAACCTAGCTGTTCGTTGGCTGTGCGCATCAGCAGGGAGCCCTATATCGTTACTAGCACCATTTAAAGCTAGCCTGCAATGCTTAAAGCGAAGGTGCATTGTGGCTGCTGGAGGTGCTGAGATTATTTGGCATAGTGCTGTGCAACAGTCAACAATTTCTGGTCATGGGAGAGAGCGTGCACCACATTGCACTGGAGATCGTGGTGGAGGAAATGGAAAGGAAGAGAGATGTCCTGTATCCACAAGGGGACAGGAGGCCCTCCAAACACGTGATGAGAAGGCAGTGGGAACAGATAGCCGCAGAGGTAAATGCCAGGAGTTTAGCCCAGGGACCTGGATGCCATGCCGCTAGATGTATAATGACCCCAAAAGACCAAGAAGAGAGTAATGATGAAGACACACCTTCACTTGATTTCACACTCGCAGCCATCAGCTCAGATACTGACACTGTGCTTATCTTAGAGGATTGCATAGAGGTGGATCGGCACGTGGTGAGACATCGGGCACGAGTGCGCTGCGGCAAGTAAAGAGGGCAAGGATAGCTAAAGATGTCACAGCAGTCCAGCAATCTGTCCTCCAACAGTTTACTAGGATTGTGCTGGGACCCCAGCTATTTGAAATATACATTAATGATTTAGACGAAGAAATTGAATGTAATATCTCCAAATTTGCAGATGACACTAAGCTGGGTGGCAGTGTGAGCTGTGAGGAGGATGCTAAGAGGCTGCAGGGTGACTTGGACAGGTTAGGTGGCAGATGCAGTATAATGTAGATAAATGTGAGGTTATCCACTTTGGTGGCAAAAACAGGAAGGCAGAATATTATCTGAATGGTGACAGATTAGGAAAATGTGAGGTGCAATGAGACTATGGATGTCATAGTACATCAGTCATTGAAAGTTGGCATGCAGGTACAGTAGGCGGTGAAGAAGGCAAATGGCATGTTGGCCTTCATAGCGAGAGGATTTGAGTATAGGAGCAAGGAGATCTTATTGCAGTTGTACAGGGCCTTGTTGAGGCCACACCTTGAATATTGTGTACAGTTTTGATCTCCTAATCTGAGGAAGGATTCTTGCATTGAGGGAGTGCAGCGAAGGTTCACCAGACTAATTCGCGGGATGGCAGGACTGACATATGAAGATTGCATGGTTAAGGCTTATACTCACTGGAATTTAGAAGAATGAGAGGGGATATGATAGAAACATATAAAATTCTGACGGGATTGTACAGGTTAGATGCAGGAAGAATGTTCTCGATGTTGGGGAAGTCCAGAACAAGGGGTCACAGTCTAAGGATAAGGGGTAAGCCAGTTAGGACCGAGATGAGGAGAAACTTCTTCACTCAAGGAATTGTGAACCTGTGGAATTCTCTACCACAGAAAGTTGTTGAGGCCAATTCGTTAGATATATTCAAAAGGGAGTTAGATGTGGCCCATACGGCTAAAGGGATCAAGGGGTATGGAGAGAAGGCAGGAATGGGGTGCTGAAGTTGCATGATCAGCCATGATCATATTGAATTTAAGGAGCTAGGAGCTAAATTAAAAAGTAGGACCTCAAAAGTAGTAATCTCGGGATTGCTACCAGTGCCACGTGATAGTCAGAGTCGGAATCGCAGAATAGCGCAGATGAATACGTGGCTTGAGCAGTGGTGCAACAGGGAGGGATTCAAATTCCTGGGGCATTGGAACCGGTTCTGGGGGAGGTGGGACCAGTACAAACCGGACGGTCTGCACCTGGGCAGGACCGGAACCAATGTCCTAGGGGGAGTGTTTGCTAGTGCTGTTGGGGAGGATTTAAACTGATATGGCAGGGGGATGGGAACCAATGCAGGGAGACAGAGGGAAACAAAAAGGAGGCAAAAGCAAAAGACAGAAAAAAGATGAGGAAAAGTGGAGGGCAGAGAAACCCAAGGCAAAGAACAAAAAGGGCCACTGTACAGCAAAATTCTAAAAGGACAAAGGGTGTTAAAAGAACAAGCCTGAAGGCTTTGTGTCTTAATGCAAGGAGTATCCGCAATAAAGTGGATGAATTAACTGTGCAAATAGATGTTAACAAATATGATGTGATTGGGATTACGGAGACGTGGCTCCAGGATGATCAGGGCTGGGAACTCAACATCCAGGGGTATTCAACATTCAGGAAAGATAGAATAAAAGGAAAAGGAGGTGGGGTAGCATTGCTGGTTAAGGAGCAAATTAAGGCAATAGTTCGGAAGGACATTAGCTTGGATGATGTGGAATCTATATGGGTAGAGCTGCAGAATACCAAAGGACAAAAAACGTTAGTGGGAGTTGTGTACAGACCTCCAAACAGTAGTAGTGATGTTGGGGAGGGCATCAAACATGAAATTAGGGGTGCGTGCAATAAAGGTGCAGCAGTTATAATGGGTGACTTTAATATGCACATAGATTGGGTTAACCAAACTGGAAGCAATACGGGTAGAGGAGGATTTCCTGGAGTGCATAAGGGATGGTTTTTTAGACCAATATGTCGAGGAACCAACTAGGGGGGAGGCCATCTTAGACTGGGTGTTGTGTATTGAGAGAGGATTAATTAGCAATCTCGTTGTGCGAGGCCCCTTGGGGAAGAGTGACCATAATATGGTGGAATTCTGCATTAGGATGGAGAATGAAACAGTTAATTCAGAGACCATGGTCCAGAACTTAAAGAAGGGTAACTTTGAAGGTATGAGGCGTGAATTGGCTAGGATAGATTGGCGAATGATACTGAAGGGGTTGACTGTGGATGGGCAATGGCAGACATTTAGAGACCGCATGGATGAACTACAACAATTGTACATTCCTGTCTGTCGCAAAAATAAAAAAGGGAAGGTGGCTCAACCGTGGCTATCAAGGGAAATCAGGGATAGCATTAAAGCCAAGGAAGTGGCATACAAATTGGCCAGAAATAGCAGAGAACCCGGGGACTGGGAGAAATTTAGAACTCAGCAGAGGAGGACAAAGGATTTGATTAGGGCAGGGAAAATGGAGTACGAGAAGAAGCTTGCAGGGAACATTAAGACGGATTGCAAAAGTTTCTATAGATATGTAAAGAGAAAAAGGTTAGTAAAGACAAACGTAGGTCCCCTGCAGTCAGAATCAGGGGAAGTCATAACGGGGAACAAAGAAAAGGCAGACCAATTGAACAAGTACTTTGGTACGGTATTCACTAAGGAGGACACAAACAACCTTCCGGATATAAAAGGGGTCGGAGGGTCTAGTAAGGAGGAGGAACTGAGGGAAATCCTTATTAGTCGGGAAATTGTGTTGGGGAAATTGATGGGATTGAAGGCCGATAAATCCCCAGGGCCTGATGGACTGCATCCCAGAGTACTTAAGGAGGTGGCCTTGGAAATAGTGGATGCATTGACAGTCATTTTCCAACATTCCATTGACTCTGGATCAGTTCCTATGGAGTGGAGGGTAGCCAATGTAACCCCACTTTTTAAAAAAGGAGGGAGAGAGAAAACAGGGAATTACAGACCGGTCAGCCTAACATCGGTAGTGGGTAAAATGATGGAATCAATTATTAAGGATGTCATCGCAGTGCATTTGGAAAGAGGTAATATGATAGGTCCAAGTCAGCATGGATTTGTGAAAGGGAAATCATGCTTGACAAATCTTCTTGAATTTTTTGAGGATGTTTCCAGTAGAGTGGACAAGGGAGAACCAGTCGATGTGGTATATTTGGACTTTCAGAAGGCTTTCGACAAGGTCCCACACAAGAGATTAATGTGCAAAGTTAAAGCACATGGGATTGGGGGTAGTGTGCTGACATGGATTGAGAACTGGTTGTCAGACAGGAAGCAAAGAGTAGGAGTAAATGGGGACTTTTCAGAATGGCAGGCAGTGACTAGTGAGGTACCGCAAGGTTCTCTGCTGGGGCCCCAGCTGTTTACACTGTACATTAATGATTTAGACGAGGGGATTAAATGTAGTATCTCCAAATTTGCGGATGACACTAAGTTGGGTGGCAGTGTGAGCTGCAAGGAGGATTCTATGAGGCTGCAGAGCGACTTGGATAGGTTAGGTGAGTGGGCAAATGCATGGCAGATGAAGTATAATGTGGATAAATGTGAGGTTATCCACTTTGGTGGTAAAAACAGAGAGACAGACTATTATCTGAATGGTGACAGATTAGGAAAAGGGGAGGTGCAACGAGACCTGGGTGTCATGGTACATCAGTCATTGAAGGTTGGCATGCAGGTGCAGCAGGCGGTTAAGAAAGCAAATGGCATGTTGGCCTTCATAGCGAGGGGATTTGAGTACAAGGGCAGGGAGGTGTTGCTACAATTGTACAGGGCCTTGGTGAGGCCACACCTGGAGTATTGTGTACAGTTTTGGTCTCCTAACCTGAGGAAGGACATTCTTGCTATTGAGGGAGTGCAGCGAAGGTTCATCAGACTGATTCACGGGATGGCGGGACTGACCTATCAAGAAAGACTGGATCAACTGGGCTTGTATTCACTGGAGTTCAGAAGAATGAGAGGGTCCTCATAAAAACGTTTAAAATTCTGACGGGGTTAGACAGGTTAGATGCAGGAAGAATGTTCCCAATGTTGGGGAAGTCCAGAACCAGGGGACACAGTCTAAGGATAAGGGGGAAGCCATTTAGGACTGAGATGAGGAGGAATTTCTTCACCCAGAGAGTGGTGAACCTGTGGAATTCTCTACCACAGAAAGTTGTTGAGGCCAATTCACTAAATATATTCAAAAAGGAGTTAGATGAAGTCCTTACTACTAGGGGAATCAAGGGGTATGGTGAGAAAGCAGGAATGGGGTACTGAAGTTGCATGTTCAGCCATGAACTCATTGAATGGCGGTGCAGGCTAGAAGGGCCGAATGGCCTACTCCTGCACCTATTTTCTATGTTTCTATGTTTCTATGTTTCTATGAATGGCGGCGTAGGCCGAAGGGCGAATGGCCTACTCCTGTTCCTATTTTCTATGTTTCTATGTTTCTATTGCTGAGGCGCCGCCTCAGGGGAGTGGCAGTGGCTTCATGGAGTACGAACCTGCTGTCCTCTCTTAGGATGACAGCATTCATCCTGAAACTCCGTCAGTGCCCTTCCTGTTGCCTGTCAGCCAGCCAGCCCAGACTGCTGCTGCCCATGCCGAGATGGTGCAGTCTGAAGCTGGGCCTTTTAGGCCCGGAGCTGTTTGAGGTCATCCTCCAAGGCCATCTGCAGTCTCCTCCACTGAAAGTCAGGAGCCTTCCACCAGCCATGCTGCAGCCATTAGTGTAGCACTTTTTAACGGCACTGGGACAGGCAAAGGCACATGGAAGACAGGTACTAAGGGAATGCACAAAGGTGATTCGTTTAAGTTTGTATGTAAGTAGCATGATTTAATTCATAAATTTGGATTGGAATGCAAATTTTGTGTTGGCTTTTATTTTTACATTGTATGATGGTAAGTGACAGAGGGAAGGTAAGGTGTGGGACTGTTGGTGAATGGTGAATTGGCATTGAGGTTACTGGTATCGCAATTGAATTAATCTTCACATACAGCCTGGGCAGAAAGGTGCTTTCTAGGTTGCAGCCTCCCTTCCTCTTCCTCCTGTTCTGCCTTATCCTCTTCCTCATCCTCATGCTGCTGCCCCTCAGCCTCTTGCCTGATAGGTGGTGGCAAGGGCTGTTCCCTCATGATAGCAAGGCTGTACACTATGCAGCATACTACCACAAATCTTGAGACCTGCTCAGCTGAGTACTACATGGCTCCTCCGGAGTGATCCAGACAGCGCAGTGTTGCTTCAGCATGCCACTCGTCTGCTCTATCAGATTTATTCTGGCAGCATGGCTCTCATTTTATGGATACTGCGTTCATGTGCGTGGGTGGTGAACTGGAGTCATGAGCCATGTCATCAGCGAATAGTCCTTGTTCCCCAATAGCCACCCTTTGATTTGACATGGTGGCTGAAATACACAGTGGACTGCCGCAGCATGAATGCATCATGATTGCTGCCAGGATACCGGACATTGACCAGCATGATGCACTGCCTATGGTCACAACCAACTGCCGTTGAGCGAGTGGAATACCTTTTGGTTCCGTACATGGCAGAGTTAACATGAGGCGCACACAAAGCAATGTTCATGCATTCAATGGCACCCTGCACAATGGGAAAGCCTGGAATCCTTGCAAACCCTTGTGCACACTCCGCCCGCTTCTCTCAGGCAAGAGTGAATGAAAAGAAGTTGCCTCTCTGTCAATAGAAAGCCTCAGTGACCTTCCTTGTGCAACTGTGCAATATTAATATCTCCAGCACCAGCCTGGAAGGAGCCAGATGCATAAAGGTTCATAGCCACTGTCACCTTCACACCTACTGGCAATGCCGTCCTTGCCCTGCTCTGAGGTTGGAGTTGTGGCTGCAGCAGTTTGAAAATTTCAGTGATGACCTCCTTAGTGAAGCACAGACGTCATTCGTCATCGCTGAGGTTCAGGTAGAATAATTGTTCCTTGTACACTCTGGGCCTCCTACTGAGAACCCATCTCCCCCTCCACACACCCTCTTCTAACAGCTTGTCCTGCTCTGCGTGGCCTCTGTTCATTCGTCCAGTCTTGCTCGATTCCAAGAGGAACATAAGAACATAAGAACATAAGAATTAGGAACAGGAGTAGGCCATCTAGCCCCTCGAGCCTGCTCCGCCATTCAACAAGATCATGGCTGATCTGGCCGTGGACTCAGCTCCACATACCCGCATGCTCCCTGTAACCCTTAATTTCCTTATTGGTTAAAAATCTATCTATCTGTGATTTGAATACATTCAATGAGCTAGCCTCAACTGCTTCCTTGGGCAGAGAATTCCACAGATTCACAACCCTCTGGGAGAAGAAATTCTCAAGTCGGTTTTAAATTGGCTCCCCCGTATTTTGAGGTTGTGCCCCCTAGTTCTAGTCTCCCCGACCAGTGGAAACAACCTCTCTGCCTCTATCTTGTCTATCCCTTTCATTATTTTAAATGTTTCTATAAGATCACCCCTCATCCTTCTGAACTCCAACGAGTAAAGACCCAGTCTGCTCAATCTATCATCATAAGGTAACCCTCTCATCTCCAGAATCAGCCTAGTGAATCGTCTCTTTACCCCCTCCAAAGCTAGTATATCCTTCCTTAAGTAAGGTGACCAAAACTGCACGCAGTACTCCAGGTGCGGCCTCACTAATACCCTATAAAGTTGCAGCAGGACCTCCCTGCTTTTGTACTCCATCCCTCTCGCAATGAAGGCCAACATTCCATTCGCCTTCCTGATTACCTGCTGCACCTGCAAACTAACTTTTTGGGATTCATGCACAAGGACCCCCAGGTCCCTCTGCACCGCAGCATGATGTAATTTCTCCCCATTCAAATAATATTCCGTTTTACTGTTTTTTTTTCCAAGGTGGATGACCTCACATTTTCCGACATTGTATTCCATCTGCCAAACCTTCGCCCATTCGCTTAACCTATCTAAATCTCTTTGCAGCCTCTCTGTGTCCTCTACACAACCCACTTTCCCACTTATCTTTGTGTCATCTGCAAATTTTGTTACACTACACTCTGTCCCCTCTTCCAGGTCATCTATGTATATTGTAAACAGTTGTGGTCCCAGCACCGATCCCTGTGGCACACCACTAACCACCGATTTCAAACCCGAAAAGGACCCATTTATCCCGACTCTCCGCTTTCTATTAGCCAGCCAATTCTCGATCCGTGCTAATACATATCCTCTGACTCCGCGTACCTCTATCTTCTGCAGTAAACTTTTGTGTGGCACCTTATCGAATGCCTTTTGGAAATCTAAATACACCACATCCATCGGTACACCTCTATCCACCATGCTCGTTATATCCTCAAAGAATTCCAGTAAATTAGTTAAACATGATTTCCCCTTCATGAATCCATGTTGCGTCTGCTTGGTTGCCCACTATTTCTTCCTTAATGATAGCTTCAAGCATTTTCCCCACTACAGATGTTAAACTAACCGGCCTATAGTTATCTGCCTTTTGTCTGCCCCCTTTTTTAAACAGAGGCGTTACATTAGCTGCTATCCAATCCGCTGGTACCTCCCCAGAGTCCAGAGAATTTTAGTAGATTATAACGAATGCATCTGCTATAACTTCCGCCATCTCTTTTAATACCCTGGGATGCATTTAATCCGGACCAGGGGACTTGTCTACCTTGAGTCCCATTAGCCTGTCCAGCACTACCCCACTAGTGATAGTGATTATCTCAAGGTCCTCCCTTCCCACATTCCTGTGACCAGCAATTTTTGGCATGGTTTTTGTGTCTTCCACTGTGAAGACTGAAGCAAAATAATTGTTTCAGGTCTCAGCCATTTCCACATTTCCCATTATTAAATCCCCCTTCTCATCTTCTAAGGGACCAACATTTACTTTAGTCACTCTTTTTATATATCGGTAAAAGCTTTTACTATCTGTTTTTATGTTTTGCGCAAGTTTACTTTCGTAATCTATCTTTCCTTTCTTTATTGCTTTCTTAGTCATTCTTTGCTGTCGTTTTAAATTATCCCAATCTTCTAGTTTCCCACCAACCTTAGCCACCTTATACGCATTGGTTTTTAATTTGATACTCTCCCTTACTAGGCCTACTAGATACTCTCCCTTACTAGGCCTACTAGTGCACCCATGTCTAGGCGAAATTAGTTTGTGCAGAAGCCTTGAAGTCAGTAAAAAGTACTTCAGCATCTGCTACATCACTCCCTGTCGACTTTGGAAACTTGAAGCAACTATGGAAAGCACCAAAGCACGGGGAGAGAAGGCAAAAAAGAAGTAGAAAGAAATCAAAAGGTGACGTCACAGCCAAGGGGGTAAGTGATTGGCTGGTGATTGGTGAGTAGTTTTTCTTTCTTCTCTTCGATAACATTGAGTAAATTTTAGCATTGTTGTTGCCTATCTAAGAGTTAAGTCATGGCAGGACAGCTCGGTCACGTGTTATGCTCCTCATGTACCATGTGGGAACTCAGGGACGACACCAGTGTTCCTGACGACTACGTGTGCGGGAAGTGTATCCTCCTCCAGCTCCTGACAGACCGCGTTGCGGAGTTGGAGCTGAGGGTGGATTCACTCTGGAGCATCCACGATGCTGAGAATGACGTGAGTAGCATGTGTAGCGAGTTGGTCGTACCACAGGGAAAGGGTCCACAGCCAGATAGGGAATGGAAGACCAGCAGGAAGAGCAGTGCAAGGAAGGTAGTGCAGGGGTCTCTTGTGGTCATCCCCCTGCAAAACAGATACACTGCTTTGGGTACTGTTGAGGGGGATGACTCATCAGGGGAGGGCAGCAGCAGCCAAATTCATGGCACCATGGCTGGCTCTGTTGCACAGGAGGGCAGGAAAAAGAGTGGGAGAGCGATAGTGATAGGGGATTCAATGGTGAGGGGAATAGATAGGCGTTTCTGCGGCCGCAACCGAGACTCCAGGATGGTATGTTGCCTCCCTGGTGCAAGGGTCAAGGATGTCTCGGAGCGGGTGCAGGACATTCTAAAAAGGGAGGGAGATCAGCCAGTTGTCGTGGTGCACATTGGTACCAACGACATAGGTAAAAAAAGGGATGAGGTCCTACGAAACGAATTTAAGGAGTTAGGAGCTAAATTAAAAAGTAGGACCTCAAAAGTAGTAATCTCGGGATTGCTACCAGTGCCACGTGCTAGTCAGAGTAGGAATCGCAGGATAGCGCAGATGAATACATGGCTTGAGCAGTGGTGCAGCAGGGAGGGATTCAAATTCCTGGGGCATTGGGACCGGTTCTGGGGGAGGTGGGACCAGTACAAACCGGACGGTCTGCACCTGGGCAAGACCGGAACCAATGTCCTAGGGGGAGTGTTTGCTAGTGCTGTTGGGGAGGAGTTAAACTAATATGGCAGGGGGATGGGAACCAATGCAGGGAGACAGAGGGAAACAAAAAGGAGGCAAAAGCAAAAGACAGAAAGGAGATGAGGAAAAGTGGAGGGCAGAGAAACCCAAGGCAAAGAACAAAAAGGGCCATTGTACAGCAAAATTCTAAAAGGACAAAGGGTGTTAAAAAAACAAGCCTGAAGGCTTTGTGTCTTCATACAAGGAGTATCCGCAATAAGGTGGCTGAATTAACTGTGCAAATAGATGTTAACAAATATGATGTGATTGTGATTACGGAGACGTGGCTCCAGGATGATCAGGGCTGGGAACTCAACATCCAGGGGTATTCAACATTCAGGAAGGATAGAATAAAAGGAAAAGGAGGTGGGGTAGCATTGCTGGTTAAGGAGGAGATTAAGGCAATAGTTAGGAAGACATTAGCTTGGATGATGTGGAATCTATATGGGTAGAGCTGCAGAAAACCAAAGGGCAAAAAACGTTAGTGGGAGTTGTGTACAGAACTCCAAACAGTAGTAGTGATGTTGGGGAGGGCATCAAACAGGAAATTAGGGGTGCATGCAATCAAGGTGCAGCAGTTATAACAGGTGACTTTAATATGCACATAGATTGGGCTAGTCAAACTGGAAGCAATACGGTGGAGGAGGATTTTCTGGAGTGCATAAGGGATGGTTTTTTAGACCAATATGTCGAGGAACCAACTAGGGGGGAGGCCATCTTAGACTGGGTGTTGTGTAATGAGAGAGGATTAATTAGCAATCTCGTTGTGCGAGGCCCCTTGGGGAAGAGTGACCATAATATGGTGGAATTCTGCATTAGGATGGAGAATGAAACAGTTAATTCAGAGACCATGGTCCAGAACTTAAAGAAGGCTAACATTGAAGGTATGAGGCGTGAATTGGCTAGGATAGATTGGCGAATGATACTTAAGGGGTTGACTGTGGATGGGCAATGCCAGACATTTAGAGACCGCATGGATGAACTACAACAATTGTACATTCCTGTCTGTCGCAAAAATAAAAAAGGGAAGGTGGCTCAACCGTGGCTATCAAGGGAAATCAGGGATAGTATTAAAGCCAAGGAAGTGGCATACAAATTGGCCAGAAATAGCAATGAACCCGGGGACTGGGAGAAATTTAGAACTCAGCAGAGGAGGACAAAGGGTTTGATTAGGGCAGGGAAAATTGAGTACGAGAAGAAGCTTGCAGGGAACATTAAGACGGATTGCAAAAGTTTCTATAGATATGTAAAGAGAAAAAGGTTAGTAAGGACAAACATAGGTCCCCTGCAGTCAGAATCAGGGGAAGTCATAACGGGGAACAAAGAAATGGCGGACCAATTGAACAAGTACTTTGGTTCGGTATTCACTAAGGAGGACACAAACAACCTTCCGGATATAAAAGGGGTCGGAGGGTCTAGTAAGAAGGAGGAACTGAGGGAAATCCTTATTAGTCGGGAAATTGTGTTGGGGAAATTGATGGGATTGAAGGCCGATAAATCCCCAGGGCCTGATGGACTGCATCCCAGAGTACTTAAGGAGGTGGCCTTGGAAATAGTGGATGCATTGACAGTCATTTTCCAACATTCCATTGACTCTGGATCAGTTCCTATCGAGTGGAGGGTAGCCAATGTAACCCCACTTTTTAAAAAAGGAGGGAGAGAGATAACAGGGAATTATAGACCGGTCAGCCTGACATCGGTAGTGGGTAAAATGATGGAATCAATTATTAAGGATGTCATAGCAGTGCATTTGGAAAGAGGTGACATGATAGGTCCAAGTCAGCATGGATTTGTGAAAGGGAAATCATGCTTGACAAATCTTCTCGAATTTTTTGAGGATGTTTCCAGTAGAGTGGACAAGGAAGAACTAGTTGATGTGGTATATTTGGACTTTCAGAAGGCTTTCGACAAGGTCCCACACAAGAGATTAATGTGCAAAGTTAAAGGACATGGGATTGGGGGTAGTGTACTGACTTGGATTGAGAACTGGTTGTCAGACAGGAAGCAAAGAGTTGGAGTAAATGGGTACTTTTCAGAATGGCAGGCAGTGACTAGTGGGGTACCGCAAGTTCTGTGCTGGGGCCCCAGCTGTTTACATTGTACATTAATGATTTAGACGAGGGGATTAAATGTAGTATCTCCAAATTTGCGGATGACACTAAGTTGGGTGGCAGTGTGAGCTGCGAGGAGGATGCTATGAGGCTGCAGAGTGACTTGGATAGGTTAGGTGAGTGGGAAAATGCATGTCAGATGAAGTATAATGTGGATAAATGTGAGGTTATCCACTTTGGTGGTAAAAACAGAGAGACAGACTGTTATCTGAATGGTGACAGATTAGGAAAAGGGGAGGTGCAACGAGATCTGGGTGTCATGGTACATCAGTCATTGAAGGTTGGCATGCAGGTACAGCAGGCGGTTAAGAAAGCAAATGGCATGTTGGCCTTCATAGCGAGGGGATTTGAGTACAGGGGCAGGGAGGTGTTGCTACAGTTGTACAGGGCCTTGGTGAGGCCACACCTGGAGTATTGTGTACAGTTTTGGTCTCCTAACCTGAGGAAGGACATTCTTGCTATTGAGGGAGTGCAGCGAAGGTTTACCAGACTGATTCTCGGGATGGAGGGACTGACCTATCAAGAAAGACTGGATCAACTGGGCTTGTATTCACTGGAGTTCAGAAGAATGAGAGGGGACCTCATAGAAACGTTTAAAATTCTGATGGGTTTAGACAGGTTAGATGCAGGAAGAATGTTCCCAATGTTGGGGAAGTCCAGAACCAGGGGACACAGTCTAAGGATAAGGGGTAAGCCATTTAGGACCGAGATGAGGAGGAACTTCTTCACCCAGAGAGTGGTGAACCTGTGGAATTCTCTACCACAGAAAGTTGTTGCGGATAATTCACTAAATATATTCAAAAAGGAGTTAGATGAAGTCCTTACTACTAGGGGGATCAAGGGGTATGGCGAGAAAGCAGGAATGGGGTACTGAAGTTGCATGTTCAGCCATGAACTCATTGAATGGCGGTGCAGGCTAGAAGGGCCGAATGGCCTACTCCTGCACCTATTTTCTATGTTTCTATGTTTCTAAAAACGTTTAGAATTATAGCAACAGCCATAAGAAATAAACCAGCAACTAACCTGGAAGTAGTTGATGATCCCTTTAATAGGCGCTGGTGGGGGGGTCCGTCATGCTGCTTAATGCCTGTTCAGCTATGCAAGGTTAAGACAGGGTGTTAGGTGGAGCATGGAGCTTAAAAATGGCAACACTGGCACCTGCTTTGCCTACTTCTGACAAACATTAAGTGCGCGTGCTAACTCCTTTACTAAGATGGTGTCCGGCATGCATTGCGTCAGAAGTGTGAAAACAGACGCCATTTTGGAACCCTCAGGGCACTCATAGTGCCCAAAAGATGGCTGCTACTGAGCCCAATTGTGCCTACCCCAACTGTGTGATACCAGCCCAGAGGATTTATTTGCTGCTCCCAATTTTAGAAATGGAACCCCCTGAATACCCATGTCGTTGGCGGCATCTTTGTTTAATTTTATTGAGATACTGTGTGGCTGGTCAGCTAATAGAAGTTAGCTTAATTATTCCAATTACTTTCCATCATCTGTAATTTTCCTTCTAGCTGTTAATGTTTGATGTCAAGCCTGACTGCCATTACTTTTGTGTATTCTGCAAAATCTGCACTGGAGTAAAGTCTGGGGCTGTGTATACAAGTACATTGAAATTGTAACAGGGGAAGGTCATTTGAACCTACTCGCCCGTATTAGTGTTTATCCTCCACAAAACCAGTATTCCTAATCCCATCTACCCACCCTCTTCCCATTTCCCTTGATCCTCCTTTCCTTCAACCACCCATTTAATTGATTGTTAAATTTTGACATGATCACTGCTTTAATCTCTGAAGTGCATTCCACAGCCTCACAATCATATTTTTTAAAAAGCAAGACAATTTCTCCTGCTTTCTGTCCTAAATCTATGTTTAATTTTATACATATGCCCCTTCATTCTACACCCCTCAATCACTGAAAACAATCTTTCTATCAATGATGCCCATCCTTCCCATCCTTCCCATCCATTCATAACTTTAAACACCTCTATATGAACATAAGAACATAAAAATTAGGAACAGGAGTAGGCCATCTAGCCCCTCGAGCCTGCTCCGCCATTCAACAAGATCATGGCTGATCTGGCCGTGGATTCAGCTCCACTTACCCGCCCGCTCCCCATAACCCTTAATTCCCTTCTTGGTTAAAAATCTATCTATCTGTGACTTGAATACATTCAACGAGCTAGCCTCAACTGCTTCCTTGGGCAGAGAATTCCACAGATTCACAACCCTCTGGGAGAAGAAATTCCTTCTCAACTCGGTTTTAAATTGGCTCCCCCGTATTTTGAGGTTGTGCCCCCAAGTTCTAGTCTCCCTGACCAGTGGAAACAACGTCTCTGCCTCTATCTTGTCTATCCCTTTCATTATTTTAAATGTTTCTATAAGATCACCTCTCATCCTTCTGAACTCCAATGAGTAAAGACCCAGTCTACTCAATCTATCATCATAAGGTAACCCTCTCATCTCCGGAATCAGCCTAGTGAATCGTCTCTGTACCCCCTCCAAAGCTAGTATATCCTTCCTTAAGTAAGGTGACCAAAACTGCACGCAGTACTCCAGGAGCTGCCTCACCAATACCCTGTACAGTTACAGCAGGACCTTCCTGCTTTTGTACTCCATCCCTCTCGCAATGAAAGCCAACATTCCATTCGCCTTCCTGATTACCTGCTGCACCTGCAAACTAATTTTTCGGGATTCCTGCACAAGGACCCCAGGTCCCTCTGCACTGCAGCATGATGTAATTTCTCCCCATTCAAATAATATTCCCTTTTACTGTTTTTTTTCCCATGGTGGATGACCTCACACTTTCCAACATTGTATTCCATCTGCCAAACCTTAGCCCATTCGCTTAACCTATCTAAATCTCTTTGCAGCCTCTCTGTGTCCTCTACACAACCCGCTTTCCCACTAATCTTTGTGTCATCTGCAAATTTTGTTACACTACACTCTGTCCCCTCTTCCAGATCATCTATGTATATTGTAAACAGTTGTGGTCCCAGCGCCGATCCCTGTGGCACACCACTAACCCCCTATTTCCAATCCGAAAAGGACCCATTTATCCCGACTCTCTGCTTTCTGTTAGCCAGCCAATTCTCTATCCATACTAATACATTTCCTCTGACTCCGCGTACCTTTATCTTCTGCAGTAACCTTTTGTGTGGCACCTTATCGAATGCCTTTTGAAAATCTAAATACACCACATCCATCGGTACACCTCTATCCACCATGCTCGTTATATCCTCAAAGATCAAATCATTGTGTAATTTTTACAATTATATTCGAAGAAAACATATAGTCAGGAATAATGATGCAGGTTAAAAACTGATGCAAGTAATATTGTAAATGAAAATAAGGAAAAAACAGACTTGTTGACTAATTACTTTACAGTGTCAGTGTTCACAGCAGAGGAGTAGTATATTATATCAGACATTCCAGGGAAACTAATAATGAATTAAGGATTGGAACTCACTAAAATTACTGGGCTGGAAATTCAGCAGGTTTCCGCCCATTTACTGCCGCCTTACTGCTGTTTTTGGGCGGATAAAGTAATTTATTGTCATTTTACCGCCGTTTTTGGGTGTTAAATGCGATGCACAAAATTTATCGCAGCGGCGGAAAATTCACCAGTGGTTATCCATTGGCGGTAAAAAATACCGTGCCTTTTTTTTTAACCGTTTTTATGACGTCAATCTTTGTGCAACGCCTAGCTATCGCCGCGGGCGGTAAATTCGCGGATACCGCCATTTTTACTGCCGGTCAAAAAACCCGTCGTGAAAACTCAAGTCTTACCTGCTCGGACCCACGATGCACCCAACACTAATGATGACATTTTGAAAAACGAGGCAGAAGTGCATAAAAAGATTTTGAGAAAAGGCTGCGTTTTACATAATGAGCTTTATGTGAGTTCATAGTTCGTTTTTAAGGCTATTTGAGGCTATTTAAGGCTATTTGAGCACATTGGATGACATTTGAGATATTTGAGGACATTTAAAAGAATGGGGCCTATAATATCTCTGCCAATAATGTTGGCTACTTTTTCAATGCTGAATAGAGCTCGAAGAAGGCTTATTCGATTCAAGAGCATTAGTGTAATCAAATAGCTCGCAGACTTATGGGGAGGAAGCCTTACTCCCAATGAGTTTTTAGGGGACTGCACTTATAACGGCACCTGTCTGAGGCACAGTGCATTAGAAGGCTGCGTTTTCAAAAAGAGGTTGTCACAGAGATATGCCAGCTCATAAAGACAGACCTACAGCTTACAATCAAGAGAAGACTGCACGGTCCGTTGAGAATCGTGGGGAAAAAAAATCATTAAAAAAAATTCAGAAAAAAAATTTGCGCATGCGCAGCAGATCCATTTTTTTTCGGCGCCAAAAAACCCATCCTGCAAGGCTGATTTTACCGTTACCGCTACCACCGGTCACCGATGACTTCGCAAGATCCCGCAAATCCCCTGGGAGGACAGATGCACAAACATTAGCGTCCTCGTCCAGGCCAACATCTCCACCATTGAAGCACTGACCACACTTGATCAGCTCCACTGGGCAGGCCACATCGTTTGCATGCCAGACACGAGACTCCCAAAGCAAGTGCTCTACTCGGAACTCGTCCACGGCAAACGGGCCAAAGGCGGGCAGAAGAAACGTTATAAGGACACCCTCAAAGCCTCCCTGATAAAGTGCTACATCCTCACTGACACCTGGGAGTCCTTGGCCATAGACAGCCCTAAGTGGAGGAAGTGCATTCGGGAGGGCTCTGAGCTCCTCGAGTATCGTCGCCGAGAGCATGCAGAAATCAAGCGCAGGCAGCAGAAGGAGCATGAGGCAAACCAGGCTCCCTGTCCACCCTTTCACTCAACCACTGTCTCTCCCACCTGTGATAGAGACTGTGGTTCTCATACTGCCTATGATAATGATGATAAGATATAACAAATAAATTTGACACCGAGCCACTTAAAAAGAAACTACGGCAAATGATCAAAAGCAGGTTAAAAAGGTAGGTTTAAGGAGCATCTTAAAGGAGGAAACAAAGGTAGAGAGGCGGAGCAGTTTAGACAGGGAGTTCCAGAGCTTGGGGCCTAGGCAACTGAAGGCACGGCCACCAATGGTGGAGCGATTATAATCAGGGATGTTCAAGGGCAGAATTTGAGGAGTGTAGACATCTTAATGGGTTGTGAGGCTGAAGTAGATTACAGAGATAGGGAGGGCAAGGCCATGGAGGGATTTGTAAACAAGGATGAGAATTTTGAAATCGAGGCATTGCTTAACCAGGAATATAGAAAGGTTACAGGGTCATTTGATGTTTTTAGGATTTTGACAGAGGTTTAGAAAGTACAGAGAAAAGCTGAACAAGGTGGCATTGAGTATGAGAATAGATTAGTGAATATCATAAAAGGAACCCAAAAGTCTTTTATAAACACATAACTAGTAAAAGGGTAGCCAAAGGAAGGGTGGGCCTGATTAGGGACCAAAATGGTGATCTTCTTGTGGAAGCAGAGGGCATAGCTGAGGTACGAACTGAAGACTTTGCATCTGTTTTCACTAAAGAAGAGGATGCTGCCAATGTCATATTAAAGGAGGAGGTAGTATCTGTAGTGTCCTTACACCTTACTATAGAATCTCACGAGGCATGTACTGCAGACAAGGTCACTACGTGACCTGAACCTTTATTCCCAGGACCAAGGAGTGCTGACCCTGCTTGGGACCTCCCTTTATATACCTGGATGACCAGGTAGGAGTGTCTCCCACAAGTTCACCCCCTGTGGTCAAGGTGTGCATTACTCAGGTGTATACAGTGTACAGTGTTGTTACATAAAGGTTACAGTTATGTGAAGGTTACAAACATGACATCACCTCCCCCCAACGTCTTTGGGTCAAAGATTGAGTCTTTCAGGCGGTCGACGCTCTCTCGTGGAGTGCCGCAGTTGGGACTCTCGTGGTTGGGCCTTGTGATGCGTCTCTGTCGCCTGAGGTGATTCCGGCCTGTCTGGGCTGGCCGCAGGGACTGTGCATGCTGGTGAATGTCCTTGTTGCTTGTTCACTGGCAGTGGTGTGGGTGACATCTCATGATCTTCCTCAGGTTCTTCAGTGTCCATGCTGAACCTTTTCTTTACTTGGTCCAGATGTTCGCGGCCTATCTGCCCATTGTTGAGTCTGACCACTATGACCCTATTCCCCTCTTTGCCAATTTACAGTACCCTCAAGCCACTTGTGTCCCAAAGCATGATTGAGAACGAATACAGGGTCATCAATTTCTATGCATCTCCCCACTGAGTTGCGATCATGGCACTCGATTTGGGACTGGCACTTGCCCTCAACAATGTCTGACAGGTCTGTATGAATGAAGGACAGCCGCGTTTTAAGCGTGCATTTCATGAGTAGTTCTGCGGGCGGGTCTCCCATGAGCGAATGCGGGCGGGACCTATAGGCCAGCAGGAGGCGCAATAGGCGGTACTGAATGGAGGGTCCTTGAATCCGGAGCATGCCCTGTTTTATGATTTGAACCGCACGTTCCGCCTGGCCATTTGAAGCCGGCTTGAACAGTGCTGTCCTGACGTGTTTGATACCATTACCCGACATAAACTCCTGGAATTCATAGCTAGTGAAACACGGGCTATTATCGCTAACCAGGATGTCCGGCAAGCCGTGGATCGCAAATACCGTACGCAGACTTTCCACGGTGGTGGATGTCGTGCACGAATTCAATATGATGCACTCGATCCATTTCGAGTATGCATCAACAACAATCAGGAACATTTTTCCCATGAACGGGCCCGCGTAGTCTACGTGAATACGTGACCATGGCCTGGTGGGCCAGGGCCACGGGCTGAGTGGGGCCTCCCTGGGGGCATTTCCCAGCTGAGCACACGTTGTGCACCTGCAAACCCAGTGTTCCAGGTCTGAGTCAATTCCCGGCCACCATACATGTGACCGGGCAATGGCCTTCATTAGCACGATGCCTGTGTGCTCGCTGTGGAGTTCCCTGATGAATGCTTCCCTTCCTTTCTGGGGCATGACTACCCAGCTGCCTCATAGCAGGCAGTCGGCTTGGATGGAGAGCTCGTCCATCCGTCTGTGAAACGGTCTGACCTCCTTGGGACACGCTCCGTGTGCGAGCGCCCAATCCCCAGTCAGGACACATTTCTTTATCAGGGATAGGAGGGGATCTCTGTTGGTCCAGATTTTGATCTGGCGGGCTGTGATGGGGGAGCCTGCGGTGTCGATAGCTTCAACGGCCATGACCATCTCTGTGCTTTGCTCCAACGCCCCCTCGGTGGTCGCCAGTGGGAACCTGCTGAGCGCGTCAGCGCAATTTTCGGTGCCTGGCCGGTGTTGTATGGTGTAGTCATACGTAGCCAGCGTGAGGGCCCATCGCTGTATGCGAGCTGACACATTGGCATTGACAGTCTTGCTGTCGGACAACAGGGATGCTAATGGTTTGTGGTCCGTTTCTAACTCTAACCTTCTGCCGAAAAGGTACTGGTGCATCTTTTTCACCCCGTAGACACATGCGAGTGCTTCCTTTCCAACCATCCCATATCCCCGTTCTGCCTGGGAGAGCGACCTGGAGACATAAGCCACAGGTTGGAGTTGGCCCTCATCATTACTTTGCTGCAACACGCACCCAACCCCATAGGATGATGCATCACACGTTAAAACCAGTTTCTTACAGGGGTTGTACAAGGTCAACAGCTTGTTAGAACAAAGCAGATTCCGCGCCCAATTGAAAGCCCGTTCTTGTCAGTCCCCCCAAAACCATTCACAACCCTTACGCAGGAGCACGTGCAGTGGCTCCAACAATGTGCTTATGTTTGGCAGAAAGTTCCCGAAGTAGTTCAATAGTCCCAGAAATGAACGCAACTCCGATGTGTTGCCGGGTCTGGGCGCACGATGGATCGCCTCCGTTTTGGATTCGGTAGGCCGGATCCCGTCTGCGGCAACCCTCCTGTCCAAAAACTCGACCTCTGGGGCCAAAAACACACACTTGGACTTCTTTAGTCGCAAGCCTACCTGGTCCAGTCGGCGTAGCACCTCCTCCAGGTTGTGGAGGTGTTCCTCGGTGTCTCGACCTGTGATTAGGATGTCATCTTGGAATACGATTGTTCCAGCGATGGATTTAAGCAAGCTTTCCATGTTCCTCTGGAAGATAGCGGCCGCTGAACGAATGCCAAACGGACACCTGTTGTAAACGAATAGCCCCTTGTGCGTAGTGATGGTGGTTAGTAGCTTGGATTCTTTGGTCAGTTCATGGGTCATGTAGGCTGAAGTGAGGTCCAACTTGGTGAACAGCTTGCCACCTGCCAGCATGGCAAAAAGATCCTCCGCTCTCGGAAGCGGGTATTGGTCCTGTAGTGACACTCGGTTGATAGTGGCCTTGTAATCGCCACAGATCCTGACCGAGCCATCTGCTTTAAGGACAGGAACGATGGGGCTTGCCCAGTCACTGAATTCAACAGGCAAAATTATGCCCTCTCTTAGCAGCCTGTTCAACTCACTCTCAATTCTCTCACGCATCACATACGGCACGGCTCTGGCTTTGTGGTGCACTGGTCTGGCGTCCAGGGTGATGCGTATCACTACTTTGGTGCCCTTAAAGGTCCTGACACCTGGTTGAAAAAGTGGCTCGAATTTCTGTAGGACCTGTGAGCATGAACTTCGCTCTACAGATGAAATGGCGTGCACTTCCCCCCATTCCCAGTTCATCTCGGCTAGCCAGCTCCTCCCCAAGAGCGCAGGACCATTCCCTGGGATAATCCAGAGTGGCAGCCGATTCTCCGATCCATTGTGTGTGACCAAGTTTGCACTGCCTAGTACTGGGATGATCTCTCTGGTGTACGTCCATAGCTGCGTGTCAATGCGTTCCAGTTTGGGCCTGTTAGCTTTGAGTGGCCATAGTTTTTCAAATTGTTGGGCACTCATAAGTGACTGGCTGGCTCCTGTGTCCAGCTCCATGCGTACCGGGATGCCATTTAATAGAGCTTTCATCATCATAGGTGGCGTTTTGGTATACGAGCTGTGGACATCTGCCACATGAACCTGCTGGACTTCAGCGTCCATAGTTTTTCCCCAAGCCTCACCCTGCCTTGCAGACCCCTCGTCTGGTTCCTCTGCCTCGTAAACTAGCCTCGCTACGGGCTTTCTGCACATTCTGGCCAGATGTCCACTGAAATTACAGTTGCTACAGATAAATTGATGAAACCTACAGGTTTTTGCAGCATGTCTGCCACCGCACCTCCAGCATGAGCTGAGATTGTTGTGAACAAAGGAACTGTTACCAGGCATTCCTCTCTGATTGTCTCTTTGATTACTCCTGAGCACTCTGTTGCTGAGTGTCAATGGTCCCATCCCGGGACGCATTGTCCCTTGTGATGGCATGAATTGCTGATCCCCCTGCCATTGTCTCTGTTGCTGGCCCACCCTAGAGCCTGTTGCTGCCTGGGTGGTGTCGAATTGCCCTTGCCTGCCTGCGGGATTCTGAGTCTCGTTTACAATGTTAACTCCCTGGTCCATCGCCGCGTTGGAACCAGGGCTGCATGCGTAAATTATCTTGGTCTCCTCTTCCCCTGCCATGAAGGTCTGAGCTATCAACATTGCCCTTTCCAAAGTCAAGTCCTTGGTCTCAATTATCTTCCTGAAAATTCCGGCATGACCAATGCCCTCAATGAAGAAATCCCTTAACATCTCCCCCCTGCAGGCATCTGTGAACTTACAGAGACTGGCCAAATGCCAAAGGTCCGCAACGAAGTCTGATATGCTTTGTCCCTCCCGACGCCGGCGTGTATAGAACCGATGCCGGGCCATGTGTATACTACTCGCCAGTTTGAGGTGCTCACCGATCAGAGTGCTGAGCTCTTCAAAGGACTTGTCCGCCGGCTTCTCGGGTGCGAGCAGGTCTTTCATCAGCGCATACGTCTTGGATCCACAGCTGATCAGTAGATGCGCCCTCCGTTTGCCAGCCGCTTCCTCTCCCAGCCAGTCCTCCGTGACAAAGCTCTGCTGGAGCCTCTCAACGAAATCGTCCCAGTCCTCACCAACACAGTACTGTTCCTCTGTGCTCCCGGCAGCCATCCTCGTGGGTCGTTGATTCCCGTTTCTCGTCACCAAATGTAGTGTCCTTACACCTTACTATAGAATCGCACGAGGCATGTACTGCAGACAAGGTCACTACGTGACCTGAACCTTTATTCCCAGGACCAAGAAGTGTTGACCCTGCGTGGGACCTCCCTTTATATACCTGGATGACCAGGTGAGGAGTGTCTCCCACAAGTTCACCCCCTGTGGTCAAGCTGTGCATTACTCAGGTGTATACATTGTACAGTGTTGTCACATAAAGGTTACAGTTATGTGAAGGTTACACACATGACAGTAGCGATATTGTATAGAATAAAAATAGATAAAGAGGAGGTGCTTAAATGGTTGACAGTACTCAAAGTAGAAAAGTCATCCGATCCAAATGGGATGTATCCCTGGTTATTGAGGGAAGTGAGGGTGGAAATTGCGGAGGCCCTAGCCACAATCTTCCAATGCTCCTTGGATATGGGGGTGATGCCAAAGGACTGGAGGATTGCAAATATTACACCTCTGTTTAAAAAGAGGAGAGTGATAAACCCAGCAACTACAGGCCAGTCAGCCTAACGTTGGTGGTGGGATATTTTGAGAGACAATAAACTAGACAAAATTAATCGGCACTTGGAAAAGTATGGGCTAATAAATGTAAGTCAGCATAAATTTATTAAAGGCAAATCCTGTTTGCCTAAATTGATTAAGTTTTTTGATGAAGTAATGAAGGTAGTGCAACTGATGGACTTTCAAAAGGCATTTGACAAAATAACCACATAATAGATTTGTTAGCAAATTTAAATCCCATTGGATTAAAGGGACAGTGGCAGCATTGATACATTTGCTAAGGAACAGACAGCAGTTGTTCAGACAGTCACAGACTTCATGAGGACATAGAGAGATGGTAAAATGGGTAATTTTGTGGCACATGAAATTTAACGCAGAGAAGTGTGAAGTGATACATTTTGGTAGGAAGAATGAGGAGGTGCAATATGAACTAAATGGTACAATTTCAAAGGTTGTGCATGAACAGAGAGCCCTTGAAGGTGGCAGGACAAGTTGAGACGGCTGTTAAAAGAGCATATGTGATATGTGGCTTTATTAATAGAGGAATTTGTCTAAAAGTAAGGAAGTTATGCTAAATCTTTATAAAACACTGGTTAGGCCTCAGCTGGAATATTGTGGGCAATTCTGGGCACCACTGGGCATTCTAGGAAGGATGTCAAGGCCTTAGAGAGGGTGCAGAAGAGATTGGCTAGAATGGTACCAGGATAAGGAGCTTCCGTTATATGGAGAGAATCAAGAAGCTGTGGTTGTTCTCCTTAGAGGACAGAAGTGAAATGAATGTAATGTCTCACAAGACTTGTTACTGTAAACTGCCTCAGGTGTAAACCTGATCCAACTTTATTTGCGCCCAAAGTAACCCGCGTGACATGGTACCCGCGCTTATATACCAGTGACCGCGCACGCGTGCGTACAGCCCGATGACCTCCGACAGTGGCGCCCCCTGGTGTCTGGTGACCCCAAGCATAAATACATAACAAGATCTTAATATCAGTCTTTTCACAAATTAAGACAGTCTGGGACTTTCCGCTCACGAGTTGATCGTCTCAGTTCAACTTCAGTTCTAGACTAGCGTTCTGAGTCAGTTGTGACTGAAGGCTGAGTAACCGATCTGATGGGAGTGGTAATGACCACATCAGAGACTGGAGGTCCAGTTTCAATAATAACAGCAAAGTCCTCTGATGAATGAACATTGGTTGGTTGGTCACTGACTGCATCTTCCTCAAGCGGTTCCAGTTCATCCGTGTGCCGCAGTTTTATCTGATCAACATGTTTCCTGCATGTTTGCCCATTCTTGAGCACGACAATAAACACTCTGTTACCCTCCTTGGCTGTAACAGTCCCGGCGATCCACTTTGGATCTTGACCATAGTTCAGTACATAAACCAGATCGTTGATAGAGATGTCACGTGACACAGCAGCACGACCATGATACCCTTGCTGACTTTGACGTCTGTTTTCAATACGATCATTCAAATCGGGAAGAACAAGGGAACGTTTGGTCTTGAGACTTCTCTTCATCAGTAGTTCAGCAGGGGAGACCCCAGTAAGCGTAAGCCTGCAACTGAACAGTATACAGGACAAGCGAGTCTGCAGTGAACCCTGAGTTACACGTTTCATACTCTGCTTAACATTTGAACAGTACGCTCTGCTTGACCATTAGAAGCAGGTTTGAATGGGGCTGACCACACATGTTTTAATACCATTGAGTTTCATGAACTCTTGAAACTCCAGACTTCTGAAGCAAGATCCATTGTCGCTCACAACAATGTCAGGCAAACCATGAGTAGTGTAAGGGGTGGTCCCGGGTTCAGGTTCACCTCTGACTTACTTGAGTGGTTCGAATCGCTTCCACTCCCTTGGGTTCTAGACTCTGGGTTTATTTGGGGGGGTGTGATAAAGTGCAAAGGACAACTGGTTTGATGCAAAAGAACTTTGATTTTATTACAGACAAGAAAATACAATGTCAAATTTATAATCACTCTAATAAAGAACAATACATTACACATTCAAAGGGGGTTACAGTAAAATTACACCTCCCACCTCCCAATACCTAATTCTAGCTAGGTTAGACTCCAGAGCAGGCAGGGACTATGCTTACCAATCCTTGCTGGTCAGTTAGCGGTAGTTCACTATTTCGGGGTTCGTTGAATTCTGTAGGTTCTGCTTGCCGTACCCCGAACGTCGGAGAAGACTTCTTATTGCACAATCTTCAATTGGGTTGAGTCCGCTGATGCGGTAAGGCGTGTTTTGGATCTATGGGGTAAGTACCCGGTTTCCTTCGTCAGAAACAAGTTCAAAGTCTCTTTAGGTAATGTATTCACCTGTTGGTAGTCAGGACTTAGATTGTAGAGTGGAAACTTTCGATTCTTCGGTTTCTTCCTGTTGGAGTTTTGTTTCGAGTTTGGTCAATCGCGGTGGTTTTTCATTGGTACCACGTTGGCTGTGGTTGGTTGCTACCGCGATGGTGATGTTCTTCCTTCCTTCAGGACTTCAGAACTTCAAGGCTGGAGAAGTTAGTTTTCAACTGTCGCGTTGGTCCCTCTCCCTTCTTGAAGGCATAGTTGTAGTATAGCACGAGCAATATGGCATACCCTCTGTTAAAACAGGGGGACAGTTATACGATTCGAGTTGTCCTAATCTTCGTGCCAAATCAGTTCAGAATTCTTTGTTTAAATTTGGCGGACTTGACTTTTCTTTGTAATATTTTGGTGGGCTCGTTAAAAGTTAATATGTCTTGGGTGGGTTACATTTCTAAATCTATTTCCTGATGGAAATATTAACCTGGTAATCGCAATGTCCTTTTGTGCTTAGTTTTTCACATACAGGCTGTAGTGGGCCCTTTATTATTATTCATGTTGAAGATGGCTTTTCTCAGTTTGGTTTGATGGCTGGCCATCTCTGAGTTAATGTTGTAATGTAAATGTCTCTTGTGGAGAAGGGTTTTCGAATGTCCATTCCTCCAGACAAGTTAACTTAGTCCCAACACTCAGACAGTTCCAATAATCAAGTGGGCTTCTTTAGTTCCTTAGGCCCGCCCACAGGCTTGAATTTGTCTTGTAAAAGTCCAAAATTCGAATAAAGTTTGCAGTTTCTTCCATAAGCACTTTAGGATTTCAAACTTTCCAGTAGATAGTCCCAAATTAAATTAAATGAGCCCAAACACTGGGGGGGGGTGGGGGGAGTCCTCCATGAATTTTGCACCCTTCAGTAGCAAACATGACACGAAGGCTCTCAATAGTAGATGTACTGGATGACATCATAATAAACTCTATCCACTTTGAATTTGCATCCACCACAATAAAAAACATCTTTCCTAGGAAAGGGCCCGCAAACTCAATGTGGATCCTGGACCATGGTTTGGATGGCCACGACCAAAGACTCAGCGGAGTTTCCGCTGATACTTTACTTAGCTGCATGCAAGTATTGCACTGATGCACACATCATTCCAGATCAGAGTCAATTCCAGGCCACCATGCATGAGCCCTAGCAATGGCTTTCATCATGACAATATCAGGATAAGTGCTATGTAGTTCACGTACCAATTTTTCTCTGCCTTTCTTAGGCATAACCCCACAGTAAACAATCTGACTGAATGGGCAGTTCATCTTTGCGACGGTTGTAAGGTTTGGTCTTATCACACATTTCCATAGGTATTGCAGACCAATCACCACTGAGGATGCAACATTTCACAATAGGGTCATAGCTGGTCCAAATCCTAACTTGTTGAGCAGTGACAGGTCTTCACTCTCAAAAGCATCCATTACTAACAGTAGATCTTCAGGTTGAGGCATCTCCACCTCAGGTGTGGGCAACAGCAGACGACTCAGTGCATCGACACAATTCTCAGTGTCAGGTCTATGACGAATAACATAATTATAGGCAGATAATGTCAACACCCACCTCTGGATACGGGACGATGCATTGGTATTCATACCTTTGTTTTCCGAAAACAATGAAATGAGTGGTTTGTGATCCGTTTCCAGTTCAAAACAAAGACCAAACAGGTACTGATGCATCTTTTTGACCCCATACTCGCAGGCCAAAGCTTCTTTTTCTACCATGTTGTAAGCTCTTTCCGCCTTTGATAAACTTCTCGAAGCATACACAACAGGTTGTAGCTAACCCGACTCATTTGCGTGTTGGAGTACACAGCCAACTCCATCTGATGAAGCATCACAGACCAATACAAGATGCTTACACGGATCATGATGAACAAGCAACTTGTTTGAACAGAGCAGATTCTTAGCTTTCTCAAAGGCTCTATCTTGAGACACACCCCAGACCCAGTTGTCGCCTTTTCTAAGTAGCATGTGCAGTGGCTCTAACAAAGTGCTCAATCTGGGTAAGAAATGACCAAAGTAGTTGAATAGCCCAAGGAATGAACGCAGCTCCGTCACATTCTGAGGCCTGGGTACATTTTTGATGGCCTTGGTTTTCGAATCAGTAGGTAGGCCTGATGCCATTAGCAGCAATCTTCCTCCCCAGGAATTCAACTTCAGGTGCCATGAAGAGACACTTCGAACGTTTCAGCCTGAGTCCCACTTTGTCCAGACGATGTGGGACTTCTTCAAGATTGTTCAGATGTTCAGTAGTATCGCGACCTGTGATCAGAATGTCATCTTGAAACATGACAGTTCTAGGGACAGACTTCAGTAAACTCTCCATATTCCTCTGAAATATGGCTGCAGCCGAATGAATTCCAAAAGGACACCTGTTGTAGACAAACAGTCCCTTATGGGTGTTGATGCAGGTGAGTTTCTTCGAAGTGTTGACAAGCTCCTGTGTCATATAGGTTGATGTCAGATCCAGTTTAGTGAACGACTTTCGACCAGCTAGTATGGCGAACAGGTCATCAGCCTTTGGTAACGGGTACTGATCCTGTTTCAAAAATTGGTTAATCCGTAACCTTGTAGTCTCCACAAATCCTGACAGTGCCATCACTTTTCAACACAGGAACAATAGGTCTGGCCCACTCGTTAAACTCGACCAGTGATATGACCCCTTCATGTTGGAGTCTGTCAAGCTCAATTTCAACCTTCTCCCTCATCATGTAGGGAACAGACCGAGCCTTATGATAGCCAGGCCTTGCATCAGAATCCAGGTGAATCTGCACCTTGGCTCCAGTAAAATTACCAATGCCCGGTTTAAACAAAGAAGGAAACTTCTTCAGCACTTGAGCACACAAAGTGTCATTCACCAAGGACAACGCTTTGATATCATTCCAGTTCCACTTGATTTTCTCGAGCCAATTCCTGCCGAACAGCATTGGACCATTGCCTGGGACGATCCATAATGGTAAGTCATGAACCACACAGTCATACGACACCTTGACTACTGCACTGCCAATCCCCGGTATGAGTTCCTTAGTGTAAGTATGCAACTTGGCATTGACTGGACTCAGCTTAGGCTTCACAGCCTCAGTGTCCCACAGCTTATTGAATGTCCTTTGGCTCATTATCGACTGACTCACACCCGAGTCCAGCTCCATTGATACAGGCACGCCATTCAGCTTAACATTAATGAATGTTGGCTCCTTCCCAAGAACGAATACAGACCGTACACTTCCTCCTCAGGTTGTGTATCCGGGCCAGCACTGGACTGGTCGTTATCAACAATGTGATGAGTGGCAGCACGCTTGCTCAGTTGTGGGCACATTCTCTAAAGATGCCCCACTTTCAAACAGCCTTTACAGGAATACTGTTTAAACCGACACTGATGAGGCCGATGATTGCCTCCACAACGCCAACAGGGTGAAATCGGATTTGTATCAGTTGGTGGACTTTAAGCAGCTACAGGTTTCACATAAGCAGTTCAGTTGGCCCTGCCATAAGCAGCTCTACCAGACGATGATACAATCTTATTTACAATACTTGCTGTGGAGCTCCGAATTTTGATGATATCTGCCTCAAATTATCATCAGTCGTCATGCATGCCTGGGCAGTCGCGATGGCTTTGGTCTAATCCAGCTTCTCTTTGGCCAATAACTTCCGAAGAATCACATCATGGTTGATGCCTAACATGAAGAAATCTCGCAGCATGTCTTCCAACACGTTCCCGAACTTACACGGCTCAGCAAGACGTTGCAGGTCGGTGAATAATCCTGACACATCCTGGCCCTCAGCACGAACATACGTGTAGAAGTGATAGCGTGAGATGATGATCCCCTCTTTTGGCTTAAGATGGTCATGCACCAAACCACACAAATCCCCATATTCTTTGGCCGTAGGACATAAAGGGGAGAGAAGATTCTTCATGAGGCCATACATTTTTGGACCACAAACGGTGAGGAAAACCACCCTCCGCCGAACTGCGTCAGCCTCTCCCTCCATTTTGTTGGCCACAAAATACTGATCCAGGCGGTCGATAAAATCCACCCAATCCTCACCATCCACAAATCTCTCCAGAATTCCAATAGTGCCCATTGTACATCCGAAGGTTCTTAAGTTACCTCGTCGCCAAATGTAATGAATGTAATGACTCACAAGACTTGTTACTGTAAACTGCCTCAGGTGTAAACCTGATCCAACTTTATTCGCGCCCAAAGTAACCCGTGTGACATGGTGCCCGCGCTTATATACCAGTGACCGCGCACGTGTGCGTATAGCCCGATGACCTCCGACAGTCGCGCCCTCGGTGTCTGGTGACCCCAAGCATAAATACATAACAAGAAGGTTAAGAGGGGATCTGATAGAGGTATTTAAAACCATGAACGTTTTTTATAGAATAATTAAGGATAAACTGTTTCCAATGGCAGACGGGGTAAACTAAAAACTTTAGTTAATAATCTAATAACTAGAGTCAAGGTAGGGCAGCTCAGTCCCGTGGAATGCACATCCTGTGCCATGTGGGAAGTTCTGGACGCTTCTCATGGCCTGGATGACAATGTGTGTGGAAAATGTTGCCAGCTGGGGAAACTAGAGCTCCGGGATTTGGGAGCTTGAGCAGCAGCTGGCGGCAATTTGAGAGGTTGAGAACTTCGTGGATAGCACGTTTCAGGAGGTGGTCACCCTGCAGCTTAAGAGTGTGCAGGCAGAGAGGGAATGGGTGACCGCCAGACAGACAAGGAGGACCAGGTAGGTAGGACAGGATTCCCATGAGTGCATCTCGCTCGCTAATCGGTTTTCAGTTCTGGATACTAGAGAGCCAATTCCACGGCATCACAGGTGGCTCAGCTGCACTGCGGGGGAAGTGGGGGAGGGGGGGGCCTGTGGCGGTGGGAGATGAAGAAGAGTGGAAGAGCAATAGTGGTGGGGAATTCGACAGTTAGGGAAACAAACAGACGCTTCTGCGGCCGCAGACGTGACATAGAAACATAGAAACATAGAAACATAGAAAATAGGTGCAGGAGCAGGCCATTCAGCCCTTCTAGCCTGCACCGCCATTCAATGAGTTCATGGCTGAACATGAAACTTCAGTACCCCCTTCCTGCTTTCTCGCCATAACCCTTGATCCCCCGAGTAGTAAGGACTTCATCTAACTCCCTTTTGAATATATTTAGTGAATTGGCCTCAACTACTTTCTGTGGTAGAGAATTCCACAGGTTCACCACTCTCTGGGTGAAGAAGTTTCTCCTCATCTCGGTCCTAAATGGCTTACCCCTTATCCTCAGACTGTGACCCCTGGTTCTGGACTTCCCCAACATTGGGAACATTCTTTCTGCATCTAACCTGTCTAAACCCGTCAGAATTTTAAACGTTTCTATGAGGTCCCCTCTCATTCTTCTGAACTCCAGTGAATACAAGCCCAGTTGATCCAATCTTTCTTGATAGGTCAGTCCCGCCATCCCGGGAATCAGTCTGGTGAACCTTCGCTGCACTCCCTCAATAGCAAGAATGTCCTTCCTCAAGTTAGGAGACCAAAACTGTACACAATACTCCAGGTGTGGCCTCACCAAGGCCCTGTACAACTGTAGCAACACCTCCCTGCCCCTGTATTCAAATCCCCTCGCTATGAAGGCTAACATGCCATTTGCTTTCTTAACCGCCTGCTGTACCTGCATGCTAACCTTCAATGACTGATGTACCATGACACCCAGGTCTCGTTGCACCTTCCCTTTTCCTAATCTGTCACCATTCAGATAATAGTCTGTCTCTCTGTTTTTACCACCAAAGTGGATAACCTCACATTTATCCACATTATACTTCATCTGCCATGCATTTGCCCACTCACCTAACCTATCCAAGTCACTCTGCAGCCTAATAGCATCCTCCTCGCAGCTCACACTGCCACCCAACTTAGTATCATCCGCAAATTTGGAGATACTGCATTTAATCCCCTCGTCTAAATCATTAATGTACAATGTAAACAGCTGGGGCCCCAGCACAGAACCTTGCGGCACTCCACTAGTCATTGCCTGCCATTCTGAAAAGTACCCGTTTACTCCTACTCTTTGCTTCCTGTCTGACAACCAGTTCTCAATCCACGTCAGCACACTACCCCCAATCCCATGTGCTTTAACTTTGCACATTAATCTCTTGTGTGGGACCTTGTCGAAAGCCTTCTGAAAGTCCAAATATACCACATCAACTGGTTCTCCTTTGTCCACTTTACTGGAAACATCCTCAAAAAATTCCAGAAGATTTGTCAAGCATGATTTCCCTTTCACAAATCCATGCTGACTTGGACCTATCATGTCACCATTTTCCAGATGCACTGCTATGACATCCTTAATAATTGATTCCATCATTTTACCCACTACTGAGGTCAGGCTGACCGGTCTATAATTCCCTGTTTTCTCTCTCCCTCCTTTTTTAAAAAGTGGGGTTACATTGGCTACCCTCCACTCCATAGGAACTGATCCAGAGTCAATGGAATGTTGGAAAATGACTGTCAATGCATCCGCTATTTCCAAGGCCACCTCCTTAAGTACTCTAGGATGCAGTCCATCAGGCCCTGGGGATTTATCGGCCTTCAATCCCATCAATTTCCCCAACACAATTTCCCGACTAATAAAGATTTCCCTCAGTTCCCCCTCCTTACTAGACCCTCTGACCCCTTTTATATCCGGAAGGTTGTTTGTATCCTCCTTAGTGAATACCGAACCAAAGTACTTGTTCAATTGGTCTGCCATTTCTTTGTTCCCCGTTATGACTTCCCCTGATTCTGACTGCAGGGGACCTACGTTTGTCTTCACCAACCTTTTTCTCTTTACATACCTATAGAAACTTTTGCAATCCGCCTTAATGTTCCCTGCAAGCTTCTTCTCGTACTCCATTTTCCCTGCCCTAATCAAACCCTTTGTCCTCCTCTGCTGAGTTCTAAATTTCTCCCAGTCCCCAGGTTCGCTGCTATTTCTGGCCAATTTGTATGCCACTTCCTTGGCTTTAATACTATCCCTGATTTCCCTAGATAGCCACGGTTGAGCCACCTTCCCTTTTTTATTTTTACGCCAGACAGGAATGTATAATTGTTGTAATTCATCCATGCGGTCTCTAAATGTCTGCCATTGCCCATCCACAGTCAACCCCCTAAGTATCATTCGCCAATCTATCCTAGCCAATTCACGCCTCATACCTTCAAAGTTACCCTTCTTTAAGTTCTGGACCATGGTCTCTGAAATTATTGTTTCATTCTCCATCCTAATGCAGAATTCCACCATATTATGGTCACTCTTCCCCAAGGGGCCTCGCACAATGAGATTGCTAATTAATCCTCTCTCATTACACAACACCCAGTCTAAGATGGCCTCCCCCCTAGTTGGTTCCTCAACATATTGGTCTAGAAAACCATCCCTTATGCACTCCAGGAAATCCTCCTCCACCGTATTGCTTCCAGTTTGGCTAGCCCAATCTATGTGCATATTAAAGTCACCCATTATAACTGCTACACCTTTATTGCATGCACCCCTAATTTCCTGTTTGATGCCCTCCCCAACATCCCTATTACTGTTTGGAGGTCTGTACACAACTCCTACTAACGTTTTTTGCCCTTTGGTGTTCTGCAGCTCTACCCATATAGATTCCACATCATCCAAGCTAATGTCTTTCCTAACTATTGCATTAATCTCCTCTTTAACCAGCAATGCTACCCCACCTCCTTTTCCTTTTATTCTATCCTTCCTGAATGTTGAATACCCCTGAATGTTGAGTTCCCAGCCCTGATCATCCTGGAGCCACGTCTCCGTAATCCCAATCACATCATATTTGTTAACATCTATTTGCACAATTAATTCATCCACCTTATTGCGGATACTCCTTGCATTAAGACACAAAGCCTTCAGGCTTGTTTTATTAACACCCTTTGTCCTTTTAGAATTTTGCTGTACAGTGGCCCTTTTTGTTCTTTGCCTTGGGTTTCTCTGCCCTCCACCTTTCCTCATCTCCTTTCTGTCTTTTGCTTTTGTCTCCTTTTTGTTTCCCTCTGTCTCCCTGCATTGGTTCCCATCCCCCTGCCATATTAGTTTAAATCCTCCCAACAGCACTAGCAAACACTCCCCCTAGGACATTGGTTCCAGTCCTGCCCAGGTGCAGACCGTCCGGTTTGTACTGGTCCCACCTCCCCCAGAACCGGTCCCAATGCCCCATGAATTTGAATCCCTCCCTGCTGCACCACTGCTCAAGCCATGTATTCATCTGCGCTATCCTGCGATTCCTACTCTGACTATCATGTGGCACTGGTAGCAATCCCGAGATTACTACTTTTGAGGTCCTACTTTTTAATTTAGCTCCTAGCTCCTTAAATTCGTTTCGTAGGACCTCATCCCTTTTTTTACCTATGTCGTTGGTACCAATGTGCACCACGACAACTGGCTGTTCTCCCTCCCATTTCAGAATGTCCTGCACCCGCTCCGAGACATCCTTGACCCTTGCACCAGGGAGGCAACATACCATCCTGGAGTCTCGGTTGCGGCCGCAGAAACGCCTATCTATTCCCCTCACAATTGAATCCCCTATCACTATCGCTCTCCCACTCTTTTTCTTGCCCTCCTGTGCAGCAGAGCCAGCCATGGTGCCATGAACTTGGCTGCTGCTGCCCTCCCCTGATGAGTCATCCCCCTCAACAGCACTCAAAGCAGTGAATCTGTTTTGCAGGGGGATGACCACAGGGGACCCCTGCACTACCTTCCTTGCACTGCTCTTCCTGCTGGTCTTCCATTCCCTATATGGCAGTGGACCCTTTCCCTGCGGTAAGACCAACTCACTACACGTGCTACTCACGTCATTCTCAGCATCGTGGATGCTCCAGAGTAAATCCACCCTCAGCTCCAATTCCGTAACGCGGACCATCAGGAGCCGGGATGGTTTGCTGCCTCCCTGGTGCCGGGGTCAAGGATGTCACTGAACTGCTGCAGGACATTCTGAGGAGGGAGGGTGAACAGCCAGAGGTCGTGGTCTATGTCGGCACCAATAACCTTGGTAGAAAGAGGGATGAGGTCCTGCAGGCAGATTTTAGGGAGCTAGCAAAAAGATTAAAAAGCAGAACCTCAAAGGTAGTGATCTCCTGGTGCCACCTGCTGGTGAGTACAGAGATAGGGGGATAGAGCAAATGAATGCGTGGCTGGAGAGATGCTGCAGAAACATAGAAAAAAAATAGGTGCAGGAGTAGGCCATTCGGCCCTTCGAGCCTGCACCACCATTCAATAAGATCATGGCTGATCATCACCTCAGTACCCCTTTCCTGCTTTCTCTCCATACCCTTGATCCCTTTAGCTGTAAGAGCCATATCTAACTCCCTCTTGAATATATCCAATGAACTGGCATCAACAACTCTCTGTGGTAGGGAATTCCACAGGTTAACAACTCTCTGAGTGAAGAAGTTTCTCCTTCTCCTTCCAAAAGGGAGGGCTTTAGATTCCTGAGACATTGGGACCATTTCTGGGAGAGGCGGGATCTGTACAAGCTCAATCTGTACGGGTTGCACCTAATATTCTCGTATGGCTGAAAGAAGGGCAGGAATAGCAGTTCAATATTCCTGGTTACAGGGTTGTCAGATTGGATAGGGAGGGGGATAAAAAAAAGGAGGGGGGGTTCGCAATATTGATTAAAGAAACAATTACAGCTATAAGGAGGGATGGTATGTTAGAAGAATCATCAAATGAGGCTATATGGGTTGAACTGTAGAACAAAAAAGGGGCAATGAAACATTAGTTAGACCACAGCTAGAGTACTGCGTACAGTTCTGGTCACCACATTACAGGGAAAATGTAAATTTTGCGCCGGGAAATGGTTTGTGTCTGCAGCCACAAAATTCAGCAGCTGAGCCCTGAGTGTGGAGCGGAGCGCTAAGGCAGGTGATCCACACTTCTCTTAGGGCGCTAAGCCGGCTGATCAACTGAAAATCCTGAGCTAAAGAGCCAGCCTTGGAGCGCCCTAAGAGAGGTTTCCCTGAAAAGAGAAATCACCCAAAAAAACACAAGAACACTGCCGATGCCTTGCTCACCCCCACATAAACTTAAGTAGCAAAAAGAAAAAAAAGGATAAACATTCACACTTACCTGATGTTTTCACTCCTTCACTCGCCGGCGCCGGAACAACTCGGACTGCCCGCTATCCCAGGCGGTCCCACTAGAGTGCGCTACAGGGCGCTACAGGGTCAACGCCAAACAAAAATCATAGCGCTGTCGAAACTGGGGGCATTGAACATCGGCTCAACGCTCCTGGGCGGTACTGGTCAGCAAATGCTGGCGCTCGCGGCTCCAAGCCCTTTCGCACTCCTGTTCCGACCCTTTTCAGGGGCGCTAAACAAATGAATTTCTACCTCAATGATTCACTCTTAAATATCCCGCAACACAAGCTTGACCCTTCCTCTGGCTGTAGTGGTGCTGGTGAGTTTTGTTCGCTTATCAAACTTGTGCTGCCTTAAGCCAGATATTAACATTACATTCACTGTAAGATCAGTATTGGTAGCACTCTGAACTCTGTGAGAAGGTTGTGGGTTTAAGCCTCATTTCAGGCTTTTAGAATGTAACCTCTGTGCTGTCACACTGCATAGAAATATAAGAACAGGAGGAGGCCATTCAGCCCCTCGAGCCTGTTCTGCCATTCAATTAGATCATGGATGAACCCAACCACAACTCAATTTACCCAGCTTTGCTCCATATCTCTTGATACCCTTACCTAACAAAAATCATATCGAACTGACATCCAGTCTTGGATCACCTTTGATTTCAAGCACAAAGTTTGTACCCTTGTCACCAACTCCATCCCCCTCCCTACCTACTGTCTCAGGCTGAACCAAACAGTTTAGATGCTTAGGGCTAGAAATTCGACATAGCCAAGAATGGGCAGTGTTTGGGCTAAAAAAGGTTAAGTAGCGCCAGTTGAAAATTGTCTGGATTGCACGCAAAATTCGTCCTCATTGCTCATTAAAATGATTGCAGTCATGATTCTCATCTTAAAATCCCAAGCTCATTGGCATTACACTGGAAAGATGGACCAATATCGGGGACAGTCTAAACACAAGTAATGGATGCCACAGGCTTTTTTCACTTCTTAAAGGGGAGGTTCATTGACGCTGCAGCACCTCAGCAATGTTGGGTGTGCAGCTGCCTCAACAACCATAAGAAGAAGGGCAAGGAGAAAGGAGCACTTATTTACAAATCCTGATGGCTGCCTCAGGGCGAGAGCCCGGAGTTTTCCGATGAAGCTTTGGAGGCATTGGTTTTAGCGGTGGAGAGAAGGCGAGCAGTCCTGTACCTGCCAACTGGCAGGAGGCTGTAGTGTCTATAAGCACGCGAGTGATGACCCCACGAGGTAAGGTATTGCACTTGAACTGTTGTGACCTTAGTCCATTTATTGCAGCTCCTGAATGAAGTTACAGTAAGGTGGGCTCCCATTTATATCTGGTTACCTGTGGTGTGCAGGTGACCTGTAGGTCTCCATCAGTTGCACCCTCTGGTGGTACAGGCATATTGTATACAGTGTAACGATACATTCATTGGTCTTATGTAACTGTACATTGAGTGTACAGGATATATACATACACAACATCACTCCCCCCCAAGTCTTGTGCCACTGGCCTTAACACTGGGTGCTCTGGCCCTCGACTTGAGTGCCCAAAGCCCTTGCACTTTGTCTCTGCTTGGGAATGGCTCTCTCTCTGTAGACCCCCAAGTCCTTATTGCCACACCATTGGGAAATGGTCAGCAGTGGACGGTTGGAGGTTGAAGTGGGGGTTTGAGTAGGTTCTGGGTGTGATCCATGTCTCCATGGCTACATACCCCCATTTCCCCCACCCCCATACATAGACCATGTGTGTGGCTCGACAGTTGCATTTACATACATGTACAAAAAATAGGATTGGTTACATGACTGTTTGGGTTTAGCAGTAGTGGAACAAGTACTGCTATGTACACAGGTAGGGTACATACGTGGTATTACAGTCTTGCCCCTGGGGTGTAGGTGCAGATGGGTGAGACGCTAGTTCCAGAGTAACCGGACTGTGTCCAGGTTGTCTGATGGTGGCGCTGCGTCCCCTGTTAGCTGGGTGGGCTCGGATCGCTCACCTGGCTGGGTCTCTGCCGTTGCCTAGTGGTGGGCAGAGCCACAGGAATGTGTGGCCTTCCTGTCCTCCTTTGAGGGCTGCAGGGTCTCAAAGGAGGACAGGAAGTGGGAGTGGGAGCCTGGTCATCCCAGGTCCCATCGGGAGGACTGGAGGGTGCTGGTCTCTTGCTCCCGGTGCTGGCCCTGGTGGCTAGAGGGGTAGGGCCGATCTGGGGCAGAGTGCCAGCAGTGGTGCCTGTGCTGTCCGCTGATCGCTGGCCCTGCAGTGGGTAAGCTCCCAATCTGTGTGGCCACACTCCCTGGGGCATCACCTTGGTCCCGGAGGCGCAGGCTACATGATTGGGTAGCCCGCTGGACCTAGGTGCTTCAAACGGGAGATTGCCCTTGGTTTTGTTGGCGTGCAACTTGAACATGGCATCACATATTATTACATCGTTTACATTCAAGATACATTGGCTCCAATCGCACTCAGGTACATTTGTCAATTACATCTTTTCCCTCAATTACATATTTTCCCTGTATATTATCGGCAACGTTGTACAATATTACATTTAGATACTTGTGTTCATCAATTATATCTTTTCCACATTTCCTACCGGTATCGCTGTTGAACGGTACATTTAAATACTTGCATTTGTTAATTACATCTCTCACATTAATATCACCGGCATCGCTGTACAAAAAGTGGAACTGTCCCTTTAATTGTTCTGGGTTGCCGGTCTCCTTTAAAAGGGCCTTGCAATCTTTACCCCAATCCGGCTCGCTGCTCGACATCACGTGTTGCTCCCTCAACGCTGCCCCTATTGGTCTGGTCGCGGCCATCTTGATTTCAGGCACTTCACCTCGTGGTGCGGGCGCCATCTTTTCACTCTCCTCGATGTAGGCTGCGGTGATCCTTCTCTCCCCAGCTTCTGCCACTGAAGCCTGGGATTTACCTGCTGCGTCGATCTTCTCCCTTCGGAGTCCTGCCACGGCCCGGAAGGTGAATTCTGGTCATTCGGGTTGGATCATCTTGCCGTTGGGTAGTGCAGTCTGTGCCGTCGCCGCTGTAAGGGGTGGTTTTCAGGGGGTCAGCTTTCCCTTCTGACCTTATATGAGTGGTTTCGAATTGCTCCCACATCCTTGGTTCGAGACTCTGGAATTATGAAGGGACTGTGACAGACTTGGACAGACAATCGGTTTCAAGGTAGGAAGCAGGTATGGCTTTACTGTGTTTAAAAGGAAGTAAAAGGCACACCCTTAATAACACACACAGAATAGTAACACCAATACACACTGAGGGGTACAACACATTGAATAAATTGTCAACATACAGCCTGCGGGGAAAAGAATACAGCTTGAAGTCTAAATGGGGTAAAGAGGAGAATGCAGATAAGTTATCCCAGCCTCCCCCTCCCAATTCCCCTAACTAACTAAGTTATTGCTCTGGGGGTTCAGGGGCTATGCTCACCAATCCTTTTTGACAGTTGCCGGTGAATTGCGGTTTCGGGGTTCGCTGCACTTGGCCTTCTAGGCGAGCCGTACCCCGGATGGAGGAGAGGAGTTCGGACTGCGTAGTCTTCAGTTGGGGTGAGTCCGTTGATGTGGTAAGTTGCGTTTTGGATGCATGGGGTAAGTACCCACTTTCTTTGGTTAGGAATAGTTTTAGTTAGTCCATTTAGGTAATTTCTCACCCGTTGGTCATTCAGAAGTAGATTGTAGAGAGGAAATAAATGTCGATTCTTCAGTTTTTGCTGAGTTGGTTTCGGTTGGTCATTTCGCTGGTTGTGGTGGCCCGGCTTGTCAATTTGGTTGCTGACAACCTTCCATTTCGTGGGCCTCGTGCTCGGTTGATCCTTGATGATTTCTTGCAGTTTTCTTTACTACTCCATTTCTTCACTCCCCACCTCCAGTTGCTTGAGTGTGTTCTTTTCCTTGTAAAACTGAGAATAGATATACCCCAAAAAGGCTTCCTTATCTCCCATCAAATCTGGCCCCTTTAAGTTTCAATTTTGCAGCCCAGCTAACTGAAACTTGATTAAGTGGTTTTACTCTGGCATTGATAGGCTTTTCTGAGTTGATGAGCTCTTGTCCATTGTGATAGTCTGGCCTGAGCCAGATATTTCTATGCCTGTTGAAAAGGTGTTGGAATATGTATGTGACATTTGGGTCCTCTGGGTGGGGTGGATAATGTTTCTTCCGTGGTCAATTGTTAAAATGTAAATGTCTTCTCGGGACAGGTTTCGAGGGTAAACAGTTCCCAGACAATTTGATTAGCTCCAATGTCCAAACTGGCCCTTTAGAGATGGACCCCACCCCTTTTCTTGCAGACCCAACATTCACCTTTTAAAAATCCCAAATTTGATTAAAGTTCGTAGTTTCTTCCATGTGCACTTTAGGATTTCAAACTTTCTGGTAGATAGTTCCAAATTAAATTCCCTTTACAGATATATAAAACGGAAAAGAGTGACTAAAGTAAATGTTGGTCCTTTAGAAGATGAGAAGGGGGATTTAATAATGGGAAATGTGGAAATGGCTGAGACTTTAAACAATTATTTTTCTTCGGTCTTCACAGTGGAAGACATAAAAACCATGCCAAAAATTGCTGGTCACAGGAATGTGGGAAGGAAGGACCTTGAGACAATCACTATCACTAGGGACAGGCTAATGGGATTCAAGGTAGACAAGTCCCCTGGTACTGATGAAATGCATCCCAAGGTATTAAAAGAGATGGCGAAAGTTATAGCAGATGCATTCGTTATAATCTACCAAAATTCTCTGGACTCTGGGGAGGTACCAGCGGATTGTAAAGCAGCTAATGTAACACCTCTGTTTAAAAAAGAGGGCAGACAAAAGGCAGGTAACTATAAGCCGGTTAGTTTAACATCTGTAGTGGGGAAAATGCTTGAAACTATCATTAAGGAAGAAATAGCGGGACATCTAGATAGGAATAGTGCAATCAAGCAGACGCAGCATGGATTCATGAAGGTGAAATCATGTTTAACTAATTTACTGGAATTCTTTGAGGATATAATGAGCATGGTGGATAGAGGTGTACCGATGGATGTGGCGTATTTAGATTTCCAAAAGGCATTCGATAAGGTGCCACACAAAAGGTTACTGCAGAAGATAGAGGTACGCGGAGTCAGAGGAAATGTATTAGCATGGATAGAGAATTGGCTGGCGAACAGAAAGCAGAGAGTCGTGATAAATGGGTCCTTTTCGGGTTGGAAATTGATGGTTAGTGGTGTGCCACAGGGATTGGTGCTGGGACCACAACTGTTTACAATATACATAGATGACCTGGAAGAGGGGACAGAGTGTAGTGTAACAAAATTTGCAGATGACACAAAGATTAGTGGGAAAGCAGTTTGTGTAGAGGACACAGAGAGGCTGCAAAGAGATTTGGATAGGTTAAGCGAATGGGCTAAGGTTTGGCAGATGGAATACAATGTCGGAAAGTGTGAGGTCATCCATCTTAGGAATAAAAACAGTAAAAGGGAATATTATTTGAATGGGGAGAAATTACAACATGCTGAGGTGCAGAGGGACCTGGGGGTCCTTGTGCATGTAACTCTTTTTGGAGTTTACCTGCAAGACAAAAACATTAATCGGTGCCACCCGCCCTGGATGACACACCAGACATTTACAAGGCCCTCTTTTTTTCCTTTCTTTGGTTTTTTTTTTGGGCACTAAAATCAAATTTTCCTTTTTCCAGTGCCCCCTATAAAAGGGGAGGGGGACACTAAAAGCACCGGCAATTAAAACAAATTAAACTTTAAAACGTAAAATCAAATTAAAATTTGGTTGCCGGGCGTGATGATGCACTCCAGTCCCTCCGGTGCCCACCTCTCGCGGAAGGCCGCGAGCGTACCGGTGGACACCGCGTGCTCCATCTCCAAGGACACCCTGGACCGGATGTAAGAGCGGAAGAGATGCAGGCAGTCAGGTTGAACGACCCCCTCGACCGCCCGCTGCCTGGACCGGCTGATGGCACCCTTGGCCGTGCCCAGGAGCAGTCCTACGAGGTCCTTGTGCATGAATCCCAAAAAGTTAGTTTGCAGGTGCAGCAGGTAATCAGGAAGGCGAATGGAATGTTGGCCTTCATTGCAAGAGGGATGGAGTACAAAAGCAGGGAGGACCTGCTGCAACTGTACAGGGTATTGGTAAGGCCGCACCTGGAGTACTGCGTGCAGTTTTGGTCACCTTACTTAAGGAAGGATATACTAGCTTTGGAGGGGGTACAGAGACGATTCACTAGGCTGATTCCGGAGATGAGGGGGTTACCTTATGATGATAGATTGAGTAGACTGGGTCTTTACTCGTTGGAGTTCAGAAGGATGAGGGGTGATCTTATAGAAACATTTAAAATAATGAAAGGGATAGACAAGATAGAGGCAGAGAGGTTGTTTCCACTGGTCGGGGAGACTAGAACTAGGGGGCACAGCCTCAAAATACGGGGGAACCAATTTAAAACCGAGTTGAGAAGGAATTCCTTCTCCCAGAGGGTTGTGAATCTGTGGAATTCTCTGCCCAAGGAAGCTCATTGAATGTATTCGTCACAGATAGATTTTTAACCAATAAGGGAATTAAGGGTTACGGGGAGAGGGCGGGTAAGTGGAGCTGGGTCCACGGCCAGATCAGCCATGATCTTATTGAATGGTGGAGCAGGCTCGAGGGGCTAGATGGCCTACTCCTGTTTCTAATTCTTATGTTCTTATGTTCTTATGAGTCCAAACACTGGGGGGGGGGTCTCCATGAATGCATCCCCCTTTATCCCCTGCAGGCCTCGTCTGCTCCTTTAAACTCATTTGTGGCCCGAAGTTTTTCCTTCCATTTTAAAAGTCCAGAAAGGGATTCTTCTCCTCTGCAGGGGAAAGGTACCAGGAATCTTTGCGAAATATTGGTAAATTCTAAACCGCGCAGCTGGATGGGAGGATCTTCAGGTACTGCGATGGATCCAAATTTGGGGCCACCTAGGGTGTTGATCGCCGGGGCCTGGAGGCTTTCCCAGCTCCAACAGATTTGGATTTGCTTCATCCAACTTCTTCCTAGCAGCGTTGGACCATCACCAGCAACGATCCACAAAGGTAGCTTGTGCATCGCGCCGCCATAGGACACCTGGATACCCACGCTTCTAACGACTGGGATGGTGTCGTTTGTGTAAGTGAGCAGCCTCGCCTGGATTGGTAGCATTTTAGGTTGTTCGATAGGGTTGTCCCAGAGTTTCTCAAAGGCCGCCTGATTCATCAGCGATTGGCTCGCCCCTGTGTCGACCTCCATCGAGACTGGGACAGCGTTGATTTCAACTTCTATCTTCAACGGGGAACTCTTGGTGGAGCAGGTAAACACTCCGTACACCTCTTCCTGGGGCTGAGCTGCCCCTTGGACTCTCTCTTCGTCTTCATCAGCGCTGGAGCCCGGGTGATCGGCCAACTCTTCAGCGACTCGGTGAGTAAAATTTCTCTTACACATTCGCTGTAGATGGCCTTTAGTGTTACAGCCCTTGCAAATATAGTCTCTGTATCAGCATTGGTGGGCTCTGTGATTTCCTCCATAGCGCCAGCATGGGGCTAGCCGGTAGGCCCCCTGCGGCAGACTCAGGGTTGCGAGGCTTGGGGGTCACAGTCTTGCCTCTGAAAGGCACCATTCGGTTCACTGTACTTGCCGTGTTGGAATCCTGGGGTTGAGTCATCCTTCTGGAATCGCAGACCGAAGCCATGAACGCTTGGCTCACGTTAATTGCTTTCTGCAGGGTGGTGTCCGCAGAGAGCAGCCTGTGGAGGAGGCCTTCGTGGCCGATTCCAATAACAATGATGTCCCTCAGTGCTTCGGTGATGTGGTCGCCAAAATCACACCGTGCAGCCAATCGTCTCGGGTCTGCAGCATATTTTGGGATTTCTTGGCCTTCGGTCCGCTGGTGTGTGTAGAACCAGTGTCTGGCTATTAGGATGCTCTCTTTTGGCTTAAGCTGTTCCTGTATCAGAGTTATGGGATCCGCGAACGTTTTCATTGTCGTCTTCTCTGGGGCTAGCAAGTCCCTGACAAGACCATGAACGGTGGGCCCACAACTGCTGAGCAGGATGGCTCGGCGCTTATCAGCCAGCGAGGTCGATGTGTCTCCAGCCAGGTCGTTCGCAACGAAGTAGTGATCTAGCCTTTCCACAAAACATCCCGATCTTCCCCATCAGCGAATTGTTGAAAGTTGCCAAGGTTAGCCATTTTTCGCGTGGAATTTGTATTCTCGACGCCAATTGTAGTGTCTGTCAGCACTCTAGTGATGACTCCACCAGGTAAGGTATCGATTGCACTTGAACTATTGTGACCTTAGTCCATTTATTGCAGCTCCTGAATGAGGTTACAGTAAGGTGGGCTCCCATTTATACCTGGTTACCTGTGGTGTGCAGGTGACCTCTAGGTCTCCACCAGTTGCACCCTCTGGTGGTACAGGCATATTGTATACAGTGTAAAGATACATTCATTGGTCTTATGTAACTGTACATTGAGTGTACAGGGTATATACACACACAACAGAGGCCCTCGCCACACGTATGCCAGACTATGTGGAGTGAGGTGGCACACCGCGTCGCGGGCAGCATTGTGGTCCACAGGACCCACACACAGTGCAGGAAGACATTTTACGAGCTCACACGGGTGGTCAGGGTGAGTGAAGGCTTCAACAGATGCTAAATACCACCATCTGTACCACAAGCTTCACACACTGCTCAATGCACCACACCCCCAGCACTCACCCACCAATCCCAACCTAACAACACTCACACCTACATCTCACACCTTGCTCACAATTACAGCTATTCAACTATATCAGGCTCAAGGGTCATTAGTTATAATGGGGTCACGTTTCGGCCTGAGTTGCCCCTATTTTTTTGAAGCAACTGGTTTAGAATGGAGTATCTTAGAAATTGCAATTCTCGGCATTTAGTTTGCTCCAGTTCTAGTCAGTTAGAGTAGTTTCAGTTTGGAACAGATTTTTTTTTTCAAAAGGGGGCGTGTCCGGCCACTTATGCCTGTTTTGAAAGTTTAGCCAGTGAAAACTTACTCCGAACTAACTTAGAATGGAGTAAGTGTAGATTTTTGTACGCTCAGAAAAACCTTGCCTACACTTTACAAATCAGGCGTAGGGAACGAGGGGGGTGGGGGGGGGGTAAGTAATTACATTTTACAAGCATTCAACAGTCTTACTTATACAAATAAAGAGCCAGCCTGAATAAAAAATTATAAAGCAAAGACAAAATATTGAATATTCCTACCTGTGTGAAGCAGCAGCAGCCTTCGAGCTGCGGTGCTTCAGGCAGGCCTTCCTTCCATGTAGGAGACAGGGGCGGTGTCAGTGACTCGGCTGCAGCCCAACAACGGCAGCAGGCAACCTTCGAGCTGCGGTGCTTCAGGCAGGCCTTCCTTCCATGTAGGAGACAGGGGTGGCGGCAGTGGCTAGTCGGCAGCCGAAGACAGAACAAGCAGCCTTCGAGCTGCGAGGGAGACTGAGGTCGTTAGGCTAGGGACAGGGAGAGGCAGCCAGATAGCCAGTTTGAAACTTAAATTTGCAGAATGGGTGCTGCATTGTCAACACCACGGATTATGCAATGGTTCACCAGCAATTCACTGCATAGGAGAGAATTGATTAGAGCTCACCGTACTAGGAACGTCATAGCCTGCAGGTTGTGACACCTGGAGTATTGTGTACAGTTTTGGTCTCCTAACTTGAGGAAGGACATTCTTGCTATTGAGGGAGTGCAGCGAAGGTTCACCAGACTGATTTCCGGGATGGCGGGACTGACATATCAAGAAAGACTGGATCAACTGGGCTTGTATTCACTGGAGTTCAGAAGAATGAGAGGGGCTCTCATAGAAACGTTTAAAATTCTGACGGGTTTAGACAGGTTCGATGCAGGAAGAATGTTCCCAATGTTGGGGAAGTCCAGAACCGGGGGTCACAGTCTAAGGATAAGGGGTAAGCCATTTAGGACCGAGATGAGGAGAAACTTCTTCACCCAGAGAGTGGTGAACCTGTGGAATTCTCTACCACAGAAAGTTGTTGAGGCCAATTCACTAAATGTATTCAAAAAGGAGTTTGATGTAGTCCTTACTACTCGGGGGATCAAGGGGTATGGCGAGAAAGCAGGAATGGGGTACTGAAGTTGCATGTTCAGCCATGAACTCATTGAATGGCGGTGCAGGCTCGAAGTGCCGAATGGCCTACTCCTGCACCTATTTTCTATGTTTCTATGTTTGATAGGCAGAAGATCTTACCCACGTCGACAATATCGAACCAGGCGCTCGTACCTGGACATGAGCGAGGCTGATTGTGTCAAAAGGCTGCGTTTCCGCAGAGAAGTTGTCGCTGAGATCTGTGATATGCTGAGAGCAGATTTGCAGCCCAGAAGCAGAACACCAACTGCCTTATCTGTTGAAGTGAAGGTAACAGCTGCACTTTCTTTCTATGTCTCAGGATCATTTCAGGCTACAACTAGAGATGTGTGCGCCATCTCTCAACGTGCAATACATGCCTACGTTTACCAGGTCACGGCTGCACTTTATGCGCGAAGGAATGACTTCATCAATTTCCCAATCACCGCACAAGCGATCCATGAGAGGGTTGTGGGCTTCTTCAGGATTGCTGGCTTCCCAAAGGTACAGGGCTGCATTGATTGTACCCACATGGCCTTGCGAGCACCTGTGGAGGATTCCGAGCAGTACAGGAATAGAAAAGGTTTCCACTCCATTAATGTGCAGCTTGTGTGTGACGACAAGCAGCGCATCATGTCAGTCGATGCGAGATACCCTGGCAGCACCCATAATGCGTTCACCCTACGCGACAGCGTTCTATCTGACATGTTTGAGCAGCAGTCAGAAGGGCAGAGCTGGCTACTGGGAGACAAAGGGTATGGCCTGACCACCTGGCTCATGACGCCCCTACGCATGACACGGACAGAAGCTGACCGTCAATACAACATGGCGCACATTGCGACGCGCAGCATCATTGAGAGAACCATTGGCATATTGAAACAGCGTTTCCGATGCCTGGACCATTCCGGAGGCCACTTGCAATACTCTCCTCAGATTGTCGGTCACTTCACTGTTGTGTGCTGCATGCTGCATAACTTAGCCATCATGAGGCAGCAGGAGCTGGTAGTGGAACCAGAAGACCCACGTGAGGGTCCAGTGCATGATGATAGTATTACGGAAGAGCAGGATGTGGATGATGACGACGATCAGGAAAGCATGCAAGTGCCTGATGCCGGAGCACGAGGTCGGAGGAGGGCGGTCCATCGTGCTCCTTTAACGATTGCTCGAGCCCTGCGCCAGCAGCTCATCCATGAACGCTTCAACTACTGATGCCTGAGGGCTCTACGACCACTGTTGCACATGGACATGTTTATTCTTTGCAATTGTTCCTACGTTGTGTTGTGTTAATGGAAGATGAATCAGTTTTAATGAAAAAATATTTTATTGAAAAGTTACCGTCACTGTAATAAAATATTTGTTGTATCAAACTTTACTTTTTAATATGACTCTTGAAGGTCACTTAAAAACTTTAAGATCACTTATAAACTTGTAAAGTTACAAAAGTTACAAAACAATTTCAATGTGAAAAATCTTACACTCTCAAGATCACTTAGACTTCAGGATCACTTTTTAGGTGCAAAATTAAATAAGATACAAAATGTGAGAGCATTTACACTATAAGATCAGTTAAAAACCATAAGATCACTTATAAGTTATAAAGTTACAAAACTTACAAAACAATTTCAATTTGAAAAACGCTACGACAGCTACATCAAGAAGAAGAACAAAAGCAGCAAAGAAAGGCTGCAACCATGTCTCATCCACATCTCAGTGAATGTTCACTTCTTCATGGGGGTGTTATTTGATTGGCCGGACTGTGTGTTCTTATTGCAGCAGCTACCTCATCCAGGCCCTCCCTGACGGCCTGTGCCGTCACTTGCATGCCCTCCCTGACGGCCTGTGCCGTCAATTGCACTCCTTCGGATATTCCCTCCCTAAGTTCCCGTGTCATTACTGCTATTTCTCCCGTCAGGACCGTCAACTCTTCACCCACTGCACTGACGCCACCGATGAGTGATCGGGTAAGCTCATTGGTCTCCATACCCAATGCCACAACCTGAGCCACATCTGTTGCACGCTACATCTCAGGAGAGCGTGCCTCCAATCTCCTTCTCCTCTGCCTGGGTCTGCCACGTGGCATCACTACACTGAGAGGCGCGGGCACGGACGGTGGGACGCTCTGTGTTCCAGACGGCAGTACTAGAGAGGGAGGTACGGGCTGGGACGGTGGGACGCTCTGTGTTCCAGACGGCAGTACTAGAGAGAGAGGCGCGGGCTGGGACGGTGGGGCGCTCGGTATTCCAGACGACAGCACTCGAGTGCGAGCCGTGGGCTGGGGGATGGTGGGTGAATGGGTGTAAACTGCTTCATTATATCACCAGCACCACTGGGACCCGCAACGCCGGAATCAAAACCATGGAAGGTGGAACCAGAACCTATGCGAATGGGAGGCACAGGCTCGGACGGTGATGCACTGAGTGTAAACTGCTGCATTATATCAGCAGCACCACTGGGACCCGCAATATCGGAATCAAAACCATGGAAGATGGAACCAGAACCTATGCAAGGGGTTGAAACTCTGATGCCCCTTAATGGGGGCTCAGAAACATTAATTTGGAAGCTCTCCTCTGTAGACATTTCAGTCATCGCTGCCATCATCCAGTCTGGTTCTTGTTCTGTATCTTCAGGATCCTCAGGGTTGGCATCATCATCATCATCATCATATTCTCCAAAATACATCAGAACAGTCAAATATTTAACAGCAAGGGTGGGGCAGGATGGGTGGCATGAGTACTCTCACATATAGCAGGCCAGGCAGCAGGTTGATTTAAAGGGCCATGATGCATATTCAGGACTTACCCTCTTCCTCGCGTGCGGGCCCAGCTTGTGTTTTACTGATTGCTTTTCTCCATGTACGACTCACCATGGCAGATACCCTCTGTTCCAAGGGTGTCAGTGGATGCAGATTGGGCGTGCCTCTTCCTGTTCGAGTTGCCTCCCTTTTGTTGTGGGCCAATTTCTTCTGCAAAGAGTAAAATAGAACTTTTTATAGAGTGCGTCTTTCTGCAGGGTGGGACATACAGATAGTCACGTTACAATTACGATTACATTAAAAATGGAAAATATTACTTACACTAACTACTTGACCAAGGTCGTGCCATTTCTTTTTACACTAGCTTCTCATGGTATGCACCACTGTGCAGTAATCTTTTGCAACTTGGTTCCAGCGTTTCTTAATTTCTTTAGGTGGCACTTTTATGCGACCTCTGTTGCTGGTATCTAGCTCCTGCCATCTCTACTCAATGACGTTGACTAATATCTCCACTTCCTCATGGAAGAAATTCTTTTTTCTTGGTGGACGTTGTTCCATTGCTGTATTGAATTGATACTCTGATTTTTCAAAACACACAGTCCTTATTTTGCATGCACCTATGCAGCACCTGTTCTGGAAGTTTAGCAGTGAAAAGCAGCACTCACTGATTTCAGCAGCTGATTTCTTCAACAGTGCTCCTCAGACACCAAAAAAATCACCAAAATTCAATCCTAAGCCTTTCCATGGGTTCAACAGACAAATGAACACTTTTCTTTAAGTCCCTTTAAAAATGGCCGAGTGCCAATGTTTATGGGCTACTGCGCATGCACGCGCGCTCCAACGCGCCGCGCAAGGCTGCCGGCACGACGTTGTCTCATTTAAATTAGCCCCGCCCCCTACCACTTGTAGAATCGGCGCGACTCTGTGGCTCCGCCCCCTGCTGCTGTGTGTGTGCCGCGCCGAGCTCCCAGGGACCTCCAGGGAGCCGGAGAATTTGGAGGTATTTTTAGGCGCGAAAAACGGGCATCCAGTTCGGGGCTGCGCCGTTCTAGACGCAACCCGAAACTTCACCCCAATAATTCATGTGATATGTGTGATATATTTATAGATAAATTTATTAATGGTGTTTGGAATATTTTGTGGCTTCTCATTTCAGCTTTGCACCCAGGATATGCCATGAGACAGGGATTGTACAATGGGGATGTGGTAAGCTATGGGGATCTGGGGTTTCATTCATCTGAATCGGAGTCTGATGATCCAGTCACTGACAGCCCGTCCAGAAGACTGATTGTCTCGCTGCCTCCACCCTCCCTCTTTTTTCTCCTCCTCATCCTCCTCTGCTTCGTTGTCCTCCTGAGGTGGTACCTTAATCCCTGTTGGCAAGGGCTGTGCCCACATAATGGCTAAGTTGCGGAGCATGTGGCAGACTACCAGGAAATGGAACACCTGCTCCGGCGAGTACTGCAGGACTCCCCTCGCAGGGAACCATTGCTTCAGTAGGCCGATGGTCTGCTTGATGGTGTTCCTAGTGACAGCATGGCTCTCATTATGAGTGCTGGGCAGGAATATTGGGATTGCGGAGGGCCGTCTTGAGCCAGGTGGAGAGCGGATAGCCCTTGCCTCTGAGCAGCCAGCCGCGAGCTTGACACAGTGGCTGGAAAAATGCTGGCACACTGGTCTGGCGCAGGATGAAGGCAGCGTGGCTGCTGCCAGGATAGCAGGCAGTGATGTTGAGGATTTGCTGTATGTGGTCGCATACCAATGACACATTAAGTGAGTGGTAGCCTTTAGTGTTATGGAAGATCTCAGGATTGTTATGTGGTACCCGCAAAGCCACGTGGGTGTAGTCAATGGCGCCCTACACTATCGAGAAGCCCACTATCCTGGGAAAGCCACATGCATGATCGTCCTGCTTCTCTCTGGTGATCGGGAAGCCAATGTAGTCTCTTCTCCTGCTGCAGCGAGCCTCAGTGACCTCCCGTTGCAGCGAAGGACGGTGAATTGTGAGATGTTAGATATGTCTCCTGCTGCAGACTGGAAGGATCCGCTGGCTGAGAAATTGAGGGCCATGGTGACCTTGACTGCCATTGGGAGAGCTGTGGTCTGAGGCTGGCCGTCTGGTTTCAGGAGGTGGCAGAGTTCTGTGGCCACCTTCTTGGTGAAGCAGAGCCTCCTAATACACTGCTCCTCACTTAATTGAAGGTAGGAGAAGTGATGTCGGAAGACCCTAGATATGTTGGGCCTCCTGTTGAGAGCCCTGATGACCCTCCTCCTTCTGTGCACATGTTCCCATCTTTCTCGCTGCCTCTGCTCCCTCTGCCATCGATCCTGAAGGGCGAGGTCGACTGCCAGTACAGCCCCCATGACTTTCAGCAAGTATTGTAGGTTGAAGCTTTTCAGAAATAATTATGGTGTTTTGTACTTGCCAGAACATTCCCTGATACCAAAGAACCATTAAATTACAGGGTACTAAAGAAAACTCTTGCAGTCGCAGGAAATAGTACGCCACCACTCAAACTTCACAAACCTGTGAGGTGCGATTGATTGGTGATGATCCCTTTAAATAATGTTGCTGTAACCGGATTCCTACTGTTACACGCCACCTGAAGCTGCCATTGTTCCCTCCAGCTGGTAAGTTCATTGGCTGTAACGGAATTGGGAATTCGGGCATCCAGTGAGCATTGCACACTTACTGACGTCACGATCTCCGTGATGGCGAGGTCCCCGGTGATCCACTTCAGCGGCAGCGCTACCGGCAAAACCATCTCATGGCGCTAATGTGTGGCGCAAACCACATGAATTTCTCCCCAACATAAGAAATAGGAACAGGAGTAGGCCATTTAGCCCCTCGAGCCTGCTCCTCCATTCAATAAGATCATGGCTGATCTGATCATGGGCTCAGTTCCACTTCCCTACCCGCTCCCCGTAACCCTTTACTCCCTTATCGCTCAAAAATTTAAAGTAGTATGCAGAAATTCTACTAGGGGGATCAAGGGGTATGGCGAGAAAGCAGGAATGGGGTACTGAAGTTGAATGTTCAGCCATGAACTCATTGAATGGCGGTGCAGGCTAGAAGGGCCGAATGGCCTACTCCTGCACCTATTTTCTATGTTTCTATGTTTCTATGTTTCTATGTTTCTAAATATAAATTTAAGGTGTCCCGTGAACGAACATAAGAATTAGGAGCAGGAGTAAGCCATTTAGCCCCTCGAGCTGTCCTATTCAAGCCCAAATCCTCTCCATAAAAAAAGACGCATTACTTCCACTTCTACAACATTGCATGCCTCTGCCCACATGCCTTAGCTTTGTCACCTCCAGATTCGACAATTTAAATGTGCTCCTGGCTGGCTTCTCTCAGCCCATCTGCTGACAATAGGCTGGGCTGTTATTGTAAGCAGACCTAATTACAACTCTGTATGAACTTTGATCGGGGAGAGGAAAGCCAATCACACAAATAACCTGAGACATAAATTCTTCATTTTTGTCACAGAGATGCAAACTGTGGAAATGATTTACAAAGCAGTTGGATGCTCTGATTGTGTGACTGTAGGTTCTTTCCAGATAGAAACATGGAAACATAGAAAATAGGTGCAGGAGTCGGCCATTCGGCCCTTCGAGCCTGCACCACCATTCAATAAGATCATGGCTGATCATTCACCTCAGTACCCCTTTCCTGCTTTCTCTCCATACCCCTTGATCCCTTTAGCCATCAGGGCCATATCTAACTCCCTCTTGAATATATTTAGATGAGCTAGATTTGTCTTTCTCATCCGTTCCCCTTGGCACGGCCTCCATCTTTAACTATTCATTGCCAGGTCTGTCTTAACCACATCAAATGCTCTCTTCTGCCAAAACAGCTCACAACTCAAGGATCATCCTGGAATGCAAAGTTAGCCTCCGGCTTCTTTTCTCCACTTCCAACTATCTCTTTAAACCCCTCTCCCATGCTCCTTCCATCTTCACCTCCAAAAACAAGTGTGAGGAGATCATGGACTTCTTTGTCACTACGATTTTACTCTATTAAAGGCGCTATATAAATGCAAGTTGTTGATGGTGTTAACTATATCTGTGTTGCGAACATTCCTCTTCCTGAACAGGCTGTCGTCCCTGGCAGTTATAAGGTTAAGCCTCAGTTACAGCTAAATGAAAGTGAAAGATTCTTAACGAGAATTCCTGTCAAGGAAATGGTGAGTCAACTACAAACAAATCTGTCCAAATTCCACCTACTGCTACTAGGATCCTCTCTCTTGATTCTGTAGTTGGAATCAGAAGGTAATTAAACCAGACATCTTTCTCCTTGACCTCCGAAAGGTAAGAAAGAAACCATTGTATTGTGCTTGTAGATCAGGAGCCACGCAAAGTGGGGAATAGGTGGAGGGCAAATGTAACAGATGGAAGGTAAGGTGTGGGACAAATGTTGAAAGGTTTAGGGTTGTGTTCACTGGTACCTGCCCCCACCTTCTGACGTGACAACCTGAGCCTCCTGAAGTATTGATGTTCTGACATGTCAAGGAAACTCAGCCTCTGCCTGTACACTTTGTGTTGCTGGTAGTGCCCTCCTGCGAGCTGCACCCCTCTGCTGCTCGTCTCTCTCTGCTGCATCCTTCTCTGCTGTCCAGTTCCAGGTCTCTCAACAGCAGGCTGCTGCCACTGCTGGTCATATTGCTCCTCGTCTGAGAATCATAGAATCATAGAATGGTTACAGCACAGGAGGAGGCCATTCGGCCCGTCAAACCCGTACCGGTTCTCTGCAAGAGCACGTCCGCTAGCCCCACTCCCCTGCCCTTACCCAGTAGCCCTGCGTTTTTTTTTCATTCAGGTACCTATCCAATTCCTTTTTGAAAGCCAGGATTGAGTCTCTCTCCACCATCCTTTCAGGCAGTGTGTTCCAGATCTTAACCACTCGCTGTGTAAAAAAGTTTTTCGTCATGTCGCCTTTGGTTCTTTTGCCAATCACCTTAAATCTGTGTCCTCTGGTTCTCGACCCTTCCGCCAATGGAAATAGTTTCTCTCCATCTACTCTGTCTAGACCCCTCATGATTTTGAACATCTCTATCAAATCTCCTCTCAATCTTTTATAAAGGTTCATCATAACTTATTTCCTTTTGTACTCTATGCCTATATTTATGAAGCCCAAGATCCCGTCAGCTTTTTTAACCGCTTTCTCAACCTGCCCTGCCACCTTCCATGATTTGTGCATATACATCCCCCGGTCTCTCTGTTCATGCATCCCCTTTAGAATTGTACCCTTTAGTTTATATTGCCTCTCCTCATTCTTCATAGCAAAATGTATAAGAACATAAGAACATAAGAATTAGGAACAGGAGTAGGCCATCTACCCCCTCGAGCCTGCTCCGCCATTCAACAAGATCATGGCTGATCTGGCCGTGGACTCAGCTCCACTTACCCGCCCTCTCCCCGTAACCCTTAATTCCCTTATTGGTTAAAAATCTATCTATCTGTGACTTGAATACATTCAATGAGCTAGCCTCAACTGCTTCCTTGGGCAGAGAATTCCACAGATTCACAACCTTCTGGGAGAAGAAATTCCTTCTCAACTCGGTTTTAAATTGGCTCCCCCGTATTTTGAGGCTGTGCCTCCTAGTTCTAGTCTCCCCTACCAGTGGAAACAACCTCTCTGCCTCTATCTTGTCTATCCCTTTCATGATTTTAAATGTTTCTATAAGATCACCCCTCATCCTTCTGAACTCCAACGAGTAAAGACCCAGTCTACTCAATCTATCATCATAAGGTAACCCCCTCATCTCCGGAATCAGCCTAGTGAATCGTCTCTGTACCCCCTCCAAAGCTAGTATATCCTTCCTTAAGTAAGGTGACCAAAACTGCATGCAGTAATCCAGGTGCGGCCTTACCAATTACTCCTGCCCTCCACCTTATTATAGACCTTTGTTTATTCTTTCCTCCTAGCCCCCCCATGCTGCCACCCACCTTTTCTCTGGCTCTACTTGCATAAAACCGTACCCAAACCCATGCACTCCTCTAGGTTTAAATTCCCACCAATGTTGCAGGTCAATGACCTTTCACTTTGCACTTTTCTGCGTTAAATTTCATCTGCCACGTGTCCACCCGTTCCACCAGCCTGAGATCCAATCTAAGGCAGCCAAGGCGCCACCCATCCTAATGTGATTCAGAAAACCTCCAAAGTGTAGAAAGTAAACTCTCAGCAAAAGTACCGTGACTAAACCCTTTCCCACTAGTAGGTAATAAAGCATCTGTGAGTACTGAGTATTTCTTGCAAATATTTCAGCCTCCTCAATAGCCGTTGTATTCTCACCTTACTTTCACTGGCGAGTTTCAGGAAGCCCGAGAAACCTGTGGATGTGCTGCTAAATACAAAAATGTGTTGAAATATTGCTCCAATTGAGTGATAATATGCAACCGGCCTATTAACCCGAGGGGGTTGTGCGTAAGCAGCCTAACGCGCTCCAGTTAAATGCGGAGGTTGGCGGCTTGGAGCCGGCTTCCCGTGCGTTTGCTTTTTTGCCGCTTTTAACCCTCTAACCGTACCCAAACCCATGCACTCCTCTAGGTTTAAATTCCCACCAACGTTGCAGGTCAATGACCTTTCATCTGAACTGGATGATGTTAGAAATGAACAGGTTTTATGCAAGTAGAGCCAGAGAAAAGGTGTGTGACGGCATGGGGGGGCTAGGAGGAAAGAATAAACAAAGGTCTGTAATAAGGTGGAGGGCAGGAGTAATTAAATGATGAAAGGGACGATGGAACAATGCAAAAGGGCATGCTAATGGGACAAATAAAGAAACCAGTGGCTCTGCTGCAGGATGGCTGCACTGGGAGTGGAGGAAGTGTGGGCTAGTGCTTGGGCTGGGGATCCCCTTTTGGTACACGACTTTGGGGTGGTTCGCAACCCAGGGGTCTACCCACCTTTCTCCGCTCCAAACGCACCTTATTTTAATATTTCATCCAAAAGGCAGCACCTCCGACAATGCAAAAAAGTACTGCAGAATAGTGTTTATACTAAAACAACCGTGTTAAATTGGATGTTGTACATTGACCATTTATACTGGTCAATTAAACTGAATTGTGTTGAAATGCCATTGTAATCCAGATAAGAGAATTATAAACAGGGAGGGGATTGGTGTCACCAAGGTAAGTATTTGATTACTTGTCAGTTTCCCTGAGCAATGGAATGCAGTTGTGAAAGGGTATAAATGATGCAATAATAAATGATGCAATCTATAATCCCCTCACCTAGCACTCGTTGTTCAAACAACCAATTGCACAGCAATAACATCTGAAATCTTGTACTAACTGGTTTACATACCCTCAGCTAATGATATGACTCAAATCTTTTCACTTTGCCATAGAATCATAGAATCATACAGTGCAGGAGGTCATTCAGCCCAGCGTGCCTGTGTCGGCTCTTTGAAAGAAACATAGAAACATAGAAACATAGAAAATAGGTGCAGGAGTAGGCCATTCGGCCCTTCTAGCCTGCACCGCCATTCAATGAGTTCATGGCTGAACATGCAACTTCAGTACCCCATTCCTGCTTTCTCACCATACCCCTTGATTCATCTAACTCCTTTTTGAATATATTTAGTGAATTGGCCTCAACAACTTTCTGTGGTAGAGAATTCCACAGGTTCACCACTCTCTGGGTGAAGAAATTCCTCCTCATCTCGGTCCTAAATGGCTTCCCCCTTATCCTTAGACTGTGTCCCCTGGTTCTGGACTTCCCCAACATTGGGAACATTCTTCCTGCATCTAACCTGTCTAACCCCGTCAGAATTTTAAACGTTTCTATGAGGTCCCCTCTCATTCTTCTGAACTCCAGTGAATACAAGCCCAGTTGATCCAGTCTTTCTTGATAGGTCAGTCCCGCCATCCCGGGAATCAGTCTGGTGAACCTTCGCTGCACTCCCTCAATAGCAAGAATGTCCTTCCTCAGGTTAGGAGACCAAAGCTGTACACAATACTCCAGGTGTGGCCTCACCAAGGCCCTGTACAATTGTAGCAACACCTCCCTGCCCTTGTACTCAAATCCCCTCGCTATGAAGGCCAACATGCCATTTGCTTTCTTAACCGCCTGCTGTACCTGCATGCCAACCTTCAATGACTGATGTACCATGACACCCAGGTCTCTTTGCACCTGCCCTTTTCCTAATCTGTCACCATTCAGATAATAGTCTGTCTCTCTGTTTTTACCAGCAAAGTGGATAACCTCACATTTATCCACATTATACTTCATCTGCCATGCATTTGCCCACTCACCTAACCTATCCAAGTCGCTCTGCAGCCTCATAGAATCCTCCTTGCAGCTCACACTGCCACCCAACTTAGTGTCATCCGCAAATTTGGAGATACTACATTTAATCCCCTCGTCTAAATCATTAATGTACAGTGTAAACAGCTGGGGCCCCAGCACAGAACCTTGCGGTACCCCACTAGTCACTGCCTGCCATTCTGAAAAGTCCCCATTTACTCCTACTCTTTGCTTCCTGTCTGACAACCAGTTCTCAATCCATGTCAGCACACTACCCCCAATCCCATGTGCTTTAACTTTGCACATTAATCTCTTGTGTGGGACCTTGTCGAAAGCCTTCTGAAAGTCCAAATATACCACATCAACTGGTTCTCCCTTGTCCACTCTACTGGAAACATCCTCAAAAAATTCCAGAAGATTTGTCAAGCATGATTTCCCTTTCACAAATCCATGCTGACTTGGACCTATCATATTACCTCTTTCCAAATGCACTGCGATGACATCCTTAATAATTGATTCCATCATTTTACCCACTACCGATGTCAGGCTGACCGGTCTGTAATTCCCTGTTTTCTCTCTCCCTCCTTTTTTAAAAAGTGGGGTTACATTGGCTACCCTCCACTCCATAGGAACTGATCCAGAGTCAATGGAATGTTGGAAAATGACTGTCAATGCATCCACTATTTCCAAGGCCACCTTAAGTACTCTGGGATGCAGTCCATCAGGCCCTGGGGATTTATCGGCCTTCAATCCCATCAATTTCCCCAACACAATTTCCCGACTAATAAGGAATTCCCTCAGTTCCTCCTCCTTACTAGACCCTCCGACCCCTTTTATATCCGGAAGGTTGTTTGTGTCCTCCTCAGTGAATACCGAACCAAAGTACTTGTTTAATTGGTCCGCCATTTCTTTATGACTTCCCCTGATTCTGACTGCAGGGGACCTACGTTTGTCTTTACTAATCTTTTTCTCTTTACATATCTATAGAAACTTTTGCAATCTGTCTTAATGTTCCCTGCAAGCTTCTTCTCGTACTCCATTTTCCCTGCCCTAATCAAACCCTTTGTCCTCCTCTGCTGAGTTCTAAATTTCTCCCAGTCCCCGGGTTCTCTGCTATTTCTGGCCAATTTGTATGCCACTTCCTTGGCTTTAATGCTATCCCTGATTTCCCTTGATAGCCACGGTTGAGCCACCTTCCCTTTTTTATTTTTACGACAGACAGGAATGTACAATTGTTGTAGTTCATCCATGCGGTCTCTAAATGTCTGCCATTGCCCATCCACAGTCAACCCCTTCAGTATCATTCGCCAATCTATCCTAGCCAATTCACACCTCATACCTTCAAAGTTACCCTTCTTTAAGTTCTGGACCATGGTCTCTGAATTCACTGTTTCATTCTCCATCCTAATGCAGAATTCCACCATATTATGGTCACTCTTCCCCAAGGGGCCTCGCACAACGAGATTGCTAATTAATCCTCTCTCATTACACAACACCCAGTCTAAGATGGCCTCCCCCCTAGTTGGTTCCTCGACATATTGGTCTAAAAAACCATCCCTTATGCACTCCAGGAAATCCTCCTCTACCGTATTGCTTCCAGTTTGGTTAACCCAATCTATGTGCATATTAAAGTCACCCATTATAACTGCTGCACCTTTATTGCACGCACCCCTAATTTCATGTTTGATGCCCTCCCCAACATCACTACTACTGTTTGGAGGTCTGTACACAACTCCCACTAACGTTTTTTGTCCTTTGGTATTCTGCAGCTCTACCCAGATAGATTCCACATCATCCAAGCTGACGTCCTTCCTAACTATTGCCTTAATTTGCTCCTTAACCAGCAATGCTACCCCACCTCCTTTTCCTTTTATTCTATCTTTCCTGAATGTTGAATACCCCTGGATGTTGAGTTCCCAGCCCTGATCATCCTGGAGCCACGTCTCCGTAATCCCAATCACATCATATTTGTTAACATCTATTTGCACAGTTAATTCATCCACTTTATTACGGATACTCCTTGCATTAAGACACAAAGCCTTCAGGCTTGTTTTTTTAACACCCTTTGTCCTTTTAGAATTTTGCTGTACAGTGGCCCTTTTTGTTCTTTGCACAGTGGCCCTTTTTGTTCTAAGAGCTATCCAATTATTCCCACTTCCCCTGCTCTTTCCCCCATAGCCCTGCAAATGTCCATTTCAAGTATTTTTCCACCTCCCTTTTAGGCCGTGCAGTCCAGATCGCAACAACTCCCAGAGTGAATTTATTTCCCCTCCTCTCCCCTCTGGCTCAGTACAGCACTCACTCAGTACCAATGTTCCCTCTACTTTTTATTTAAGGTGCACGATCCCTTTAAATTTGCTGAGGAGCTGCTAATGCAAAAAGTGAGAAATAAAAGCTTTTAAAGCCGGATAAAAGTCTCAGAGACCTGGAGAAGGCCAATGTCTCTCTTTCCTGCTCTCACCTGCCCACACGTAACCACTTTGTGTTTTTATATCTGTGTCTTTTCACACAGGTTCTGAGTCATGGCTGTAGTTGTCGATAATGGAACTGGGATGACCAAGGCTGGGTTTGCAGAGGAGGATAATCCCAGAGCTGTGTTTCCCTCTGTTGTAGGGACGCCTCAATACCAGGTAAACTTTGTTGCTCAAAACTGAAATATTTTAAGACAACAAATTTCATCTTAAATTTTCTTCTGTATGGCAATTTGGACTGTTGTGTCAGTCTGTCTGTATGTGGAAAGGTTTCAATAGCCTTCTGTTGTTGATGGTGTAAACTGCAGTTTCTCCTTCCCCTTGCTCTTCCTCTTTGAATTGAAAGATTTACTTGCATCCATACAGTGCTGGACAGTACTGACCAATTCTCAGAAGGGCCTCTGGATGGTCTGCCAATTGAGGGTGAGGACAGGGAAGGAGGAAATAGGGTAAAGGGTTTGGATCACACCTCCTGCTCGATCATGATGGGGTCTAATTAAAAGACTGTGGACAGGTACTGTGCCTATGTCATCCTGGTCTCCTGACCAGATGAGTGTGCACTGTGGGAAACAGAAGCATCACGGAGTTAAAATAAGGGGAAAAACATTAACAATTGGGAAATGAGAATATAAGAGTAGGGAAATGGTAGGATAAAGGCTAGAATAAGTAAAGGGGACTATAAAGGATAGAGATGGGAAAGGGGAATATAAAGTTTAGAGTAGAGTTTCGAAGGTGCTGCCAATGAAGACTTGGTGAGTTGCAGCAGTGCACCCTGTAGACAGCATACCCTGTATGTTGGTGGTGGAGGTAGTAGTTGTTTAAATGAGTGGATGTGGTGCCGATCAAGTAGACGGCTTTTTCCTGGATGGTGTTTTGATTCATTCGCGAGATGTAAGTGTCACTTGCAAGGCAGCATTTATTGCCCATTCCTAGTTGCCATGTTTGATATAACTGAGTGGCTTGCTAGGCCATTTTTGTAATGTATTTACATAAGGTCTGCCCACCACCAGGGGACGCTACCGTCGGCGGTCCTAAGGTCATAGGTACACTCATGCTGGGCCCGGTATATAACCTGTGTTATGTATGCAAACCTCACCTATGTGTAAGACTTGCCACTAGGGGGCGCACCTGTGCAAGACCTATGGGTCACCTGTGCACCCTGGAGCAAGTAGGTACAAAAGGCAGTCCACCACAATGCTGCATCACTTTGGAGTTATATTAAAGAGACCAAGGTCACAATGGTTTGAGTCTACACACAGTCTCGTGGAGTTATTCTGAACTTAACAACTGGCGACGAGTTACAGATCACGAACCTTCATGCGGAAATGGCTCCCATTGGTATTCTTGAGAGATTTGTTGAGGGTGATGATTGGGAAGCCTTCGTTGAGCGCCTCGACCAGTACTTTGTGGCCAACGAATTGGACACGGCTGAAACAGAGATCAAGCGCAGGGCGATTCTCCTCACCATATGTGCATCATCGGTATATGGCCTCCTTAAAAATTTGCTGGCACTGGTCAAACTAACAGACAAATCATATGCAGAGCTGTGTACGCTGGCTAAGGAACACCTGAAGCCAAAGGAGAGCATCCTGATGGCCAGGTACCACTTTTACAGGCACCGTCGCTCCAAAGGCCAGAATGTGGCGAGTTTTGTCGCCGACCTAAGACGCCTTGCCGGGCAGTGCGACTTTGCAGGATCCTTGGGGGAAATGTTGCGGGACTTTTTCATGCTTGGAATTGGCCACGAGGGCATCCTTCGCAAGCTGCTGTCTGCCCAATCCCTGGATCTGAACAGGGCCATTATGATAGCCCAGGCTTTCATATCCACAAGCGACAACATGAAACAGATATCTTCACAGAATCGAAACTCACCGGCAAGTACTGTGTTTAAAATAATGTCTTCAGCAGGCAGAAGTGTACATTGTAGGGCCCACACGACCGCAGAGGCCAGGCCCAGGGTGACTCAGAGGCCGCTGGGAAGTGCTAACGTAAATCCATTAACACCATGCTGGCACTGTGGGGGCAGTCATAGAGCCCATCAATGTCGATTCAAGCACTACGTGTGCAAGGGCTGTGGAACAATGGGACACCTCCAGCGAATATGCAAGCAACCTCGGACCCACCACGTGGCAAAGTCAGCAGAGAGCGATCGATCCAATGTGGATCACGCTGAACAAGCAGGAGAGGTAACTCAACAGGAGGATGAGAAGGAAGTGTTTGGGGGTACACACCTTCACCACCAAAAGTCCTCCGATAATGTTAAAACTCAAACTTAACGGCATTCCAGTCACCATGGAATTGGACACGGGGGCGAGTCAATCAATCATGAGCCAGAAGGCCTTTGAGAAACTTTGAGGCACAGAGATCAAAACTGAGCCTGATTCACACTACACTGCGCACTTACACCAAAGAACTCATACCTGTTATCGGCAGTGTGGCAGTGAAAGTATCATATGATGGAATGGTGCATGAAATACCACTATGGATTGTACCAGGCGATGGCCCAATGCTGTTCGGCAGGAGCTGGCTAGGCAAGATCCGGTGGAACTGGGACGACATCAAAGCACTGTCTTCGGTGGATGATGCCCCGTGCGCCCAGGTGCTAAACAAATTCCTGCCGTTATTTGAGCCAGGCATCGGCAACTTCACAGGCGCCAAGGTGCGGATCCATCTTGTTCCTGGGGCATGGCCCGTTCATCACAAGGCCCGAGCAGTCCCACATATGATGCGAGAGAAAGTCGAAATCGAGCTGGACAGACTTCAACGAGAGGGAATCGTGTCACCAGTCGAGTTCAACGAGTGGACCAGTCCAATTGTGCCGGTACTAAAAAGCGATGGGATGGTCAGAATCTGCGGGGACTACAAGGTGACGATCAATCGAGTCTCATTACAGGACCAGTACCCGCTACCCAAATCGGAGAACTTAGTCGCAACGTTAGCACGGGGAAAGTCATTCACCAAGCTAGACCTAACCTCCACGTACATGACACAGGAGCTGGCTGAACCGTCAAAGAAGTTGGCGTGCATCAACACGCACAAAGGACTGTTCGTGTACCACAGATGCCCCTTTGGGATTCGCTCGGCTGCGGCCATCTTCCAGAGGAACATGGAGAGTTTGCTGAAATCAGTTCCATGCACCGTGGTGTTCCAAGATGACATCTTGATCACTGGTTGCAACACCACCGAACACTTGCACAACCTGGAAGAGGTTCTAAAGTGACTGAACAGAGAGGGACTCAGGCTGAAATGCTCCAAGTGTGTTTTCCTGGTGCCAGAGGTCGAATTTCTGGGGAGAAAGATTGCGGCGGGCGGCATCAGACCCACGGACTCCAAGACAGAGGCCATCAGGAATGCACCCAGATCACAGAATGTGACGGAGCTGCGTTCATTCCTGGGACTCCTCAACTATTTTGGTAACTTTCTAAAGGGGTTGAGCACTTTGCTGGAACCCTTGCATTTGTTTCTACGCAAAGGTGATGACTGGGTTTGGGGTAAATCTCAAGAAGCAGCCTTTAACAAGGCCAGAAACCTGTAATGCTCTAACAAATTATTTATATTGTATGACCCTTGTAAACGTTTAGTACTAGCATGTGATGCGTCGGTTGTGTGTTACAGCAAGCCAATGGGTTAGGCAAACTGCAACCGGTTGCATATGTGTCCTGAAGTTTATCCAAGGCTGAAAGAGCCTACAGTATGGTTGAGGAAGAAGCGTTAGCTTGAGTATATGGGGTTAAGAAAATGCACCAATATCTATTGGGTCTCCGGTTCGAGCTCGAAACCGACCACAAAGCGCTTATTTCACTGTTCTCAGAAAGCAAAGATATCAATATCAATGCTTCATCCCACATCCAAAGATGGGCACTAACATTGTCTGCATATGACTATGTAATCGGCCACAGACCAGGCACTGAGAACTGCGCTGATGCCCTCAGTTGGTTGCCATTGCCCACCACTGGGGTGGAAATGGGGAAATGGCACAACCCGCAGACTTGCTTCTGGTAATGGATGCTTTCGAGAGTGAGGGGTAGAAACATGAAAACATAGAAAATAGGTGCAGGAGTAGGCCATTCGGCCCTCCGAGCCTGCACCGCCATTCAATGAATTCATGGCTGAACATGCAACTTCAGTACCCCATTCCTGCTTTCTCGCCATACCCCTTGATTCCCCTAGTAGTAAGGACTACATCTAACTCCTTGAATATATTTAGTGAATTAGCCTCAACAACTTTCTGTGGTAGAGAATTCCACAGGTTTACCACTCTCTGGGTGAAGAGGTTTCTCCTCATCTTGGTCCTAAATGGCTTACCCCTTATCCTTAGACTGTGACCCCTGGTTCTGGACTTCCCCAACATTGGGAACATTCTTCCTGCATCTAACCTGTCTAAACCGTCAGAATTTTAAGCGTTTCTATGAGATCCCCTCTCATTCTTCTGAATTCCAGTGAATACAAGCCCAGTTGATCCAGTCTTTCTTGATATGTCAGTCCCGCCATCCTGGGAGTCAGTCTGGTGAACCTTCGCTGCACTCCCTCAATAGCAAGAATGTCCTTCCTCAAGTTAGGAGACCAAAACTCGACACAGTTCCAGGTGTGGCCTCACCAAGGCCCTGGACAACTGTAGTAACACCTCCCTGCCCCTGTACTCAAATCCCCTCGCCATCACGGCTCGCCATATCAGGACCTGGACCAGCCAAGACCCCCTGTTATCACTAGTAAAAAGATGCATCCTCAATGGAAGCTGGTCGGGGGTTCCCGGGGAAATGCAAAAGGAAATTAAGTCTTTTCACCGACGCAAGGATGAACTGTCAGTCCAGTTGGATTGCCTCCTATGGGGGAATCGTGTGAAATGTTTATATGCGACCTACACAGTACCCACCCAGGCATAATCATGATGAAGGCTATCGCCAGGTCGCATGTCTAGTGCCCGGCATTGACTCCGAATTAGAGTCAAGAGTACACCAGTGCGACACTTGCTCACAGCTGAGCAATGTACCCAGGGAGGCCCCATTGAGTCCGTGGTCATGACCCTCCAAACCATGGTCCAACATCCACGTAAATTTTGCTAGCCCCTTTCTAGGGAAGATGTTTCTAGTCGCAGTGGACGCTTATTAAAAATGGATTGAATGTATAATAATGTCATTATGTACATCCACTGCCACCATTGAAAGCCTCAGGACCATGTTTGCCACCCATATTTGCCCGACATCCTTGTCAGTGACAATGGACCGTGTTTCACCAGCTCGGAATTCAATGAGTTCATGACCCACAATGGCATCAAGCATATCAGGTCTGCCCCATTTAAGCCCGCATCTAACGGCCAAGCGGAATGGGCAGACCAAACCATCAAGCAAAGCTTGAGACGCGAAACGAACGGCTCTTTGCAGACCCGGTTATCTCGGGTCCTGCTCAGCTACCGGACATGCCCCCACTCGCTCACCGGGTTCCCCTGCAGAATTGTTAATGAAGAGAGCACTCAAAACCAGGCTCTCCTTAGTCCACCCGGACCACAATGATCACGTAGAAACCCGGCGGCACCAGCATAACGTGTACCACGATCGCGTGGCGGTATCACGTGACATTGAGGTTAAAGATCCGGTGTTTGTTCTAAATTACGGTCATGGTCCCCAGTGGATTGCTGGCACTGTCTTAGCCAAGGAGGGGAATAGAGTGTTTGTTGTGAAATTGTTGAATGGGCAAACATGCAGAAAGCACCTGGATCAGACCAAACTGCGATTCAGGGGCTACCAAGAACAGTTTGAGGAAGACCTCACCATCTATGATCCACCAACACACATCCATCCAGCAATCTAACTCACTGTCAACCACGAAAATGAACCCACCTTACCCGACTGTCCGATCAGACCAGCCGAGGTGCCGTGCAGCGATGACCCGACCAACTCACCCATGCCAGGAATTCAACTCAGGCGATCGACCCGGGAACGCAGACCATGAGATCGCCTCAACCTGTAAATAACTTGTACTCAAGACTTTGGGGGGAAGTGATGTTATGTATGTGAACCTCACCTGTGTGTAAGACTTGCCAATAGAGGACACACTGTGGGAGACCTATGGGTCACCTGTGTTCCCTGTTGCAAGCAGGTATAAAAGGCAGGCCATCACGTTGCTGCCTCACTTTGGAGTTTGGAGTTATATTAAAAAGACCAACGTCACAATGGTTTGAGCTTACAACAGTCTCCTGGAGTTATTCTGAACATAACACTATGTTATGTATGTGAACCTCACCTGTGTGTAAGACTTGCCACTAGAGGACACACTGTGGGAGACCTATGGGTCACCTGTGTTCCCTGTTGCAAGCAGGTATTAAGGAGCTAGGAGCTAAATTAAAAAATAGGACCTCAAAAGTAGTAATCTCGGGATTGCTACCAGTGCCACGTGCTAGTCAGAGTAGGAATTGCAGGATAGCACAGATGAATACGTGGCTTGAGCAGTGGTGCAGCAGGGAGGGATTCAAATTCCTGGGGCATTGGAACCGGTTCTGGGGGAGGTGGGACCAGTACAAACCGGACGGTCTGCACCTGGGCAGGACTGGAACCAATGTCCGAGGGGGAGTGTTTGCTCGTGCTGTTGGGGAGGAGTTAAACTAATATGGCAGGGGGATGGGAACCAATGCAGGGAGACAGAGGGAAACAAAATGGAGATAGAAGCAAAAGACAGAAAGGAGATGAGTAAAACTGGAGGGCAGAGAAACCCAAGGCAAAAAACAAAAAGGGCCAATGTACAGCAAAATTGTAAAGGGTCAAAGTGTAATAAACAGGCAAGCCTGAAAGCTCGGTGCCTCAATGCGAGGAGTATTCGGAACCCAGGAGAGGGCTCTGAGCTAGTTAGAGTGGGTGAGAGCGCAGATGAACAGGACCCCAAGAAAGAATGCAAAAGGCAGGAGGCAACAGAGCAGAGTAGCACTGGGGTAAGTGTAAACCACAAGGTGATAGGAAGGGACAATATGTATGAATATAAAGGGACTGCAGGAGGGGTCAAAACTAATAATCATGGTTTAAAAACTAGTATTAAAACACTTTACCTAAACGCACGCAACATTCGAAATAATGTAAATGAGTTGACAACTCATTACAAATGGGTATGATTTGGTGGCCATTACAGAAACGTGGTTGCAGGGTGGTCAAGACTTGGAATTAAACATACAGGGGTATCTGACAATTCGGAAGGATAGACAAGAAGGGAAAGGAGGGGGGTAGCTCTGTTAATAAAGGATGATATCCGGGCAGTTGTGAGAGATGATATTGGCTCTAATGAACAAAATGTTGAATCATTGTGGTTGGAGATTAGAGATAGTAAGGGGAAAAAGTCACTGGTGGCCGTAGTTTATAGGCCCCCAAATAATAACTTCACGATGGGGCGGACAATAATCAAGGGAATAATAGAGGCATGTGAAAAAGGAACGGCAGTAATCATGCGGGGTTTTAACCTACATATCGATTGGTCAAACCAAATCGCACGGGGTAGCCTTGAGGAGGAATTCATAGAATGCATACGGGATTGTTTCTTAGAACAGTATGTTACAGAACCTACAAGGGAGCAAGCTATCTTAGATCTGGTCCTGTGTAATGAGACAGGAATAATAAACGATCTCCGAGTAAAAGATCCTCTCGGAATGAGTGATCACAGTATGGTTGTATAATACAGATTGAGGGTGAGGAAGCAGTGTCTGAAACGAGCGTGCTATGCTTAAACAAAGGGGACTACAATGAGATGAGGGCAGAGTTAGCTAAAGTAAACTGGGAACACAGACTAAACGGTGGCACAATTGAGGAACAGTGGAGGACTTTTAAGGAGCTCTTTCATAGTGCTCAACAAAATATATTCCAGTGAAAAAGAAGGGCGGTAAGAGAAGGGATAACCAGCTGTGGATAACTAAGGAAATAAAGGAGAGTATCAAATTAAAAACCAATGCGTATAAGGTGGCCAAGGTTAGTGGGAAAGTAGAAGATTGGAAAAATTTTAAATGACAGCAAAGAATGATGAAGAAAGCAATAAAGAAAGGAAAGATAGATTACAAAAGTAAACTTGCGCAAAACATAAAAACAGATATATAAAATGGAAGAGAGTGACTAAAGTAAATGTTGGTCTCTCAGAAGATGAGAAGGGGGATTTAATAATGGGAAATGTGGAAATGGCTGAGAACTTAAACAATTATTTTGCTTCGGTCTTCACAGTGGAAGACACACAAACCATGCCAAAAATTGCTGGTCACGGTATGGGAAGGGAGGACCTTGAGACAATAACTATCACTAGGGAGGTAGTGCTGGACAGGCTAATGGAACTCAAGGTAGACAAGTCCCCTGGTCCTGATGAAATGCATTCCAGGGTATTAAAAGAGATGGCGGAAGTTATAGCAGATGCATTCGTTATAATCTACCAAAATTCTCTGGACTCTGGGGAGGTACCAACGGATTGGAAAGCAGTTAATGTAACGCCTCTGTTCAAAAAAGGGGGCAGACAAAAGGCAGGTAACTATAGGCCGGTTAGTTTAACATCTGTAGTGGGGAAAATGCTTGAAGCTATCATTAAGGAAGAAATAGCGGGATATCCAGATAGGAATAGTGCAATCAAGCAGACGCAGCATGGATTCATGAAGGGGAAATCATGTTTAACTAATTTACTGGAATTCTTTGAGGATATAACGAGCAAGGTGGATAGAGGTGCACCGATGGATGTGGTGTATTTAGATTTCCAAAAGGCATTCAATAAGGTGCCACACAAAAGTTTACTGCAGAAGATAAAGGTACGCGGAGTCAGAGGAAATGTATGAGCATGAATCGAGAATTGGCTGGCTAACAGAAAGCAGAGAGTCAGGATAAATGGGTCCTTTTCAGATTGGAAATCGGTGGTTAGTGGTGTGCCACAGGGATCGGTGCTGGGACCACAACTGTTTACAATATACATAGATGACCTGGAAGAGGGGACAGAGTGCAGTGTGACAAAATTTGCAGATGACACAAAGATTAGTGGGAAAGCGAGTTGTGTCGAGGACACAGAGAGGCTGCAAAGAGATTTAGATAGGTTAAGCGAATGGGCTAAGGTTTGGCAGATGGAATACAATGTCGGAAAATGTGAAGTCATCCACCTTGGAAGAAAAACCAGTAAAAGGGAATATTATTTGAATGGGGAGAAATTACAACATGCTGCGGTGCAGAGGGATCTGGGGGTCCTTGTGCATGAATCCCGATAAATTAGTTTGCAGGTGCAGCAGGTAATCAGGAAGGCGAATGGAATGTTGGCCTTCATTGCGAGAGTGATGGAGTACAAAAGCAGGGAGGTCCTGTTGCAACTGTTCAGGATATTGGTGAGGCCACACCTGGAGTACTGCATGCAGTTTTGGTCACCTTACTTAAGGAAGGATCTACTAGCCTTGGAGTGGGTACAGAGACGATTCACTAGGCTGATTCCAGAGATGAGAGTGTTACCTTATGATGATAGATTGAGTAGACTGGGTCTTTACTCGTTGGAGTTCCGAAGGATGAGGGGTGATCTTATAGAAACATTTAAAATAATGAAAGGGATAGACAAGTTGGAGGCAGAGAGGTTGGCGTAAAAATAAAAAAGGCTAACTTTGAAGGTATGAGGCGTGAATTGGCTGAGATGGATTGGCGAATGATACTTAAGGGGTTGACTGTGGATGGGCAATGGCAGACATTTAGAGACCGCATGGATGAACTATAACAATTGTACATTCCTGTCTGGCATAGAAATAAAAAAGGGAAGGTGGCTCAACCGTGGCTATCAAGGGAAATCAGGGATAGTATTAAAGCCAAGGAAGTGGCATACAAATTGGCCAGAAATAGCAGCGAACCTGGGGACTGGGAGAAATTTAGAACTCAGCAGAGGAGGACAAAGGGTTTGATTAGGGCAGGGAAAATGGAGTACGAGAAGAAGCTTGCAGGGAACATTAAGGCGGATTGCAAAAGTTTCGATAGATATGTAAAGAGAAAAAGGTTAGTAAAGACAAACGTAGGTCCCCTGCAGTCAGAATCAGGGGAAGTCATAATGGGGAACAAAGAAATGGCAGACCAATTGAACAAGTACTTTGGTTCGGTATTCACTAAGGAGGACACAAACAACCTTCCAGATATAAAAGGGGTCAGAGGGTCTCGTAAGGAGGAGGAACTGAGGGAAATCCTTATTAGTAGGGAAATTGTGTTGGGGAAATTGATGGGATTGAAGGCCGATAAATCCCCAGGGCCTGATGGACTGCATCCCAGAGTACTTAAGGAGGTGGCCTTGGAAATAGCGGATGCATTGACAGTCATTTTCCAACATTCCATTGACTCTGGATCAGTTCCTATCGAGTGGAGGGTAGTCAATGTAACCCCACATTTTAAAAAAGGAGGGAGAGAGAAAACAGGGAATTATAGACCGGTCAGCCTGACCTCAGTAGTGGGTAAAATGATGGAATCAATTATTAAGGATGTCATAGCAGCGCATTTGAAGAAAGGTGACATGATAGGTCTAAGTCAGCATGGATTTGTGAAAGGGAAATCATGCTTGACAAATCTTTTGGAATTTTTTGAGGATGTTACCAGTAAAGTGGACAAGGGAGAACCAGTTGATGTGGTATATTTGGACTTTCAGAAGGCTTTCGACAAGGTCCCACACAAGAGATTAATGTGCAAAGTTAAAGCACATGGGATTGGGGGTAGTGTGCTGACGTGGATTGAGAACTGGCTGTCAGACAGGAAGCAAAGAGTAGGAGTAAATGGCTACTTTTCAGAAAGGCAGGCAGTGACTAGTGGGGAACCGCAAGATTCTGTGATGGGGGCCCCAGCTGTTTACACTGTACATTAATGATTTAGATGAGGGGATTAAATGTAGTATCTCCAAATTTGCGGATGACACTAAGTTGGGTGGCAGTGTGAGCTGCGAGGAGGATGCTGTGAGGCTGCAGAGCGACTTGGATAGGTTAGGTGAGTGGGCAAATGCATGGCAGATGAAGTATAATGTGGATAAATGTGAGGTTATCCACTTTGGTGGTAAAAACAGAGAGACAGACTATTATCTGAATGGTGACAGATTAGGAAAAGGGGAGGTGCAAAGAGACCTGGGTGTCATGGTACATCAGTCATTGAAGGTTGGCATGCAGGTGCAGCAGGCGGTTAAGAAAGCAAATGGCATGTTGGCCTTCATAGCAAGGGGATTTGAGTACAGGGGCAGGGAGGTGTTGCTACAGTTGTACAGGGCATTGGTGAGGCCACACCTGGAGTATTGTGTACAGTTTTGGTCTCCTAACCTGAGGAAGGACATTCTTGCTATTGAGGGAGTGCAGCGAAGGTTCACCAGACTGATTCCCGGGATGGCGGGACTGACCTATCAAGAAAGACTGGATCAACTGGGCTTGTATTCACTGGAGTTCAGAAGAATGAGAGGGGACCTCATAGAAACATATAAAATTCTGACAGGGTTAGACAGGTTAGATGCAGTAAGAATGTTCCCAATGTTGGGGAAGTCCAGAACCAGGGGTCACAGTCTAAGGATAAGGGGTAAGCCATTTAGGACCGAGATGCGGAGGAACTTCTTCACCCAGAGAGTGGTGAACCTGTGGAATTCTCTACCACAGAAAGTTGTTGAGGCCAATTCACTAAATATATTCAAAAAGGAGTTAGATGAGGTCCTTACTGCTAGGGGGATCAAGGGGTATGGCGAGAAAGCAGGAATGGGGTACTGAAGTTGAATGTTCAGCCATGAACTCATTGAATGGCGGTGCAGGCTAGAAGGGCCGAATGGCCTACTCCTGCACCTATTTTCTATGTCTATGTTTCTAAACATAGAAACATAGAAACATAGAAAATAGGTGCAGCCCTTCTAGCCTGCACCGCCATTCAATTAGTTCATGGCTGAACATGAAACTTCAGTACCCCCTTTCTCGCCATAACCCTTGATCCCCCGAGTAGTAAGGACTTCATCTAACTCCCTTTTGAATATATTTAGTGAATTGGCCTCAACTACTTTCTGTGGTCGAGAATTCCACAGGTTCACCACTCTCTGGGTGAAGAAGTTTCTCCTCATCTCGGTCCTAAATGGCTTACCCCTTATCCTCAGACTGTGACCCCTGGTTCTGGACTTCCCCAACATTGGGAACATTCTTCCTGCATCTAACCTGTCTAAATCCATCAGAATTTTAAACGTTTCCATGAGGTCCACTCTCATTCTTCTGAACTCCAGTGAATACAAGCCCAGTTGATACAGTCTTTCTTGATAGGTCAGTCCCACCATCCCGGGAATCAGTCTGGTGAATCTTCGCTGCACTCCCTCAATAGCATGAATGTCCTTCCTCAAGTTAGGAGACCAAAACTGTACACAATACTCCAGGTGTGGCCTCACCAAGGCCCTGTACAACTGTAGCAACACCTCCCTGCCCCTGTATTCAAATCCCCTCGCTATGAAGGCCAACATGCCATTTGCTTTCTTAACCCCCTGCTGTACCTGCATGCCAACCTTCAATGACTGATGTACCATGATTTAGATGAGGGGATTAAATGTAGTATCTCCAAATTTGCGGATGACACTAAGTTGGGTGGCAGTGTGAGCTGCGAGGAGGATGCTATGAGGCTGCAGAGTGACTTGGATAGGTTAGGTGAGTGGGCAAATGCATGGCAGATGAAGTATAATGTGGATAAATGTGAGGTTATCCACTTTGGTGGTAAAAACAGAGAGACAGACTATTATCTGAATGGTGACAGATTAGGAAAAGGGGAGATGCAACGAGACCTGGGTGTCATGGTACATCAGTCATTGAAGGTTGGCATGCAGGTACTGCAGGCGGTTAAGAAAACAAATGGCATGTTGGCCTTCATAGCGAGGGGATTTGAGTACAGGGGCAGGGAGGTGTTGCTACAGTTGTACAGGGCCTTGGTGAGGCCACACCTGGAGCATTGTGTACAGTTTTGGTCTCCTAACTTGAGGAAGGACATTCTTGCTATTGAGGGAGTGCAGCGAAGATTCACCAGACTGATTCCCGGGATGGTGGGACTGACCTATCAAGAAAGACTGGATCAACTGGGCTTGTATTCACTGGAGTTCAGAAGAATGAGAGGGGACCTCATAGAAACGTTTAAAATTCTGATGGGTTTAGATAAGTTAGATGCAGGAAGAATGTTCCCAATGTTGGGGAAGTCCAGAACCAGGGGTCACAGTCTAAGGATAAGGGGTAAGCCATTTAGGACCGAGATGAGGAGAAACTTCTTCACCCAGAGAGTGGTGAACCTGTGGAATTCTCTACCACAGAAAGTAGTTGAGGCCAATTCACTAAATATATTCAAAAAGGAGTTAGATGAAGTCCTTACTACTAGGGGGATCAAGGGGTTTGGCGAGAAAGCAGGAATGGGGTACTGAAGTTTCATGTTCAGCCATGAACTCATTGAATGGCGGTGCAGGCAAGAAGGGCTGAATGGCCTACTCCTGCACCTATTTTTTATGTTTCTATGTTTCTATGTTTCCACTGGTCGGGGAGACTAGAACTAGGGGGCACAGCCTCAAAATACGGGGGCAGCCAATTTAAAACCGAGTTGAGAAGAAATTTTTTCTCCCAGAGGGTTGTGAATCTGTGGAATTCTCTGCCCAAGGAAGCAGTTGAGGCTAGCTCATTGAATGTATTCAAATCACAGATAGATAGATTTTTAACCAATAAGGAAATTAAGGGTTATGGGGAGCGGGCGGGTAAGTGGAGCTGAGTCCACGGCCAGATCAGCCATGATCTTTTTGAATGGCGGAGCAGGCTCGAGGGACTAGATGGCCTACTCCTGCTCCTAATTCTTATGTTCTTATGTTCCAACACTATGCATAAAATAATGCCTTCAGCAGGCAGAAGTGTACATGGTATGGCCCACACGATCGTAGAGGCCAGGCCCAGGGTGATTCAGAGGCTGCTGGGGAGTGCTGAAGCGAATCCATTTACAGCATGCTGGCGTTGCAGGGACAGTCATAGAGCCCATCAATGTCGATTCAAGCACTATGTGTGCAAGGGCTGTGGAACAATTGGGCACCTCCAGCAAATGTGCAAGCGACCTCTGACTCACCACGTGGCAGAGTCAGCAAAGGACGACCGATCCAGCGTAGATCACGCTGAACGAGCAAAAGAGGCAACTCAACCTGAGGATGAAGAGGAAGTGTATGGTGTACACACCTTCACCACTAAAAGCCCTCCATTAATGTTAAAAGTTAAACTTAACGGCATTCCAGTCTCCATGGAATTGGACATGGGGGTGAGTCAATCAATCATGAGCCAAAAGACTTTTGAGAAACTATGGGGCAACAAGGCACTGATGCCAAAACTGAGGCTGATTCACACAAGATTGATACAGGACCAGTAGCCACCACCCAAAGTGGAGGACTTATTCACAACACTAGTAAGGGGAAATTCATTCACCAATCTAGACCTAACCTCTGCTTACACGACACAGGAGCTGGCTGAACCATCAAAGAAGTTGACGTGCATCAACACGCACAAAGGACTGTTCGTGTACCACAGATGCTCCTTTGGGATTTGCTTGGCTGCAGTCATCTTCCAGAGGAACATGGAGAGTCTGCTGAAATCAGTTCCATGCACCGTGGTGTTCCAAGACGACATCTTGATCAATGGGCGCAACACCACCGAACACTTTCAGAACCTGGAAGAGGTTCTAAAGCGACTCGACAGAGTGGGACTCAGGCCGAAACGCTCCAAGTGTGTTTTCCTGGCGCCGGAGGTCGAATTTCTGGGGAGAAAGATTGCGGTAGATGACATCAGACCCACGGACTTCAAGATGGAGGCCATCAAGAATGCACCCAGACCACAGAATGTGGCGGAGCTGAGTTCGTTCCTGGGACTCCTCAACTATTTTGGTAACTTTCTATCGGGGTTGAGCACTTTGCTGGAACCCTTGCATTTATTGCTACGCAAGGGTGACAACTGGGTTTGGGGTAAATCTCAAGAGACAGCCTTTAATAAGGCCAGAAACCTGCTATGCTCTAACAAGTTATTTGTATTGTATGACCCTTGTAAACGTTTAGTACTAGCTTGTGATGCGTCGTCGTATGGGGTCAGTTGTGTTTACAGCAATCAAATGTGTCAGGCAAACTGCAACCGGTTGCATATGTGTCCCGAAGTTTATCCAAGGCTGAAAGAGCCTACAGTATGGTTGAGAAAGAAGCGTTAGCTTGAGTATACGGGTTTAAGAAAATGCACCAATATCTATTGGGTCTCCAGTTCGAGCTCGAAACCGACCACAAACTGCTTACATCACTGCTCTCAGAAAGCAAACGTATTAACACCAATGCTTCGTCCCGCATCCAAAGATGGGCACTAACATTGTCCGCGTATGACTATGTAATCCGCCACAGACCAGGCACTGAGAACTGCGCTGACGCCCTCAGTTGGCTACCATTGCCAACCACCGGGGTGGAAATGCGCAACCCGGAGACTTATTTCTGGTAGTGGATGCTTTTGAGAGCGAGGGGTCACCCATCACAGCTCACCAGATCAGGACCTGGACTAGCCACGACCCTGTGCTATCACTAGTAAAAAGCTGCATTCTCAATGGGAGCTGGTGGGTGGTTCCCGGGGAAATGCAAGATGAAATGAAGCCGTTCCACCGACGTAAGGATGAATTATCCATTAAATTGGATTGTCTCCTATGGGGAAATCACATGGTTTTGCCAAAAAAAGGCAGGGAACGTTTATGCATGACCTACACAGTACCCACCCAGGCATAGTCATGATGAAGGCTATTGCCAGGTTGCATGTTTGGTGGCCCGGCATTGACTCCGAATTGGAGTCATGCGTACACCAATGCAACACTTGCTCACAGTTGAGCAACGCACCCCGGAGGCCCCACTGAGTCTGTGGTCACGGCCCTCCAAACCGTGGTCCAGGGTCCACGTAGACTTTGCTGGCCCTTTTCTGGGTAAGATGTTTCTAGTAGCAGTGGACGCTTATTCTAAATGGATTGGATGTATAATAATGTTATCATATACATCCACTGCCACCATTGAAAGCCTCAGGGCTATGTTCACCACCCTTGGTTTGCCTGACGTCCTTATTAGTGACAATGGACCATGTTTCACCAGCTCGGAATTCAACGAGTTCATGACCCGCAATGGCATTAAGCATGTCAGGTCTGCCCCATTTAAGCCTGCATCCAATGGTCAAGTGGAACGGGCAGTCCAAACCATCGAGCAGAGCTTGAAACGCGTGAAGGACAATTCCTTGCTGACCCGGTTATCTCGGGTCCTGCTCAGCTACCGGACATGCCCCCACTCGCTCACCGGGGTTCCCCTGCAGAATTGTTAATGAAGAGAACACTCAAAACCAGGCTCTCCTTAGTCACCCGGATCTCAATGATCACGTAGAAACCCGGCGGCACAGGCATAACGTGTACCACGATCGCGTGGCGATATCACGTGACATTGAGGTTAATGATCCTGTGTTTATTCTAAATTACGGTCATGGTCCCAAATGGTTTGCTGGCACTGTTTTAGCCAAGGAGGGGAATAGAGTATTTGTTGTTAAGCTGTTGAATGGACAAACGTGCAGAAAGCACTTAGATCAGACCAAACTGCGATTCACTGACAACCAAGAACCGTTTGAAGAAGACTTTACCATCTATGATCCACCAGCACACACCCAACCAGTAATCGACCTCGCTGTCAACCACGAGGATGAACCCACCATGCCCGACAGTCCGATCAGACCAGCCACACCGCAGTGCAGCAATGATCCGACCAACTCATCCATACCAGGACTTCAACTCAGGCGATCGAGCCGGGAATGCAGAGCCCCGGATCACCTCAACTTGTAAATAACTTGTACATAAGACTTTGGGGGAAGTGATGTAATGTATGCGAAGCTCACCTACATGTATGTAAGACTTGCCACTAGGGGCCACACCTGTGGAAGACCTAAGGGTCACCTGTGCACCCTGGAGCAAGCAGGTATAAAAGGCAGTCCACCATGCTGCTGCTTCAATTTGGAGTTATATTAAAGAGAGCAGGGTCCCAATGGTTTGAGCTGACAACACAGTCTCGTGGAGTTATTCTGAACTTAACAACCTGAACTTCATCTTTGTATCTTCACTTCTGGAAGCCATTAAAGACTGACCAGGTTACACCTAGTCACTGGCTCACAGTACAGAGTTCATTGTATCATTTCATACACCACAACTGGCGACGAGGCATTTATGAACCCACGCAAAAGAATGGCGAGCACAGCATGATCGAGTACTGTTGGAATTCTTGAGCGATTCAATAAGGGAGAGGTTTGGAGAGATTTCACAGATGGTCTTGACCAGTATTTCGATGCAAACGACCTAAACAAAAACGAGGATGCAGAGAAGCACCGGGCAGTTCTTCTCACCGTCTGTGGCCCCACAATCTATGCACTCATCAAGAATCTGCTCTCACCCACTCTTCCTACAGAAAAGGATTACAAAGAATTGTGTGCTCTAGTTCAGGAACACCATAAACCCACGGAAGGAATCCTCATATCCAGATATTGTTTCTGTATGCACATTCATCCAGAAGGCCAGGACTTAGCGGCATTTGTTGCCGACCTGAGACGTCTTGCAGGGTCTTGCAAATTTAGGCCTGTGTTGGAAGACATGCTGCGTTACTTTTTCATGATCGGGGTAAACCACGAGGCGATCTTAAGTAAGCTGCTGGCTGCGGAGACGCCAGACCTCAGCAAGGTCATCACCATCGCCCAGGCTTGCATGTCCACGCAGAAAAGCAAGAAACAGATATCACGACAAAATAAGAACTCCACGGCAAGTACTGTGTACAAAATTGTATCGACGGTCGGCAGAGATGCACATGGCAGGGCCTACTCGACTGCGTCTGCAAGACCGGGAGCCGCTCAAAGTCATCGAGGGCCTACTCGACTACGTATGCGAGAACGGGAGCAGCTCAAAGCCCGCCATCGGGCGCAAATCCGAGCTCAACGTGTTGGCGTTCCGCCGACAATCACCGACCCCATCTGTGCCGCTTTAGACAGTATGTATGCAGAGGGTGTGCGAGGACGGGCCATCTTCAGCGAACGTGTCCGCAGAAGAGCAAGTGAGCTGCGACACACCACGTGGATGATGATCAATTCAGTGTGTATCTGGTGATGCAGCCCGAGACATTTGAGAGCTCCGAGGAGGAAGTGTATAGCGTACTTGCGTTCTTAACAAAGAGCCAACCGATAATGATGGAGGTAAAATTAAACAGCGTGCCGGTATCTATGGAATTAGACACTGGTGCAAGTCAATCGATAATGAGCCAGAGGACTTTCGAAAAGCTGTGGGAAACTAAGGCAGAGAGACCAAGCTGAGTCAGATAAATGCGAATTTGCGTACCTACGCCAAAGAGCTCATACCAGTGATTGGTAGTGCAGCAGTAAGAGTGTCGTACGAGATCTACCGTTATGGATTATCCCAGGCAACAGCCCATCGTTATTCGGCAGGAGTTGGCTCGAGAAAATAAAATGGAAATGGTACGATATCAAAGCTTTGTCATCAGCGGATGATGATTTGTGTGCTCAAGTGCTGAACAAATTTCCCTCACTGTACGAACCGGGAATTGGCAGCTTCAAGGGAGTCAAGGTGCAGATTCACCTAGGCCCAGATGCAAGGCCCATCCATCACAAAGCAGGGCGGTCCTGCACATGATGAGAGAAAAGGTCGAGCTCGAATTGGACAGGCTACAACGCGAGGGGGTCATTTCACCGGTCGAATTTAATGAATGGGCCAGTCCCATTGTTCCGGTGTTAAAGAGCGATGGCATGGTCAGGATTTGTGGAGATTACAAGGTCACGATCAACCGAGTTCCGCTACCGAAAGCTGATGACCTGTTTGCAACGCTAGTCGGGGGAAAATCGTAAAGCAAATTGGATCTAACATCGGCCTACATGACACAGGAACTGGTTGAATCATCAAAGAAACTTACGTGCATCAACACGCACAAAGGACTGTTTATTTACAACAGGTGCCCTTTTGGCATTCGTTCGGCGGCAGCCATATTTCAGAGAAACAACGAGAGCCTATTGAAATCCGTCCCCAGGACCGTGGTATTACAAGACGACATCTTAGTCACAGGTTGTGACACCGTTGATCACCTGCACAATCTGGAAGAGGTTCTGCCTTGTCTGGACAAAGTGGGACTCAGGCTGAAACGTTCGAAGTGCGTTTTCATGGCAGCAGAGGTCGAATTCCTTGGACGAAAGATTGCTGCAGATGGAATCAGGCCTACAGACGTGAAAACAGAGGCCATCAAAAATGCATGCAGGCCTCAGAATGTGACGGAGTTGCGTTCGTTCCTGGATCTTCTAATCTACTTCTGTAGCTTCTTACCCAAATTGAGAACAGGATTAGAGCCTTTGCACAAGCTGCTCAGGAAAGGAGACAACTGGGTGTGGGGTGAACTTCAAGACAGAGCCTTTGAGAAGGCTAGAAATCTGTTGTGTTCCCATCTGGTACTGTATGATCCATGCAAGCATCTAGTTTTAACCTGTGATGCACCGTCCTAAGGGGTCGTACTCCAGCAAGCCAGTGAGTCAGGCAAACTACAATCAGTTGTATACGTGTCTCAAAGGCGGAAAGAGCCTATGGCATGGTAGAGAAAGAGGTTTTAGCATGTATTTGTGGGGTTAAAAAAAATGCACCAGTACCTGTTTGGGCTTCGCTTCGAGCTGGAAACCAAAGACAAGCTGCTTATATCGTTGTTCTCGGAACATAGAAACATAGAAACATAGAAAATAGATGCAGAAGTAGGCCATTCTGCCCTTCGAGCCTGCACCACCATTCAATATGATCATGGCGGATCATGCAACTTCAGTATTCCTGCTTTCTCTCCATACTCCTTGATTCCTTTAGTCATAAGGGCCACATCTAACTCCCTTTTGAATATATCTAATGAACTGGCCTCAACAACTTTATATAGTAGAGAATTCCACAGGTTCACAATTCTCTGAGTGAAGAAGTTTCTCCTATCTCGGTCCTAAATGGCTTACCCCTTATTCTCAGACTGTGACTCCTGGTTCTGGACTTCCCCAACATTGGGAACATTCTTCCTGCATCTAACCTGTCCAATCCCGTCAGAATTTTATATGTTTCTATGAGATCCCCTCTTATTCTTCTAAATTCCAGTGAATAGAAGCCTAGTCGATCCAGTCTTTCTTCATATGTCAGTCCAGCCATCCCGGGAATCAGTCTGGTGAAACTACGCTGCATTCCCTCAATAGCAAGAATATCCTTCCTCAGATTAGGAGACCAAAACTGTACACAATATTCAAGGTGTGGCCACACCAAGGCCCTGTACAACCGCAGTAAGACCTCCGTGTTCCTATACTCGAATCCTCTCGCTATGAAGGCCAACATGCCATTTGCCTTCTTCAACCCCTGCTGTACCTGCATGCCAACTTTCAAAGACTGATGTAGCATGACACCCAGGTCTCATTGCACCTCCCCTTTTCCTATTCTGTCACCATTCAGATAACAGTCTGTCTCTCTGTTTTTGCCACCAAAGTGGATAACCTCACATTTATCTGCATTATACTGCATTTGCCATGCATTTGCCCACTCACCTAACCTGTCGAAGTCACCCTGCAGCCTCTTAGCATCCTCCTCACAGCTCACACTGCCACCCAGCAAGTCTGCAAACTTGGAGATATTACACTTAATTCCTTTGTCCAAATCATTAATGTATATCGCAAATAGCTGGGGTCCCAGCACTCAACCTTGCGGTACCCCACTAGTAACTGCCTGCCATGCTGAAAAGGACCCGTTTATTCCTACTCTTTGCTTCCTATCTGCCAACCAGTTCTCCAAACACGTCAATACATTATCCCCAATACGATGTGCTTTAATTTTGCACACTAATCTCTTGTGTGGGACCTTGTCAAAAGCCTTTTGAAAATCCAAATACACCACATCCACTGGTTATTCCTTGTCCACTCTACTAGTTACATCCTCAAAAAATTCTAAAAGATTTGTCAAGCATGATTTCCCTTTCATAAATCCATGCTGACTTGAACCGATCTTGTCACTGCTTTCCAAATGCGCTGCTATTACATCTTTAATAATTGATTCCAACATTTTCCCTGCTACCGATGTCAGGCTAACCGGTCTATAATTCCCTGTTTTCTCTCTCCCACCTTTTTAAAAAAGTGGTGTTACATTAGCTACCCTAAAATCCATAGGAACTAATGCAGAGTCTATGGAATATTGGAAAATGACCACAAATGCATCCACTATTTCACGGGCCACTTCCTTAAGTACTCTGGGATGAAGACTATCAGGCAGTGGGGATTTATCGGCCTTCAATCCCATCAATTTCCCTAACACAATTTCCTGACTAATAAGGATTTCCTTCAGTTCCTCCTTCTCGCTAGACCCTCGGTCCTCTAGTATTTCCGGAAGGTTATTTGTGTCTTCCTTAGTGAATACAGAACCAAAGTATTTGTTCAATTGGTCTGCCATTTCTTTGTCCCCCATTATAAATTCACCTGATGCTGACTACCAGGGACCTACATTTTTCTTCACTAATCTTTTTCTCTTCACATATCTGTAGAAGCTTTTGCAGTCAGTTTTTATGTTCCCTGCAAGCTTCCTCTCATACTCTTTTTTCCCCCTTTGTCCTCCTCTGCTGAATTCTAAGTTTCTCCAGTCCTCAAGAACATAAAGGTATTAATACCAACGCGTCGTCCCGCATCCAGAAGTGGGCGTTGACAATACGGTGGAGGAGGATTTCCTGGAGTGCATAAGGGATGGTTTTCTAGACCAATATGTCGAGGAACCAACTAGGGGGGAGGCCATCTTAGACTGGGTGTTGTGTAATGAGAGAGGATTAATTTACAATCTCGTTGTGTGAGGCCCCTTGGGGAAGAATGACCATAATATGGTGGAATTCTACATTAGGATGGAGAAGGAAACAATTAATTCAGAGACCATGGTCCAGAACTTAAAGAAGGATAACTTTGAAGGTATGAGGCATGAATTGGCTAGGATAGATTGGTGAATGATACTTAAGGGGTTGACAGTGGCAGACATTTAGAGACCGCATGGATGAACTACAACAATTGTACATCCCTGTCTGACGTAAAAATAAAAAAAGGAAAGTGGCTCAACCGTGTCTGTCAAGGGAAATCAGGGATAATATTAAAGCCAAGGAAGTGGCATACAAATTGGCCAGAAATAGCAGCGAACCCGGGGACTGGGAGAAATTTAGAACTCAGCAGAGGAGGACAAAGCGTTTGATTAGGACAGGGAAAATAGAGTACGAGAAGAAGCTTGCAGGGAACATTAAAATGGACTGCAAAAGCTTCTATAGATATGTAAAGAGAAAAAGGTTAGTAAAGACAAACGTAGGTCCCCTGCAGTCAGAATCAGGGGAAGTCATAACTGGGAACAAAGAAATGGCAGACCAGTTGAACAAGTACTTTGGTTCGGTATTCACAAACAAACTTCCGGATATAAAAGGGGTCAGAGGGTCTAGTAAGAAGGAGGAACTGAGGGAAATCCTTATTAGTCGGGAAATTGTGTTGGGGAAATTGATGGGATTGAAGGCCGATAAATCCCCAGGGCCTGATGGACTGCATCCCAGAGTACTTAAGGAGGTGGCCTTGGAAATAGCGGATGCATTGACAGTCATTTTCCAACATTCCATTGACTCTGGATCAGTTCCTATCGAGTGGAGGGTAGCCAATGTAACCCCACTTTTTAAAAAAGGAGGGAGAGAGAAAACAGGGAATTATAGGGCGGTCAGCCTGACATCGGTAGTGGGTAAAATGATGGAATCAATTATTAAGGATGTCATAGCAGCGCATTTGGAAAGAGGTGACATGATAGGTCCAAGTCAGCATGGATTTGTGAAAGGGAAATCATGCTTGACAAATCTTCTGGAATTTTTTGAGGATGTTTCCAGTAGAGTGGACAAGGGAGAACCAGTTGATGTGGTATATTTGGACTTTCAGAAGGCTTTCGACAAGGTCCCCCATAAGAGATTAATGTGCAAAGTTAAAGCAGATGGGATTGGGGGTAGTGTGCTGACGTGGATTGAGAACTGGTTGTCAGACAGGAAGCAAAGAGTAGGAGTAAATAGGTACTTTTCAGAATGGCAGGCAGTGACTAGTGGGGTACCGCAAGGTTCTGTGCTGGGGCCCCAGCTGTTTACACTGTACATTAATGATTTAGACGAGGGGATTAAATGTAGTATCTCCAAATTTGCGGATGACACTAAGTTGGGTGGCAGTGTGAGCTGTGAGGAGGATGCTATGAGGCTGCAGAATGATTTGGATAGGTTAGGTGAGTGGGCAAATGCATGGCAGATGAAGTATAATGTGGATAAATGTGAGGTTATCCACTTTGGTTGTAAAAACAGAGAAACAGACTATTATCTGAATGGTGACAGATTAGGAAAAGGGGAGGTGCAACGAGACCTGGGTGTCATGGTACATCAGTCATTGAAGGTTGGCATGCAGGTACAGCAGGCGGTTAAGAAGGCAAATGGCATTTTGGCCTTCATAGCGAGGGGATTTGAGTACAGGGGCAGATAGGTATTACTACAGTTGTACAGGGCCTCGGTGAGGCCACACCTGGAGTATTGTGTACAGTTTTGGTCTCCTAACTTGAGGAAGGACATTCTTGCTATTGAGGGAGTGCAGTGAAGGTTCACCAGACTGATTCCCGGGATGGCGGGACTGACATATCAAGAAAGACTGGATCAACTGGGCTTGTATTCACTGGAGTTCAGAAGAATGAGAGGGGATCTCATAGAAATGTTTAAAATTCTGACGGGTTTAGATAGGTTAGATGCAGGAACATTGTTTCCAATGTTGGGGAAGTCCAGAACCTGGGGTCACAGTCTAAGGACAAGGGGTAAGCCATTTAGGACCGAGATGAGGAGAAACTTCTTTACGCAGAGAGTGATGAACCTGTGGAATTCTCTACCACAGAAAGATGTTGAGGCCAATTCACTAAATATATTCAAAAAGGAGTTAGATGTAGTCCTTACTACTAGGGGGATCAAGGGGTATGGCGAGAAAGCAGGAATGGGGTACTGAAGTTGCATGTTCAGTCATGAACTCATTGAATGGCGGTGCAGGCTCGAAGGGCCAAATGGCCTACTCCTGCACCTATTTTCTATGTCTATGTCTATGTCTATGTCTATGTCTATCTGTGTATGATTATTTCATTCGCCATAGACCAGGCACCAACAACTGCACTGTTGCATTGAGCCGCTTACCGTTGCCCACACCGGAGGTGAAAACGCCAATGCCCGCAGAGCCACTCATGGCCATGGATGGCTTTGAGAGTGAAGGGTCGCCTGTCACTGCCCAACAAGTTAAGACCTGGACCAGCCAGGATCTAACCCTATCGGTTGTAAAACATTGTGTTCTTAACGGAGGCTGGTCGACCATCTCCAAGGAAATGGGTGATGAAATCAAACTGTACAGCCATCGCAAAGATGAGCTTTCCATCTAGTCTGACTGTTTACTGTGGGATAATCATGTTGTAATGCCCAAGAAAGGCAGGGCGAGATTTGAACGTGAGTTACATAGTATGAAAGCATGTGCCTTACGCTAAACATCCATAAGACAAAGGTCCTCCATCAGTCTGTCCTCACCACACAGCACTACCCCCCAGTCATCAAGATCCACAGCGCGGCCCTGGACACCGTGTACCACTTCCCATATCTTGGGAGCCTCCTATCAACAAGGGCCCGCATCGACGACGAGATCCAACATCACCTCCAGTGCACCAGTGCAGCCTTCGGTCGCCTGAGAAAAACAGTGTTTGAAGACCAGGCCCTCCAAACTGCCACCAAGCTCATGGTCTACAGGGCTATAGTAATACCTGCCCTCCTGTATGGCTCAGAGACATGGACCATGTACAGTAGACACCTTCAAGTTGCTGGAGAAATATCAGCAAAGATGTCTCCTCAAGATCCTACAAATCCCCTGGGAGGATAGATGCACCAACATCAGAGTCCTCACTCGGGCTAACATCCCCAGCATTGAAGCACTGACCACACTCGATCAGCTCTGCTGGGCAGGCCACATAGTTCGCATGCCAGACACGAGACTCCCAAAGCAAGTGCTCTACTTGGAGAGCTCCTTCATGGCAAACGAGCCAAAGGTGGGCAGTGGAAACGCTACAAGGACACTCTCAGAGCCTCCCTGATAAAGTGCAACATCCCCACTGACACTTGGGAGTCCCTGGCCCAAGACCGTCCTAAGTGGAGGAAGTGCATCGAGAGGGCGCTGAGCACCTCGAGTCTCAACGCCGAGAGCATGCAGAAATCAAGTGCAGACAGCAGAAAGAGTGTGCGGTGAACCAGTCCCACCCACCCCTTCCCTCAACAACTGTGACAGAGTCTGTGGCTCTCATATGGACTGTTCAGCCACCAAAGAATTCACTTCAGGAGTGGAAGCAAGTCTTCTATGTTTCCTCGATTCCGAGGGACTGCCTATGATGATGATGATGACATAGTATGCATCCCGGTATTGTCATGATGAAGACCATCCGCAGGTCCCATGTTTGGTGGTCTGGCTCTGACTCGGACTTAGAGTCATGCATGCATCAGTGCAGCACTTGCATGCAGTTAAGCAATGCCCCAAACGAAGCTCCGCTCAGTCTGTGGTCATGGCCATCCAAACCATGGTCTAGAATCCACATCACTTTGTGGGCCCCTTCCTCGGTAAAATCTTTTTTGTGGTGGTGGATGCATACTCCAAATGGATAGATTGTGTGATCATGTCATCCAGCACTTCCACTGCCACCATTGAGAACCTGAGAGCCATGTTTGCCACACATGGCCTGCCAGACATCGTTGTCAGCGACAACGGACCATGTTTCACGAGCCTGGAGTTTCAAGAGTTCATGAAACGCAACAGCATAAAACACGTGAGGTCAGCCCCGTTCAAACCCGTGTCCAATGGTCAAGAGGAGCGGGCAGTTCAAACCATCAAGCAAAGCCTGAAACGCGTAACTCACGGTTCCTTGCAGACACGCCTGTCACGCATGCTGCTCAGTTACAGTACAAGGCCACACACGCTCACCGGGGTCCCATCTGCAGAACTATTGATGAAGAGAGGCCTCAAAACCAGGCTCTCTCTAGTCCATCCTGACCTTAACGATCATATCGAATCCCAATGTCAACGCCAGCAGTGGTATCACGACTGCGCCGCAGTGTCACGCGACATATCTGTAAAATACCCAGTGTATGTACTTAACCATGGTCAAGGGTCCAAGTGGCTCCTGGGCAATGTTACGGATAAGGAGAGTAACCGGGTGTATATGGTTAAGCTCAAGAATGGGCAGATGTGCAGGAAGCACATTGATCAAATCAAGCTAAGACACACTGACAAACCGGAACAGTTGGAAGAAGACACCGCGAGCTTAGACAACCAACCAACTCACATCCAGCCATCAGAAGAACCCACTGTGGTCAACACCCAGCCCCAAGTTGTGAGAGACTCGGAAAGCACTGGGATTGTACTGAGACGGTCAACCAGGGAGCAAAGGTCTCCGGAGCTTGTAATATGGACTTGTGCCAAGAACTGCGGGGTGGGGTGGAGGGAATGATGTAATGTATGTACATAAGGTCTTCCCACCACCAGGGGACACTACCGTCAGATGTCCTAGGGTCATAGGTACACTCGTGCTGGGCCCGGTATATAACCTGAACTTCACCTTTGTATCCTCACTTCTGGAAGCCATTAAAGACTGACCAGGTTACACCTGGTCACTGGCTCACAGTACGGTGTTCATTGTATCATTTCATACACCACAATTTTTGTGGGCAGTTAAAAATCAACCACTCTGGTGTGATACTGGATTCACATATAGGTCAGACCGGGTAAGGACGGCAGGTTACCTTCCCGAAGAACATTAGTGAACCATTTGGATTTTTACAACAATCTGATAGATCGATGGTCACTTTTAGTGACACAAGCTTTTTATTTCCATATTTTTGAAACTGAGTTCAAATTTTTAAACTGCCATGGGGGAATTTAAACTCAGTTCTGTGGATTATTAGTCCAGGAACATAACCACTACACTACCGTATCTGTTGAGATTCTTGAGTGTTGTTGCCGCTGCAAGTGAAGAATGTTTGATCACACTCTTGACTTGTGACTTGTAGGGAGTGGAGAGGTTTTGGGAGTCAGGAGGTGAGCCACTCACCGCAGAATACCCAGAATACCCTGTCGACTAGTAGTCACGGCGTTTATGTGGCTTGTCCAGTTTAATTTCTGCTCAATGGTAAACCCCAGGATGTTGATAGTGGAAGATTTGGTGATGGTGAAGACATTGAATGTCATAGGGAGATGGTTGGACTCTTTCTCATTGGAGATGGACATTGCCTGGCAGTTGTGTCGTGTGAACAGTAATTGCCACATATCAGCCCAAGCCTGGATGTTGTTCAGTTCTTGCTGCAAGCAGGCATAGAATGCTTCATTATCTGAGGAATTGCAAATGGAGCCGAACACTCAGCAAAGGTCAGTGAACAATCTCACTTCTGATCTTATGAGGGAGTGCAGGTGATTGATGAAGCAGCTGTAGCGAGCTCAGCTGACCGAAGGCTATGCTGGCGCCTGAGGAAAAGAGTGTTTGAAGACCAGGACCTCAAATCTGGCACCAAGCTTATGGTCTACAGGGCGGTGGTGATACCTGCCCTCCTATATGGCTCAGAGACGTGGACTGTATACAGCAGACATCTCAAAAAGCAGGAGAAGTACCACCAGCGCTGCCTCTGCAAGATCCTGCAAATCCATTGGGAGGACAGACGCACCAACATCAGTGTTCTCACTCAGGTCAACATCGCCAGCATCGAAGCACTGACCACACTCGATCAGCTCTGTTGGGTGGGCCACATCATCCACATGCCCAACAGGAGGCTCCCAAAGCAAGGGCTCTACTCGGAACTCCTACATGGCAAGTGAGTCCCAGGTGGGCAGAGGAAACACTTCAAGGACACCCTCAAAGCCTCCTTGATAAAGTACAACATCCCCACCGGCACTGGTATCCCTGGCCTAAGACTGCCCAAAGTGGAGGAAGAGCATCCGGGAGGACGCTGAGCACCTCGAGTCTCAACGCCGAGAGCAAGCAGAAACTAAGCGCAGACAGCGGAAGGAGCGTGCGTCAACCCAGGCTCCCCACCCCCCACCCCCCCCCCCCCCCCTTTCTTTCAACTATTGTCTGCCCCACCTGTGATAGAGACTGTTAGGTCCCGCATTGGACTCTTCAGCTACCTGAGAACTCACTTTTAGAATGGAAGCAAGTCATAATTGACTTCAATGGACTGCCTATGAGGATGATGATGAGGACATAGAGAGCTGGGCCTAGGATACTGCCCTGATGAACTCCTGCAACAATCTCCTGAAGCAGAGATAATTTGCTTCCAACAACAACCATCTTCCTTTGTGTCAGGTAGGACTCCAGCCACTGTAGAGTTTTCTCTCTGATCCCATTTGACCTTTTACTAGGGCTTCTTGATGCTACACTCGGTCAAATGCTGTCATGATACTAAGGCCAGTCACTCTCACCTCACGCCTGGTTTTCAGTTCCTGTCTTCAGTTCCTGTCTTCATGTATGGACCAAGGCTATAATAAGGTCAGGAGCTGAGTGGTTCTGGCAGATCCCAAACTGAGCAACGGTGAGCAGGTTATTGTTAATAAGTGCCGCTCGATAGCCCTGTTGGCAACTCCTTTCATTATTTTGCTGATGATTGGGAGTATGCTGATGGGGCAGTAATTGGCTGGGTTGGATTTGTCCTGCTTTTTGTGGACAGGACATACTTGGGCAATTTTCCACATTATCTAATAGATGTCAGTATTGTAGTTGTACTGGAATAGCTTAGCTAGAGGCATAGCTACTTCTGGAGTACGGGTCTTCAGCACTACAGGTGGGATGTTGCTGGGCCCCATAGCCTTTACTATGCCCACTGCACTCAGCCGCTTCTTGATGTCATGTGGAGGAAATCGAATTGGCTGAAGACTGACATCTATGATGGTGGGGACCTCAGGAGGAGGCCGAGAAGGATCATCCACTCGGCACTTCTGGCTGAAGATGGTTGGTTGTGAACACTTCTGCTTTGTCTTTTTCACTCACGGCTTGGCTCCACCATCATTGAGGTCAAGGATGTTGCTTAATTGTTCACCACCATTGATGATTTGATGTGGCAGAACTGCAGAACTTTGACCTAATCCGTTGGTTGTGGGATTTCTTAGCTCTGTCTATAGCATGTTACTTTCACTGTTAAGCATGCATGGAGTCCTGTGTTGGCACCTTATTTTCAGGAGTATCCCAGGTGCTGTTTCTGGCATGCTGTTCTACACTGCTCATTGAACCAGGGTTTATCATCTGGCTTGATGGTGATGGTGGAGTGAGGGATATACTCAGCCATGAGGTTACAGATTGTGGTGGTTTACAATTCCACTGCTGCTGACTACTCACAGTACCTCAATAATGCCCAGTTTTGAGCTGCTAGATCTGTTCTTATTCAATCCCATTTAGCACAATGCCACATGACATGATGGAAAGTGTCCTCAATGTGAAGACAGGACTTGGTCTCCATAAAGACTGTGTGACGGTCACTCCTACCATTACTGGCATGGAACGATGCATCTGCGACAGGTAGATTAATGAGATTATTCCTTCATGTTGGTTCTCTCACCATCTGCCACAAGCCCAGTCTGGCAGCTATGCTCTTCTGGACTCAGCCAACTTGGTCAGTGGTGGTACATGTAGAGCGTCCGAAATCTGGAAATCTCAAGACTGAGGCCGTTCTGGATTTCGGGTATTTCTGGATTTTGGAACGTCTTTCTGATGTCCTGAATGCGGAAACGCCTCGGGCCGAGTTTCGGGTATTTCTAGATTTCGGAACGACTTTCCAACATCCTGAATCCGCAACCCTTCAGCAAAACCTGAGGCGGGAGGGAGAAAAAGCGAGAGAAAGAGAGAGGACTTTTCTGGGAAAGAGCAGAATATATACAGATATTGTATTCTTTTCTCTATTATAATCTTATTCAGTTTGATTTATTTTTGTTCAGAAAAATTGTGGTACAGCCTACACTAAAATATTTTCATCAGAAATTAATAGCATGCATGTGGGAACGGGTCGGATGAGGTCAGGTCGGCTTGGTTCGTGGTCATGGGGCATTGCGATCCAATTGCAGCTCCCTATTTGCGTGGTTTGATTTTGGGCAGGGGCCGGCCGATTTGGGGAGCCGATTCTGGACGACTGCGCTGTGTGTGTGCAGTGACATCTGGGACGTGTAGAACAGGTTGCGGAATTTCGTCGGGGTCTTGCGCCGGCGGTTTTAGGCGGACCGCCGACGTGCAAGTCTGGGTGTGCTGCAGTCACCGTGCTTTGGACTTTTGCCGCGCCCGTGTTCTGGCCAAGGGAAGACGCCCATGGGGGGACCAGCGTTGCGAACCCCATGAGCAACGGTGCCTGTGGGTGTGAAGACCTGCAAGAAGAGGCGGGTTAGAGTTTTTTTTCGGCGATTAAGTGGGTGGGGGTTTTGTGAGTGTTTTGTGAACTTTTGTTTGTTTGTTTTTTGGGAATTTTTGGGGGTGTTTTGCTCCCTCTCTGGGCCGGCTCGCGACGGTAATTGGTTTGGAAGGGTGTCCGGATTTTGGAGCATTTTCCGGATTCCGGACGGCCCCTCCACAGATCAGCGCGATATCCAGATTTTGGAACATTCCAAATTTTGGAACTCTGGATTTTGGATGCTCTACCTGTACTACCGAGCCACATTTGGTGGTGTACATTGGTCCCCCACCCGAAGCATATTCTGTGCTCTTGCTACCCTTAGGGCTAGAACTTTGGTTGTGTATCATCTCCCATTAGCAATGTGTTTCTCATGGCTTAACACCCGGCCGCGCAGACTTTAGCGCCTCCCGGGAAAATTGGTTGAGTTTTAATGGCAGCACGAAATGTTATCGCCTTGCGGTCTAACTTCAGCCACATAATGACCCGCTAGCACCCCGGGCGTGAAATTAGGTTTGAGCACCTCACTTACCGACTGTCGCTGACCACGCCAGAGAAACTAGGCGGTCCCAGCTTCTTTGGCCGATATCTTGAGGCGATTTAAAGGAATGAGCAACCGGGTTATTCAGAGATGACAGTGAGTGTTACGTTTCCACATAGCACAGCGCTCTTGGATTGCTGTGGCAGGTTGAGCTCAAACTTATAGATAAGTAGCAAGTTGTGTTCTGCATTTAGATGGGTGCTTTACTAGCACACCACCGTCACCTTCTCCAAGATATCGGTAGGTGGTGTCTTGAGAGAAGGGATCTTGGGAATGTCAGGTCACGAATGAGGAAAACATGTAGACGTTGTGACAGGAGGCCTTACCCCACACGGGTTTATCGGGAGCACCTGAGGAGCAGTGCGTTAGAAAGCTGCGGTTCCGCAAGGAGATAGTCACTGAGCTATGCCATCTCCTGCAGCCAGACCTAGAGGCTAATATCGGGACCAGGACTTCGCTGTCCATCGCAGTAACGGTTACTGTGGTGCTCACTTTCTATGCCTCCAGCTCCTTCCAGGCTGCAGCAGGGGACATCTGCAACATCTCGCAATTTGTGGCACATTGCGTCATCCGCAAGGTCACAGATGCTCTGTACCACAGGAAAATGTACAACATAACGTTTCCCATGATGAGGGAAAAACAGGAGGAACTGTCATGTGGGTTCGCCAGGATAGCGGGCTTTCCAATGGTTCAGGGAGCCATTGATTGCACCCACGTGGCATTGCGAGCACCACACTAGAATGTGGAGATGTTTTGCAACCATATGGGCTACCACTCTCTAAATGTTCAGTTGGTGTGCAACCACATGCAGCGTGTACTCTGTGTGAATGCCCGCTATCCTGGCAGCGCACATGATGCTTTCATCCTGCGGGAGAACATGTGCCACGACTCTTCAAGCCACCACGTGAAGGGCGCGGCTGGCTGCTCGGCGACAAAGGCTATGGTCTAGCCACCTTGCTGATGACCCCCCTCCTCAAACCCACCACCTGTGCTGAGCGTCATTATAACGAAAGCCATGTGGCCACCCGCAACATCATTGAGCAGACAATTGGGGTGCTAAAGCAGCATTTCTGATGCTTTGACCGCTCTGGAGGCAGCCTTCAGTACGCTCCTAATCAAGTCTCGCTGTTCATTGTGGTGTGCTGCATGCTGCACAACCTGGCCATAATGAGGGCCCATTGCCATTGGAGATTGCAGCGCCACCTCAGGAGAGGAAGAGGAGGAGGAGGAGGAGGAAGAGGAGGAAGAGCATCTCCCCTGTCATTGGATGTGGACGCCTCAAGGTAGGCTGTTGTGCTTCTGGCTCATTATCTGTAAGCACAAAGCAATAGAAGTGTGATTAGCAGCAGGGGAGGGGGCAGGAAGGGAAGAAGGAGGTGACATAGGACATTTCTATGTAATGAGGGTAAGGCATGTGTTTCAGGGTTAAATGGTATCATCTAAGAGGCAAAGGGCATGAACATACCGTCACTATCCCCAGGGGGCTCTGCTTCCCGACTGTTACCGCATTGACTTGTGCGCCCATGCAGAAGATAAAGGTACGCGGAGTCAGAGGAAATGTATTAGCGTGGATAGAGATTTGGCTGGCTAACAGAAAGCAGAGAGTTGGGATAAATGGGTCCTTTTCGGGTTGGAAATCGGTGGTTAGTGGTGTGCCACAGGGATCGGTGCTGGGACCACAACTGTTTACAATATATATAGATGACCTGGAAGAGGGGACAGAGTGTAATGTAACAAAATTTGCAGATGACACAAAGATGAGTGGGAAAGCGGTTTGTGTAGAGGACACAGAGAGGCTGCAAAGAGATTTAGATAGGTTAAGCGAATGGACTAAGGTTTGGCAGATGGAATACAATGTTGGAAAATGTGAGGTCATCCACCTTGGAAAAAAAAACAGTAAAAGAGAATATTATTTGAATGGGGAGAAATTACAACATGCTGCGGTGCAGAGGGACCTGGGGGTCCTTGTGCATGAATCCCCAAAAGTTAGTTTGCAGGTACAGCAGGTAATCAGGAAGGCGAATGGAATGTTGGCCTTCATTGTGAGAGGGATGGAATATAACTGCAGGGAGGTCCTGCTGCAACTGTACAGGGTATTGGTGAGGCCGCACCTGGAGTACTGCATGTAGTTTTGGTCACCTTACTTAAGGAAGGATATACTAGCTTTGGAGGGGGTACAGAGACGATTCACTAGGCTGATTCCGGAGATGAGGGGGTTACCTTATAATGATAGATTGAGTAGACTGGGTCTTTACTCGTTGGAGTTGAGAAGGATGAGGGGTGATCTTATAGAAACATTTAAAATAATGAAAGGGATAGACAAGATAGAGGCAGAAAGGTTGTTTCCACTGGTCGGGGAGACTAGAACTAGGGGGCACAACCTCAAAATACGGGGGAGTCAATTTAAAACCAAGTTGAGAAGAATTTTCTTCTCCCAGAGGGTTGTGAATCTGTGGAATTCTCTGCCCAAGGAAGCAGTTGAGGCTAGCTCATTGAATGTATTCAAATCACAGATAGATAGATTCTTAACCAATAAGGGAATTACGGGTTATGGGGAGCGGGCGGGTAAGTGGAGCTGAGTCCATGGCCAGATCAGCCATGATCTTGTTGAGTGGCGGAGCAGGCTTGAGGGGCTAGATGGCCTGCTCCTGTTCCTAATTCTTATGTTCTTATGTTCTTATGAGGGCGGATGCTCGCTCTTCCACCTCCGTGAGTGCCTGGATGTCAGGCTCCCCTCCTCCGGTACGCATTTGCTTGCACCTGTTGTGTGTCATTTTCAACTGCAATAACAAACAGAAGAAGTAAGTGTGCAGCTAACCGTGTGCCACATATGCCTTGCAGAATTGAATAGCTCCTACTGTATGGCTTTGTGCGGATGTTCATTTGAATCTGAGTAGCTGCGCAGAGTGGCTGTGTGAATGGTGGGATTTGGTGGCTAGCAGGTAAGATTAAGGGTAAGGCTGAAGTTATGCAAATGCATATAAAGATTGAAACGGTAGTACGATAGGGGTGAGACTGAGTCGGCAACAATAAGATGAGCTATGCTTGGATGGGCAGGGCATGGCTGCTGAACTGAGGCAGAACTTTGCAGGTCTCTTCAGCAACCAAGACCATGGCCTGGTACACGTGGTGAAGGAGCAGGGACTGCACAGACTGTAAATTGTGTGAGACAATGAGGCTCACATTATGGCATCGTAACTGTCATATATTCAACTGTCATTGTAACCCATGTATAAGCTGACCTAAGTTGTAGACCTTGAGAACACTGACCACAGGGAGCGAACTTGTGGGAGACACTCCTAACCTGGACTTTCTGGTATAAAAGGGGAAGTTCCACCCACCGTCTGTCTCTTGAGGTCTTGGTAACAAAGGTAACTTGTTACAGAGTGATCTTCTCTTAAGTATGGGCCTCGTATGCATTTATACTGTAGAGTAAGGACATATTATTGGCGACGAGAAACTGGGATTTAAACCACGCAACCATGGCCACGAGCAGCACAGAAGAGAGGTACTGTGTTGGTGATGATTGGGACGACTTTATTGAGAGACTACAGCAAAGTTTTGTCACTAAGGAATGGTTGGGACAGGATTCGGCCGACAAACGCAGGGCTCATCTCCTGACGGTTTGTGGATCCAGAACGTACTCCCTGATGAAGGACCTTCTAGCGCCAGAGAAGCTGGTGGACAAGACATTCGAAGAGCTCAGTAAGTTGATTGGGGAACACCTTAAACCGGCGAGCAGCATGCACATGGCGAGACACCGGTTTTACACGCACCGGCGGCGAGAAGGGCAAAGCGTACCAGACTTCGTGGCAGATCTCCGGCAACTGGCGAGCCTATATAAGTTCCTAGATGCATGCAGAGCAGAGATGTTGCGAGACTTTTTTATTGAGGGCATCGGGCACGCTGGGGTTTTCAGGAAACTGATTGAGACCAAAGACTTGACCTTGGAAGCGACAGCTCTGATAGCCCAGACAATTATCTCAGGGGAGGAAGAGACCAGAATGATTTATGGCAGAAATCTTGGCTCAAATGCGGCAAATGACCAAGGAGTCAACATTGTTAACGCGGCACACAGTTCTCTAGGCAGACAAGGACAATCGGACATGCCCCAGCATGCAGTCGAACCCAAAGGGGGAATTCAACAGAGAAAATGGCTAGCTGAACGGCGATTCATGCCATCGCAATGGACAATGCGGCCAGTAATGGGGCCATCAACACCTGTTAATGGTGCGCGTAAGGACAGTTACAGAGACATTCAGAGATGATCGACTGGTAATGGACCTTTTGTTTCCAACAATGGGACCTCTAGCTCATGCTGGAGGTGTGGAGGCAAACACCCAGCCAGAGCTTGCAGGTATCAGCAATATACCTGCAGAAACTGCAACGTCAGTGGTCACTTGGCGCTTATGTGCAGGAAGCCTGCAGCCAGGTTGATGTACGAGGAGGACGGGCCCGATGTAAGCCCTACGAGGCCAAATGAATACTGGGGGAAATCGCTGGAAGCTGAAGTTCAGCGAGTTCATGTGGAGCACATATACAGTTCATACACCAGGACGCCACCGATAATGATGAAAGTGCTCCTCAATGGCATCCCAGTATTAATGGAGCTGGACATGGGGGCCAGCCAGTCCCTGATGGGTATCAAACAGTTCAAAAGATTGTGGGTGTCCAAGGCCAGGAGGCCAAAATTATTGCCGATTGATGCACTGCTACGGATATATACAAAGAAGATCATTCCGGTGCTAGGCAGCACCACAGTAGTCATGACCCACAAAGATTCGGAGAACAGGTTGCCACTCTGGATTGTCCCAGGGGACGGTCCCGCACTACTGAGGAGGAGTTGGCTTGCTGTCATGAACTGGAAATGGGGCGATGTCAATGCAATTTCTTCTGTGGAGCGAGTATCATGCTCACAGGTCCTGGACAAATTTGACTCATTATTTCAACCCGGCATCGGCACTTTCATGGGGACCAAGGTAGTGATTCACATAAACCCGGACACCAGGCCAGTACACCACAAGGCCAGAGTGGTGCCGTACGTGATGCGGGAAAAGATAGAATACGAATTGGACCGCCTGCTGAGGGAAGGCATCATCTCGCCAGTTGAATTCAGTGACTGGGCGAGCCCGATCGTGCCGGTGCTCAAGGCAGATGGGTCGGTCAGGATATGTGGCGATTACAAGGCCACCGTCAATCGTGTGTCACTCCAAGACCAGTACCCACTACCGAGAGCGGAGGACCTCTGCGATGCTATCTGGTGGCAAACTCTTTTCAAAATTGGACCTGACCTCAGCTTACATGACCCAGGAGCTGGCGAGTGAGTCGAAGAAGCTGACCACCATCACGACACACAAGGGGTTGTTTGAGTATAACAGATGTCCGTTCGGGATTCGTTCGGCCTCCGCGATCTTTCAGCGAAATATGGAAAGCCTCCTCAAGTCGATTCCAAGGACGGTGGTTTTTCAAGACGATATCCTCTCAAGGGTCGCGATACTGAAGAACAACCTGGAGGAGGTGCTACGCAAACTGGACCGGGTAGGGCTGCGACTGAAAAAGGCGAAGTACGTCTTCTTAGCTCCAGAGGTAGAATTCCTGGGGAGGAGGGTAGCAGCAGAAGGGATCAGACCTATTGCGTCCAAAACGGAAGCGATCCAGAGAGCACCCAGACCCCGTAACACGACGGAGCTGCGTTCGTTCCTGGGGCTCCTGAACTATTTTGGCAACTTTCTTCCCAAATTGAGCACGCTGTTAGAGCCGCTACACGTGCTCCTACGCAAAGGTCACGATTGGGTCTGGGGGGACAGCCAGGAAAGGGCTTTTGATAGAGCATGCAATTTGTTATGCTCCAACAACTGTTAACGTTATATGACCCGTGGAGGAAACTTGTTTTAACGTGTGATGTGTCGTCCTATGGGGTCGGGTGTGTGTTGCAGCATGTGAATGCCAATGGTCAGTTACAGCCGATAGCTTATGCCTCCAGAAGTCTGTCCCGGGCAGAAAGGGGCTAAGGGATGGTAGAAAAGGCAGCGCTAGCATGTGTATATGCAGTAAAAAAAATGCATCAGTAGCTGATTGGCAGGAAATTTGAGCTGGAGACAGATCACAAACCCCTAACGTCCCTTTTGGCCGACAACAAGGCCATAAATGCGACTGCATCGGCCCGCAGACAGGTGGTCACTTACGTTAGCCGTCTATGACTACACAATTCGGCACAGCCCGGGCACTGAAAACTGTGCCGATGCACTCAGCAGACTACCACTAGCCACTACTGATGGGGGCAGCTGAGCATGATGCTGAGATGGTCATGGCTGTTGAAGCTTTCGAAAGCGAAGGCTCACCTGTGATAGTCCGTCAGATTAAAGTCTGGACAAATAAAGACCCGCTACTGTCTTTAGTTAAGAAATGTGTCAATGGGGACTGGGCAGCCACGCACGGGGCATGCCCTGAGGAATTTAAACCGTTTCACAGGCGCAAGGATGAACTCTCGATTCAGGCCGATTGCCTACTGTGGGGAAACCGAGTAGTCATGCCCCAGGTTGACAGAGAGGTGTTGATCAGAGAACTTCACAATGAGCACCCGGGCATTGTCATGATGAAGGAAATTGCCAGGTCACACGTTTGGTGGCCAGGGATAGATGCAGACCTGGAACTTTGTGTTTGCAGATGCAACACGTGTGCTCAGCTGGGCAACGCACCCAGGAAGCCCCCCTTAGCCTCTGGTCCTGACCCACCAAGCCATGGTCACGCATCCATGTGGACTACGCAGGTCCTTTCATGGGAAAAATGTTTTTTGGTTGTAGTCGACGCCTACTCCAAATGGATCGAGTGTGCCATTTTAAATTCAAGCACATCCTCTGCCACGGTAGAAAGTCTACGGGCAATGTTCGCCGCCCATGGTCGACCGGACACCTTGGTCAGCGATAATGGCCCGTGCTTCACAAGCACTGAATTCCAGGACTTTATGGCAGGCAATGGAATCAACGATGCCAGAACGGCACCGTTCAAGCCGGCCTCAAACGGCCAGGTGGAACGAGCAGTGCAGATAATCAAACAGGGAATGCTCAGAATCCAAGGGGTTCCCTACAAAGCTGATTATCACGCCTCCTGTTGGCCAATAGATCCCGACCACACTCGCTCACAGGGGTTCCACCCGCAGAGCTGCTAATGAAAAGGACGCTCAAAACCAGGTTATCCCTTATACACCCTACTATGAAAGAAATTGTTGAGAGCAGGCGTCAGTCACAATGTGACTACCATGACAGGAATGCGAGGGCGCGATGTATTGATGTCAATGACCCTGTTTTTGTCCTTAATTACGCTGCAGGATCCAAATGGCTTGCAGACACTGTGATTGCCAAAGAGGGGAATAGGGTTTTGGTAGTTAAACTTACCAATGGACAAATCTGCCGCAAACACGTGGATCAAACTAAAAGGAGGTTCAGCAACCCCATAGAAGAAGCAGAGGAAGAACACGACATAGAGTTTACTCCACCACAGGTGACCGAACACCGGAACCAAGTGGAGGAGAGCCCAGTCACTGTGGGCAGTCCGGACAGGCCTGAGGCACCACAAACAGCAGACACTCAGGCCAGCGCCCAACAACCAGAGCCCCAACTCAGGCGCTCTACAAGGGAGCGCAAACCACCAGAGAGACTTAACCTGTGATCCTAATAAGACTTTGGTAGGGGGGAGGTGATGTCATGTATTCAACTGTCATTGTAACCCATGTATAAGCTGACCTAAGTTATACACCTTGAGAACACTGACCACAGGGGGCGAACTTGTGGGAGACACTCCTAACCTGGACTTTCCGGTATAAAATGGGAAGCTCCATCCACCGTCTGTCTCTTGAGGTCTTGGTAATAAAGGAAACTGGTCACAGAGTGATCTTCTCTTAAGTATGGGCCTCGTGTGCATTTATACTGTTTAGTCAGGACATATTAGTAATATTGATAGAAAGGGTACTTACCCTGACAACCCGAGTGAGGTCGTTCAAATTTTTGCAAAATTGTGTCACAGTTCTGGCCACCGTGCTCCTGACCGATACGTGCTGTGCCACCTCCCTCCTAATTAGCTGAATGGTGGCAGATTAGGAAAAGGGGATGTGCAACGAAACCTGGTTGTCATGGTTTATCAGTCATTGAAAGTTGGCATGCAGGTACAGCAGATGGTAAAGAAGGCAAATGGTATATTGGCCTTCATAACTAGGGGATTTGAGTATAGGAGCATGGAGGTCTTACTGCAATTGAACAAGGCCTTGGTGAGACCTCACCTGGAATATTGTGCTCAGTTTTTGTAAAGTCCTGTCCCTGCAGTACAGACTCACACGAGGCACATGCTGAAGTCAAGGTCACTCAGGACCTGTACCTTTATTTCACAGCTCTCGAATGCCACACTTGCCTGAGACTTGCCTTTATATACCTGTGTGGAACAAGTATGCAGTATCTCCTGCAAGTGCACCCCTGGTGGTAAGGTATGCTTGTGGTTACAGGTCATATCTAGTTAGTCATGTATAGCATGGTAAGATACAGTTATGTACAGTAGTGTGAGATATATGACATCACCCTCCCCCAAGGTCTTATTGTCTTTATAGATTCAGTCTCTCAGGTGGTCTACACTCTCGCGTGGAACATCTTAGTTGTGGTTCAGTTGTTTGCCTTGGTGCCTGTTTTTCTTTCGGTGTGATTGTTCGTATCTCGCCTGGGCTGTCTGTTTCGTTCAGTATGATTGCTGGTATCTCGCCTGGGCTGTCTGTTGAGATTGTCCTTTCCTCAGGTTGTTCCCCCTGTCTGTCCACCAGGTGTGGTGTGAGTTCCACATTGTAGTCTGCCTCTGGTTCTGCAGGGTTGTTGGTGAATCTACTTTTTACTTGGTCTACATGCCTCCGGCAGGTTTGGCCATTGTCCATTTGTACAACCAGTAGCCTGTTTCCCTCTTTGTCTGTTACAGTCCCTGCAAGCCATTTGGGACCCCTGCCATAGTTTAGCACAAACACTTTGTCCCCTATCTCATTCCACTTCCCCCTCGAATTTCAGTCATGGTACTCAGTTAGCTTCCTGTGCTTTGCCTCAACGATTTCATGCATGTCTGGGAGGATTAACGAGAGCCTTGCCTTCAATGTCCGTTTCATCAACAGTTGCGCGGGGGGAACCCCAGTCAACGAATGCGGACGATATCTGTATGCCAGCAGCAGTCGCGACAGGTGGCCCTGCAGCGTGGGATCTTGGATTTTAAGCATGCCTTGTTTTATGATTTGCACTGCTCGCTCCGCCTGACCATTGGAGGCCGGCTTGAACGGTGCCGTCTTAATGTGATTTATACCGCGGTCAATTATAAAATCTTGGAATTCTGCGCTGGTGAAGCACGGACCATTATCACTGACCAATATGTCAGGAATGACATGCGTTGCAAACATGGTTCTTAGGCTCTCCACAGTGGTGGAGGTGGTGCTCGAGTTTAAAATGGTGCATTCGATCCACTTTGAAAATGCATCGACGACTACGAGGAACATTTTGCCCATGAATGGGCCCGCATAGTCTACGTGTACCCGCGACCACGGTTTGGTGGGCCAGGGCCAGGGGCTCAGGGGGGCCTCCCTGGGGGCATTACTGAGTTGGGCACAAATGGTGCACCGTTGGATGCAGAGTTCCAAGTCCGCGTCAATACCAGGTCACCAGACGTGGGATCTGGCTATGGCCTTCATGAGAACGATCCCCAGGTGCTCGCGGTGGAGCTCCCGGACAAATGCCTCTCTGCCTCGTAGAGACATAACTACTCGGCTGCCCCACATCAGGCAGTCTGCCTGTAGTGATAGTTCATGCATGCGCCTATGGAAAGGTTTGATCTCCCCGGGGCAGGCATCGCGAGCCTCTGCCCAGTCACCGGTTAAGACACATCTTTTGACTTAGGATAACGTGGGGTCGCTGGTCGTCCAGGCTCTGATTTGGCGAGCAGTCATGGGCGAACCTGTGGACTCAAAGGCATTGATTGCCATGACTATCTCTCAGTCCTGTTCGTCAGACCCTTCCGTGGTCGCCAAGGGTAGCCTGCTAAGCGTGTCGGCACAGTTGTCTATGCCTGGTCTGTGCCTTATTGTGTAATGGTAAGACGCCAGCATAAGTGCCCACCGTTGAATATGCGCTGAGGCGTTGGCGTTTATTGCCTTGCTCTTGGATAGCAGGGACGTGAGGGGTTTGTGGTCGGTTTCTAACGCGAACTTTGCCCCGAAGAGGTATTGGTGCATCTTTTTGACACCATACACGCACATGAGCGCCTCCTTCTCCAACATACCGTACCCGCGCTCCACCCGCGAAAGTGACCTGGAGGCATAAGCAATAGGTTGTAATTTACCCTCACCATTGACATGCTGTAAAACGCACCCGACCCCATACGCTGACGCATCAGATGTAAGAACTAGCTTTTTACCTGGATCAAAAAAAGCCAAAACATTGTTGGAACATAGAAGGTTGCGTGCCTTATTGAAGGCGCGTTCCTGGGCGTCCCCCCAAAACCAATCACACCCCTTTCTGAGGAGCACGTGGAGAGGCTCCAGCAGCATGCTCAAGTTTTGCATAAAGTTCCCAAAGTAATTGAGTAACCCGAGAAAGGTGCGCAGTTCCGAGACATTCCGGGGCCTGGGTGCTAGATGAATTGCTTCGGTTTTGGATTCTGTTGGGCGGATTCCATTAGCGGCAATCCTTCTGCCCAAAAATTCAACCTCGGGCGCGAGAAACAGAAACTTGGATTTCTTAACTCTTAGGCCTACCCGATCCAACCGCTTTAGTACTTCCTCCAAATTGCGGAGATGGGAGTCGGTGTCCCTGCCCGTGATGAGTATGTCATCTTGAAACACAACCGTCCCTGGGATGAACTTAAGCAGACTCTCCATGTTGCGCTGGAATATAGCAGCTGCCGACCTGATGTCGAATGGGCATCGATTATACATGAAAAGGCCTCGATATGTGTTGATGGTGGTGAGTAGCTTAGATTCTTAGGTCAGTTTTTGCGTCATATACGCAGATGTGAGATCTAGTTTCGAGAAAAGTTTTCCTCCAGCCAACGTGGCAAATAAGTCCTCCGCTCTGAGCAGCGGGTATTGGTCCTGTAGGGAGACTCTGTTTATGGTAGATTTGTAATCCCCACAGATTCGTACGGATCCATTAGGCTGCATGACTGGGACGATGGGACTTGCCCAGTCGCTAAATTCCACGGGTGAGATAATGCCTTCCTGCAGAAGCCTGTCCAGTTCATGTTCAATCTTTTCCCTCATCACATTGGGCACAGCTCTAGCCTTGTGATGGACCTGTCTAGCATCCTGTGTGATGTAGATTTTAACTTTAGCCCCTTTGAAGGTGCCCACACCTGGCTGAAAGAGATGTTCAAATTGACTTAGAACTGTTGAGCAGGAGGTCCGTTCCTCTGACGACATGGCGTGAACATCATCCCATTTCCAATTTAGTTTTGCCAGCCAGCTTCTCCCCAACAGTGCTGGGAGACCTCCGGGGACAATCCACAGGGGAAGGTCGGTTCACCGTCCCTTTGTGTGTGACTGAGAGCATGGCGCTGCCAAGGACTGGGATGATTTCTTTGGTATAGGTCCTTAGTTTGGTGTTGATCCTTGTGAGTTTTGGTCTGTTGCTTTTGTGCGGCCACAGCTGTTCAAATTGTTGAACGCTCATGAGGGATTGACTCGCTCCCGTATCCAGTTCCATATTGACGGGTATCCCGTTGAGTAGGACCCTCATCATTATTGGAGGCGTCTTGTTGTAAGAACATAGATCATGTTGATCCGCTGTACCTCGGTGTCCCGGGCACTGTCCACACCGTCTTCTGGTCCGCTTTCCGACCCTTCCAATTCGTATACCAGCCGAGCTGCTGTTTTTCTGCACATGTGAGCCAGATGCCCTGTATAGTTGCAGTTTCTGCAAATGGCATGCTGAAATCGACACCCCCTTGATGAGTGCCTTCCCCCACATCTCCAGCACAGACCGCTTCCATTGTTTCCGAAGGATGAGCTGCGTCTGGCAGATGTCTCTTGAGCTTCTCTCAGTTTGTAGTTGATTGCTCGCATTGTGGGTTAATGAGGTGTGAACGGCCATTCATGTGGCCCTTGATGGCTTCTGGCGCCACTGCCTGCTGTTGAGGGCCTGCTCTCCTGCCTTTGTCTGTGTGTGGGGGTAGCGGCTTGTTTCACGCTGTGAACCCCTTGTTCCGATGTTTCGTTAGTTGTCGTACCCGCAGTATAGATCAACCTCGTTTCTTCTTCTCCTGCCAAGAATGTCTGTGCGACCAGTGCTGCTGCCTCTAGAATCAAGTTCTTAGTCTCTATGAGCTTTTGGAATATGCCTGCGTGGCCTATTCCTTCAATAAAAAAGTCTTTTAGTACTTCTCTCATTAGATCATCGGAGAATTCACATAAACTAGCCAGCCTCCGAAGTTCCGCCACAAAGTCAGGTATGCTCTGGCCCACACAGCGTCTGTAGTTGTAGAACCTGTGTCTGGCCATGTGTAGGCTGCTCACTGGCTTCAGGTGGTCTCTTACCAGGTGTGCTCAACTCTTCAAACAACTTGCTTGCTGGTTTCTCGGGTGCCAGCAGGTCCTTCATTAAGACATATGTTTTTGAGCCACAGCTGGTCAAGAGATGGGCTCTTCTCTTGTCTGCCTTATCGTCGCCCAACCAGTCTTTGGTTACAAAGCTTTGCTGGAGCCTTTCTATAAAGTCTTCCCAATTATCTCCAGCATTGTATTTTTCATCTGAGCCGTTGGTCGCCATTCTGTGGATTCTGTGATCCCATCCTCGTCGCCACTGTAAAGTCTTGTCCCTGCACTACAGACTCAGACGAGGCACATGCTGAAGTCAAGGTCACTCAGGACCTGCACCTTTATTTCACAGCTCTCGAATGCCACACTTGCCTGAGACCTGCCTTTATATACCTGTGTGGAACAGGTATGCAGTGTCTCCTGCAAGTGCACCCCTGGTGGTAAGGTATGCTTGTGGTTACAGGTCATATCTAGTTAGTCATGTATAGCATGGTAAGATACAGTTATATACAGTAGTGTGAGATACATGACAGTTTTGATCTCCTAATCTGAGGAAGGACGTTCTTGCTATTGAGCGAGTACAGCAAAGGTTCACCAGACTGATTCCAGGGATGGCTGGACTGATATATGAGGAGAGACTGGATCAACTGGGTCTTTATACATTGGAGTTTAGAAGGATGAGAGGGGATCTCATAGAAACATACAAGATTCTGACGGGATGGGACAGGTTAGATGCGGGTAGATTGTTCCCGATGTTGGGGAAGTCCAGAACCAGGGGACACAGTCTTAGGATAAGGAGTAGGCCATTTAGGACTGAGCTGAGGAGAAACTTCTTCACTCAGAGAATTGTTAACCTGTGGAATTCCCTGCCGCAGAGAGTTGTTGATGCCAGTTCAGTGGATATATTCAAGAGGGAGTTAGATATGGCCCTTACGGCTAAAGGGATCAAGGGGTTTGGAGAGAAAGCAGGAAAGGGGTACTAAGGGAATGATCAGCTATGATCTCATTGAATGGTGATGCAGGCTCGAAGGGCCGAATGGCCTACTCCTGCACTTATTTGCTATGTTTCTATGTTTATACAACCGTCGAAAAACTCTAGGAAGTGGCCTCCTTCCACTCTCAGGCTGCAGGACATGCCACTGCCTCTCCACAGCCTCGAATAATGCCTTGGCGGCCGCGTTCGAAAATCAGTGGGCACGGTGGCAACCTGCTGTCTCTGCCATCTTCCCACTCTGAGCAGACAATGATGGTGAAGCTGCACCTGCGCAGACTCATCTTACCTCGCCTTTAAGAAGCGGCTGTTGCTGGAATGTCTCGCGGCCATTGCATCATTTATATTCGCTCTGGGAATTTATTGCTAAGATTTTCGGTTTCACCGCTTTAAAAGAATTGTGCAATGACTGATATACCGCTTCCTTTCCCTCTTGGGGCGCTGAAACTGAATTTCACGGTAGACGGCGCTAGCTTTCCCAAGGCACTACACTTACCGACCCGCCAGGCTTAACGCCTCAAAATGGGCGGTACCAAATTTCTAGCCCTTCATGTTTCTGGACCATCAGCTGGGGAGGACTGCAGGTGGCAATCAGCAAAAGGTTTCCATGCCCATGTTTGACCTGAAGTCATGAAACTTGATGGGGTCAGAAGTCAATACTGAGAACTCCCAGGGCCAATCCCCCCCCACCCCACCCCACCCCAAATCTGTACCACTACGCCGCCACATCTGGTGGGTCTAGTGATGGTGATGGAGAAGTCTGGGACATTAGTTGATATGGTTCTTTCAGTAAGGCTCTGTCGGGCTGTTGCATGACTAGTTTGTGAGACAGCCATGGTAGCACAGTCCAAAGATGTTAGTGGACAGGTCTTTGCAGTGTCGACTAGGCTGGGTGTGCATTTGTCGGGTACTGATTCAATACATAGGAAAGGGGAGGATAAACAATAATGTTTTTTTTTCTACTCTAGGATGCCATGGTCAGAACAGGTCCAAAAGATCACTGTGTTGGAGATGAAGCCAAGGCCAGACCAGACATTTGGATCTCGAAGTACCCAATCAAACATGGGATTGTGACCAACTGGGATGACATGGAGAAGATCTGGCAGCACACCTTCTACAACGTGTTGGAAGTCGACCCAGCGGAACGTCCTGTTCTTCTCACAGAGGCTCCCCTGAACCCTAAAGAAAATCGGGAGAAAATGACGCAGATGATATTTGAGAATTTTAAATCACCAAGCTTCTATGTTGCCATCTCCGGTATACTCGCATTGTATGCAAGTGGCCGCACCAAGGGCCTCGTGTTGGACTGTGGTGAAGGTATTACCTATGCCATGTCAATCAATGATGGCTATATGGTATCTGATAGTATTAGACGTCTAAACTTTGCCGGCAGGGAGCTTAATGACTACTTCGTGGAGAGTTTGATTCACCGTGGGTGCCACTTCAGCACACCTGCTGAAAGATTAGTTGCACAAAATATCAAGGAGGAGCTTTGCTATGTGGCTCTTGATTATGACCAGGAGATGGTCAAGGCTGCTTCTTCTTCCTCCTTAGACAAAATCTATGAACTTCCTGATGGTCAAGTCATCACCATCGGCAATGAGCGTTTCCGATGTCCGGAAGCTCTATTCCATCCATCCTTCTTGGGAATGCCATCAGCAGGTATCCATGAGATTGCCAATGATAGCATCAAGGCGTGTGAAAGCTGCAAGTGGAGCGAGCTCTATGCAAATATTGTCCTGGCTGGTGGATCCACCATGTTTCCAGGTATTGCTGACCGAATGCAGAAGGAAATCACGGCCTTGGCTCCGAGCACAATGAAGATTAAGCTCATTGCTCCACCTGAAAGGAAATATTCAGTGTGGATTGGAGGCTCCATCATGGCTTCTCTCTCCACCTTCCAGCAAATGTGGATCACCAAACAGGAGTATGATGAGTCAGGGCCCTCCATAGTCCATCGCAAGTGCTTCTGAAGTGATATGGCTAGGTTGGGACTTTAATGGAGTAGGTAATAGAGGAAAATATTCAAAACAAGCTTAATGATATAATTTTCTTTCATTTGTGGCTGATATAATGATGATGGTGGCAGTGGCCCCAGTCAAGCCACTACACTTCCAGTGCTGAATTCCTATGCCTTGGCCTCATTCCAGCTGCTCCAGGTGATTTTTTAATATCTCTCAGTTGACTGTCCACAGCTGCAACAGACTGATGCTTTGCTTGCTTGAGGAAGGCAATTCCCTATGGAGGCCCAGTGACTACAATTACATCAGGTAACAGATTCCCCAAGATTAAAGGGGATATGGATGGCAATCATGTAGAATAATAGAAACTTACAACAGAGGAAGAGACCATTTGGCCCATCAAGCCTGTGCCGGTTCTTTGAAAGATCTGTCCACTTTAGTTCCACACTCAAAATTTTTCCCAATAACCCTGCAAATCAGTTTCCTTCAAGTACATGTCCAATTGCCGTTTGAAAGTTTTTATAGAATCTAAATTCCACCACCCATTCAGGTAGTGAGTTACAGATCTCAACAACCCTGTGTGTGAAGGAATTTCTCCTCATTTCCCCTCTATCTTTTGCCAATTATTTTAAATCTATAGACCGGTTAGCCTAACATCTGTCGTTGGGAAAATACTGAAGTCCATTATTAAGGAAGCAATAGCAGGATATTTGGAAAAGCATAATTCAATCAGGCAGAGTCAGCATGGTTTTATGAAAGGGTAATCATGTTTGACACATTTTCTGGAGTTCTGTAACGAGCAGGGTGGATAAAGGGGAACCAGTAGATGTGGTGTATTTGGATTTCCCATTCGATAAGGTGCCACATAAAAGGTTACTGCACAAAAAAAGAGCTCATGGGGTTGGGGATAATATAATAGCATGGATAGAGGATTGGCTAACTAACAGAAAACAGATTCGGGATAAATGCGTCATTTTCCGGTTGGCAAACAGTAACTAGTGGGGTGCTGCAGGGATCGGTACTTGGGCCTCAACTATTATAATCTGTATTAATGACTTGGATGAAGGGACCGGGTGTAATGTAACCAAGTTTGCTGATGATACAAAGATGGGTGGGAAAGCAAATTGTGAGGAAGACACAAAAACTCTGAAAAAGGATATAGACAGGCTTAGTGAATGGGCAAAAATTTGGCAGATGGAGTATAATATGGGAAAATGTGAGGTTATCCACTTTGTCAGAAAAAATAGAATTTAAATGGAGAAAAATTGCGAAGTGCTGCAGTATAGAGGGACCTGGTGGTCTTTGTACATGAAACACAAAAAGTTAGAATGCAGGTACAACAAATAATCAGGAAGGCAAATGGAATGTTGGCCTTTATTGCAAGGGGGATAGAGTATAAAAGCAGAGATGTCCTGCAAAGATGTACTCTAGGCCACACCTAGAGTACAGCGTACAGTTTTGGTCTCCGTATTTAAGGAAGGATATACTTGTATTGGAGGCTGTTCAGAGCAGATTCACTAGGTTGACTCCGGAGATGAGTGGGTTGATTTATGAAGATAGATTGAGTAGGTTGGGCCTGCACTCATTGGAGTTCAGAAGAATGAAGGTGATATTATCGAAACATATAAGATAATGAGGGGGCTCGACAAGGTGGATGCAGAGAGGATATTTCCACTTGTAGGAGAAACTAAAACTAGGGGGCATAGTCTCAGAATAAGGAGCCGCCCATTTAAAACTGAGACGAAGAGAAATTTCTTCTCTCAGAGGGTCGTAAATCTGTGGAATTCTCTGACCCAGAAAGCTGTGGAAGCTGGGTCATTGAATATATTTAAGGCGGAGATAGACAGATTTTTGAGTGATGGGAATAAAGCTTTGATCTTATTAAATGGCGGAGCAGGCTCGAGGGATCAAATGGCCTATGAACAATTCCAGCTTCTCCAATCTCTCCACAAACTGAACAACCCCCATCCCTGGTATCATCCTGGTAAACCTGCTCAATACCCTCTCCAGGGAGTTGACATCCTTCCTGAAGTGTGATGTCCAGAACTGTGCTCAATACTCCACCTGAGGCCTATCCAGAGATTTGTTTTTGTATTTAATGCCCCTATTTACAAAGCCAAGTATCCCATATGCTTTCTTAACTGCCTTATTACCTTGCCTCGCCACATTCAAAGATTTGCAAATATGCACTCGTAGGTCCCTTTGTTTTTGCACCCCGCTCAAAATCATACTGTTTAGATTATACTGCCTCTCCATGTTGATTCTCCCAAAGTGCATCACTTCATACTTTTCCCGTATTAAATTGTATCTGCCATGTGTCTGCCCATTTCGCCTGTCTGCCTATGTCCTCCTGATGTCTGCTATTATCATGCTCACTATTTATTACATTGCCAAGGTTTGTATCATCTGCAAACTTTGAAATTGTACTCCCTATACCCAAGTCCAGATCATTATATATAACAAGCAAAGCAATGGTCCTAATACTGACCCCTGGGGACCCCAATGCATACTTCCCTCCAGTCAGAAAAACATTTGTCCCACACTGCTCTCTGCCTCCTATCCCTTAGCCAATTTCATACACAAGTTACCACCTTCCCTTTAATACCATGTGCTTCTATTTTCCGAATAAATCTGTTATGAGGTAAATTATCTTTTGAAAGTTCATATATACAACATCTACTGCACTACCTTCATCAATCCTCTCTGTTACTTCATTAGAGAACTCAATTCAATTAGTCATACTTGATTTGCCTTAACAAATACGTGCTGGCTGTCCCTGATTAACCCAAGCTTCTCCAAGTAAGAATGTAATTTTGTCCTAGACATTGCTCTCTCATAGTTTCCCACCACTGATGTTAGATTGATTGGCCTGTAGTTACAGGTTTATCCCTGGCCAAACACACTCCCTTCAAGATTGTTCAAGATTACCATCACAGTTCATATATCCAGAGAAATCCTAACTACCACCTCCCCATTATACCATCCAATTGTTTCTTAAATGGTTCCAGGATCGTTGCCTCCACTACTCTATCATTCAATCATTGATCACTCCGCAGATGAAAAAAGAATTTCTGGATATCAGTTCTAAAGTTACCTTTTACTAGTTTGAACCTGTGTCCACTAGTTCTTCTTCCACAGTTTCGTATAAAGTATCATTTTCCTGGTCAATTTTTCTATCTGATAAACCTCTAAAATATAATTTCTCAGATGCCCCCTTTCCAAGATGAAAAGCTCAAGTTTCTCAAGTCTTTCCTCATAACTCAGACCCCTGACACTGGAGATCAGCCTCAAGCTCCTCTTTGTACTGCCTCTAGTGCTCGAATATCTCTCTTGTTCCTTGACTATCAGAGTTGGACTCAGTATTCAAGGTGTATTCTGACTAGAGCCCTGTACAGCTTGATCATTACCTCCTTGGCTAATATTCTAGTGTTCACTTTTTATTGGCTAGTTGATTGCTACTCTGCATTCGTTGGACATGTTTAACATCAAGTCTACCAAGACTACTAAGTCTCTTTCAGCTTTATCTTTAGCTATTTCAACACCACTCATGGGTTGTATTGTCTATAGTTCTGTTCTATCTGCATTAAATTACATCAGTCATGGATCTGCCGACTTGTGTATCTTGATCAACTCATTCTGTACTTTCTGAACTGCGATCCAACTGGGCATCATCTGCAAATGTGACCACCTTTCAATGAGTTTCAGAATCCAGGTCATTTACGTAAATTAGAAACAATAGTGTTCCCAGAACTGAGGCACCCCACTCAGTACTCCCAACCACTCTATGCCATTCAACAAGGAGGATAAACTATTCACCAGCAATGGGTCAAGATCTTCAGGAAAGGGGCAGGAAACAGTTGCCCTGTGTGGCCAAGACTCTCCGTTTCAGAAATAGGTTGACGACACGGAAACAGTTTTCCACAGCTTTCATGAAAACTGCAGTTAAGGTTATTAATTGGTGCATTGAACCAATTTTACTGAAGTACACTTTAGTTTCTGATTATTTAAGGACCTGTACACAATGTTGAGCTCAGAGCTGGCATTACCCAGGCACAATTTTAACCAAACCCAGCAAGAAGGCAGTGGTAAGGAATTTGCCAGTATTGTGTGGTGTCGCCATCCTTTCCACAGAGGAGCAAGGTGAATGATAGGGTCAGGTACGAGCAGGCCCAGAATTCTCAGGAGGTGAGTCTGAGGGAGATGGTCTACAGATGGTACCTGAGCAAATAACCTAGCAGTGTCGAAGGTACCTGAGAATCTGCTGGGACACAATTACTGACATGTTTAAATGGCAGCAAGTGGGTTGGAGATGGCCCACGTTGCCTGTAACTGCGAAGGTACTAGTTGTCCCAAGCAGTTTATTGGTTTTCATTCCAATCACCTGGATGTAACCTACTGGCCCTGGCAGTGTACACCAACCATGATGCAAGAGTATACCGGAATGGGTTGGAAATTAGGCTTGACCAGTGGTGAACTTTCTGGGCACAGAGACTCCGCCCATCCCTTACAAGACCATTGGCGTATGGTGGGGTGGTCTCAGGGAGGAGACCACCCCTATCAAGAGTTTCCATGCCCTGAGCCTTCAGAGGAATCTAGTGTAGAGTTGGCATGGGTACACCATGTTGATCAAGCACCCCTCCTGGTTGACTGGCACCTGGGGGTCCAGGCCGAGATCGGGACACCACCTCTGAAGATTTGGCTATTCATATTTTTTTAAACAAAAGTGACCCCCTTTGGGGGGGGGGAACGACACACTATATGTTCATTTTGGGGCACCTGGCACGCTTTGCCACTCCCTCTAGGATATAGCCTTTTCGTGAGTTGGGTGGGCTAGATGTGCCCTTAGCCCGATGAAGGACCACCACCTAAACTTTGGCGGTGTTAGTGATTGAGAATATGTGGTTGATTTTAACTACTCGTTGAACAATAGCGGGGTGGACCCCTGTTTTACAGCCTGCCCAATTTTCCTTCACCCACTCCCCACATAGATTTTCAGGGCTTGGTGGTTAAGATTATGGGCTTATGAGGGTATTTAGAGGGATTAGGCATTGCAAGAGTTAAATGACCCTAAGCTTTTTGTTAGAATGGCTTTTCAGCAAAATCCATGGCTTTTGGACTCTCATGATGACATACGATCACAAATGGCCTTGTTTCGGCAAAAGCTAATTATTATTGCTAGAAGAGAGGGAAAAACTGTGCCTACAGCAATATCTCTGATCTCTCCTGTCTGCGGGAATGCACTGAGAACTTTTGATATTTGTTGAAATATAATTAAATATAAATCGCATTTAGTAATGTTCAACGTTAAGCTTTGCTAGATTGTAGTTTAATATTAAATTTGCTAGCTTGCAGTTTTATCTCTTTTCTTAGAATTCGTAAAGAGAATGGTATATTTCTTTACAGTCAGAATGTGTAGAAGGAATGAGGAATGGGCCACGCCTACTATTTAAAAGACAATAAAGGGTAATATAATTCTCAATTGTACTTTGTAAACTGCTGCTCAAATACTGAGCGTATTAAGTCTCACCAATGCTTAAATAAAATAAGAACTGTTATCAATATGGAGTCAGTTTCGAATCATTGAATAGACAGTTCAAAGGGACATCAGTTTTTTTCTTACATTGGGTATCATCCAAAGAATTGTTGTCCACCTGTACTCCACAGGGGGCTGGTGGATTGTTCCAGAGTGGAAGAGTTATATAGGAATGTAGGAACAGGAATAGCCATTCAGCCTCTTAAGCCTGGTGCACGAATTAATTTGATTATGGCTGATCTGTACCACAACTACATTTACCCACCTTTGCTCCATATTCCTTGATATCCTTAAAAATTATCTATTCACCTCAGCCGTGAAAGCTCCAATTGAGCCAGCATCCACAGCCATATGGGCGTGAGGTTCCAGATTTCCACTACTCTCCGTGTAAAAAAGTGCTTCCTGATCACTCCTGAATGGCCCAGCTCTAACTTTAAGAGTATGCCAAATTGTTCTAGATTCCCCCACTTGAGGAAATAATTTCTCAGGCCGTGATTTCGCTGACCCTGGGGTAGGTGGCGAGTCCTGACCTCGCTGCTGGCTCCATCGCACTGTATACAAATGATTTTCTGTTGATTGGGCTTGTTAAGCCCGCCCAGCGTGTTTCCCTGGCCAATTGAAGGAAGCAGGTCATAGAAACATAGAAAATAGGTGCAGGAGTAGGCTATTCGGCCCTTCAAGCCTGCACCAACATTCAATAAGATCATGGCTGATCATTCCCTCAGTACCCCTTTCCTGCTTTCTCTCCATACCCCTTGATCCCCTTAGCCGTAAGGGCCATATCTAACTCCCTCTTGAATATATCCAATGAACTGACATCAACAACTCTCTGCGGCAGGGAGTTCCACAGGTTAACAACTCTCTGAGTGAAGAGGTTTCTCCTCATCTCGATCGTAAATGGCCTACCCCTTATCCGAAGACTGTGTTCCTTGGTTCTGGACTTCCCCAACATCGGGAACATTCTTCCTGCATCTAACTTTTCCAGTCCCGTCAGAATCTTATATGTTTCTATGAGATCCCCTCTCATCCTTCTAAACTCCAGTATATAAAGATCCAGTTGATCCAGTCTCTCCTTATATGTCAGTCCAGCCATCCCGGGAATCAGTCTGGTGAACCTTTGCTCACTCCCTCAATAGCAAGAATGTCCTTCCTCAGATTAGGAGACCAAAATTGAACACAATCTTCCAGGTTAAGTTTCACCAAGGCCCTGTACAACTGCAGAAAGACCTCCCTGCTCCTATACTCAAATCTTCTAGCTATGAAGGCCAACATGCCACTTGCCTTCTTTACCGCCTGCTGTACCTGCATGCCAACTTTCAATGACTGATGAACCATGACACCCAGGTCTCGTTGCACCTCCCCTTTTCCTAATCTGCCGCCATTCAGGTAATATTCTGCCTTCGTGTTTTTGCCCCCAAAGTGGATAACCTCACAGTTATCCACATTATACTGCATCTGCCATGCATTTACCCACTCACCTAACCTGTCCAAGTCACCCTGCAGCCTCTTAGCATCCTCCTCACAGCTCACATCGCCACCCAGTTTAGTGTCATCTGCAAACTTGGAGATATTACACTCAATTCCTTCATCTAAATCATTAATATATATTGTAAAGAGCTGGGGTCCCAGCACTGAGCCCTGCGGCACTCCACTAGTCACTGTCTGCCATTCTGAAAAGGACCCGTTTATACCGACTCTCTGCTTCCTGCCTGCCAACGAGTTCACTATCCACGTCAGTACATTACCCCCAATAGCATGTGTTTTGATTTTGCACATCAATCTCTTGTGTGGGACCTTGTCAAAAGCCTTTTGAAAGTCCAAATACACCACATCCACTGGTTCTCCCTTGTCCACTCTACTCGTTACATCCTCAAAATGTTCCAGAAGATTTGTCAAGCAAGATTTCCCTTTCATAAATCTATGCTGACTTAGACCGATCCTGTCACTGCTTTCCAGATGCACTACTATTTCATCCTTAATAATTGATTCCAACATTTTCCCCACTACTGATGTCAGGCTAACTGGTCTATAATTACCCATTTTCTCTCTCCCTCCCTTTTTAAAAAATGGTGTGACATTAGCTACCCTCCAGTCCATAGGAACTGACCCAGAGTTGATAGGCTGTTGAAAAATGATCACCAATGCATCCACTATTTCTAGGGCCACTTCCTTAATTTAGCTCCTAGCTCCCTAAATTCGTCTTGTAGGACCTCATCCCGTTTTTTACTTATATCGTTGGTACGTATATGCACCACGACAACTGGCTGTTCACCCTCCCATGATTTAACACTTAATTAAGTTTATCTAAGGGTTAAGACATGGCAGGACAGCTCGGACACGTGTTATGCTCCTCCTGTACTATGTGGAAAGTCTGGGACGCTTCTGGTGTCCCTGACGACTATGTGTGCGGGAAGTGCATCCGCCGGCAGCTCCTGACGGACCACATTGCGGCACTAGAGCTGCGGGTGGATGAACTCTGGAGCATCCACGATGCTGAGAACGACGTGAATAGCATGTTAAGTGAGTTGGTCTTACCGCAGGTAAAGCGTACACAGCCAGGTAGGGAATTGGGGACCAACAGGAAGAGCAGTGCAAGGGAGGTAGTGCAGGTGTTCCCGGCGGTCATCCCCCTGCAAAACAGATACACTGCTTTGGATACTGTTGGGGGAGAGCAGCAGCAGCCAAGTTCATGGCACCGCGGGTGGCTCTGCTGCACTGGAGGGCAGGAAAAAGAGTGGGCGAGCTTTAGTGATAGGGGATTCAATTGTAAGGGGATAGACAATTGGTCTGCCATTTCTTTGTTCCCCATTATAAATTCACCTGAATCCAAATGCAAGGGACCTACGTTTGTCTTCACCAATCCTTTTCTCTTCACATATCTATAGAAGCTTTTGCAGTCAGTTTTTATGTCCCCGGCAAGCTTCTTCTCGTACTCTATTTTCCCCCTCTTAATTAAACCCTTTATCCTCCTCTGCTGAATTCTAAATTTCTCCCAGTCCTCAGGTTTGCTGCTTTTTCTGGCCAATTTATATGCCTCTTTCTTGGATTTAACAATATCCTTAATTTCATTTGTTAGCCACGGTTGAGCCACCTTTCCCGTTTTATTTTTACTCCAGACAGGGATGTACAATTGCTGAAGTTCATCCATGTGATCTTTAAATGTTTGTCATTGCCTATCAACCATCAACCCTTTAAGAATCATTTGCCAGTCTATTCTAGCCAATTCACGCCTCAAACCATCGAAGTTATCTTTCCTTAAGTTCAGGACCTTAGTTTCTGAATTAACTGTGTCACTCTCCATCTTAATAAAGAATTCTACCATGTTATGGTCACTCTTCCCCAAGGGGCTTTGCACAACAAGATTGCTAATTAGTCCTTTCTCATTACACATCACCCAGTTGAGGATGGCCAACTCCCTAGTTGGTTCCTCGACACATTGGTCTAGAAAACTATCCCTAATACACTCCAGGAAATTCTCCTCCACTGCATTGCTACCAGTTTGATTAGCCCAATCAATATATAGATTAAAGTCATCCATGATAACTGCTGTACCTTTATTGCATGCATCCCTAATTTCTTGTTTGATGCTGTCTCCAACCTCACTACTACTGTTTGGTGGTCTATAACACAACTCCCACTAGTGTTTTCTGACCTTTGGTATTCCATAGCTCCACCCATACCGATTCCACATCATCCAAGCTAATGTCCTTTCTTACTATTGCATTAATTTCCTCTTTAACTAGCAATGTCACCTCGCCTCCTTTTCCTTTCTGTCTATCCTTCCTAAATGTTGAATACCCCTGGATGTTGAGTTCCCAGCCTTCGTCACCCTGGAGCTATGTTTCCATGATGCCAATTACATCATACCCGTTAACTGCTATCTGCGCAGTTAATTCGTCCACCTTATTCCAAATACTCCTTGCATTGAGGCACAGAGCCTTCAGGCTTGTCTTTCTAACACACTTTGCCCCTTTAGAATTTTGCTGTAATGTGGCCCTTTTTGCTTTTTGACTTGGGTTTCTCTGCCCTCGACTTTTACTTGTCTTCTTTCTATCTTTTGCTTCTGCCCCCATTCTACTTCCCTTTGTCTCCCTGCATAGGTTCCCATCCCCCTGCCATATTAGTTTAACTCCTCCCCAACAGCACTAGCAAACACTCCCCCTAGCACATAGGTTCCGGTTCTGCCCAGGTGCAGACCGTCCGGTTTGTACTGGTCCCACCTCCCACAGAACCGCTTCCAATGTCCCAGGAATTTGAATCCCTCCCTTCTGCACCACTCCTCAAGCCACGTATTCATCTGAGCTATCCTGCGATTCCTACTCTGACTAGCACATGGCACTGGTAGCAATCCTGAGATTACTACTTTTGAGGTCCTACTTTTTAATTTAGCTCCTAGCTCCCTAAATTCGTCTTGTAGAACCTCATCCTGTTTTTTACCTATATCGTTGGTATCTATATGCACCACGACAACTGGCTGTTCACCCTCCCTTTTCAGAATGTCCTGCACCCGCTCCGAAACATCCTTGACCCTTGCACCAGGGAGACAACATACCATCCTGGAGTCTCGGTTGCAGCTGCAGAAACGTCTATCTATTCCCCTTACAATAGAATCCCCTACCACTATTGCTCTCCCACACTTTTTCCTGCCCTCCTGTACAGCAGAGCCACCCACGGTGCCATGAACTTGGCTGCTGCTGCTCTCCACTGATGAGTCATCCCCCTCAACAGTGCCCAAAGTGGTGTATCTGTTTTGCAGGGGATTGACCGCAGGGGACTCCTGCACTACCTTCCTTCCGCTGCTCTTCCTGTTGGTTACCCATTCCCTATCTGGCTGTGTACCATTTTCCTGCGGTAAGACCAACTCACTAAACGTGCTATTCACGTCATTTTCAGCATCGTGGATGCTCCAGAGTAAATCCACCCGCAGCTCCAGTGCCGCAATGCCATCTGTCAGGAGCTGCAGGCGGATGCACTTCCTGCATATATAGTCATCGGGGACACTGGAAGCGTCACTGACTTTCCACGACTATTACAGGAGGAACATAACACGTGTCCGAGCTCTTCTGCTATGATTTAACCCCTAGATTAACTTAATTTGGCAACAATGCTAAAGGTTACTTATTGATGAAGAAAAGAAAAAGAAAAACTACTTACCAATCAGCAGCCAATCACTTACCCCCTTGGCTGTGACGTTACCTTTCGATTTCTTTCTACTTCATTTTTGCCTTCTCTCCCAGCTGCACCAGCACCAGCTGGCTCCTCGACGTACCTCGACCTCCCCGCTCGAAGTCCCGCTGCCTCCGGCACTCACAGGCCTTTTTATAGGCCGCTCCTCGACGCAACTTGAACTCCCCGCTCGAAGTCCCGCTGGTCTGATGATTATATTTCATGACCCGGTTTCCTTAATTGGGCCATGTGCACATAGATTTGACAGTTGAGGTGCTGCAAACACTGCACAGAGTGCACGGCTGCACCCAGGCTCTCCCATGACTCCCTCCATATGCCTATGGAGGGAGTCACAACACGCAGGGAGGTTCTCTTCCCTTCCAATGAGCGGAAGAGACCTCCCCAGGAGATCAACATAGCCTGGTTGCACATTGCACAGGAGGATACAAGCAGGGATATATTTTCAACACTTTGCATTCTTGGACAGATTTGTATGCACCTTTGGAAGTGGCTTAGTGAATTGCAGTGAATGGTGAGACATAACCATCCCATCACAATGGTGATGAATGTGAAAGGAATGGCTTAGGCATTGTAGGGCTGCTTTATGGTGTTGGTGGGGTGGTGCCAACCTGGCGCATCATGTTGCAGCCAGTGTGTACAGCATCAAACAAAGTAAATCAAGCCATCGTGGGCTATCTCTGGTGTCCCGTGCAGTAATGTCGGGTGATGATGTCCTGTGTGCATCTGTTGATTGTTGAGACGGCAGGTGTTGGGGCTGATCATGGTGGGGTTCTGAGGGCAAGGTGAGATAGTTTCTGGGGCTATTACTAATGTAATAGATGGCAGGTGAACTTGAGATGACAGAAGCGATCTGTCAATGCTGAGAGAGGTTGTGCCAATGAGGTGACTCTGGATAGAGAGATTACTCCAAACGCTTGCAACCTGCATAAAGCTCAATGTGCCTTCCAAATACAATAAGCAAGAGCTTGGAAAATGAACATATGAGATGGGAGGTTTTAAAGCACAATTGCAGCTATCAAATAAAGAAACAAATTCACGTTCACACAACTCCTGACATCCTTACCTGATGTGATCCCCGAGCAGCATGAATCTCGTGGATAACCTGGAAAAATGGTATGTCCAGTTCAAAATTCTTTTTAATAGGCTTTTAACAAGGTCCTAATGATCTAAATTACTTCCCCTGCCACTGAGTATTGGGTCTGTTCAGCATTGACAGACCCGACATATGTGAAAGTAGCATGGCGGTGGGTTGACAGTGGGGTCCCAAACCACTGTCAATCATTTTAAATTTAACAGCTGACCCACCACTGATTCCCTCCTCTGAGCACCTGCAAAATTCCAGCCTCTGTATGTATCTTATCGAATCCTATTATTTTAAACATCTTGATTAGATTGCCTTTCAATCTTTTAAACTCAAGGAAATACAAGCCAAGCTTTGGTCAGTTTTGGTCACCTTACTTAAGGAAGGATATACTGGCTTTGGAGGGGGTACAGAGACGATTCACTAGGCTGATTCCGGAGAGGAGGGGGTTACCTTATGATGATAGATTGAGTAGATTGGGTCTTTACTCGTTGGAGTTCAGAAGGATGAGGGGTGATCTTATAGAAACATTTAAAATAATGAAAGGGATAGACAAGATAGAGGCAGAGAGGTTGTTTCCACTGGTCGGGGAGACTAGAACTAGGGGGCACAGCCTCAAAATACAGGGGAGCCAATTTAAAACCGAGTTGAGAAGGAATTTCTTCTCCCAGATGGTTGTGAATCTGTGGAATTCTCTGTCCAAGGAAGCAGTTGAGGCTAGCTCATTGAATGTATTCAAATCACAGATAGACAGATTTTTAACCAATAAGGTAATTAAGGGTTACGGGGAGTGGGCGAGTAAGTGGAGCTGAGTCCACGGCCAGATCAGCCATGATCTTTTTGAATGTCGGAGCAGGCTCAAGGGGCTAGATGGCCTACTCCTGTTCCTAATTCTTATGTTCTTATGTTCTGCAACCTGCCCTCAATATTTAACCCTGTTAGAATTATGGTGAATCTGTGCTGAATCCCTCTAAGACCAATATATTCTTCCTGAAATGCGGTGCCCAGAACTGAACATAGTACACAGTGCTGAAAAAGAATTCTAAACTATACTGACTTCCCTTGGTTTTGGGTCTCAAGGTCTGCAATCAGGGCGAGGAATGTTTCCTCAGGTAATGTGTAGGTAGGCTGGTACACAACAAAGGATCTTGCACAATAACTGATGTCACACTTGATCGAAAGTCACTTCAGACAGAAGAACGAGGAGACTTTCAACCCATCAGTCTGGGCTGGATTAAAACTCCGGCTTAAAGAGGAGAAAGGGCAGTTAATAACCCATGTCACCACCCAATCATTAGTTGGCCAATTTGTATTAATTATCAGATTCCTTCTGTTTGCTTTTTTTTTTAAACTCAGAAGTTTCTAAACATAAATTAACTTCACAAAACCGAAAGCTGAGTGTTTGTTAGGGCAGATGCCAGCAAGTGTTTGTTTTGGTTGACAGCCATGCACAACTGAAGCACAGTATCTATTCAAAAAAAAACAAAGCCAGTCATCCTCGGCATCAAAGAGATATTCAAGGCCAACGATAATAATTAACCTCACCGACCAATAGCTAACTTAGGGGTAGACAGACTTCTGCTGATGTGTCGCAGCAGTTTTGACTGGAGTTCTGCACAGGAGACCTCTGACGGGATGAGATCCTGGTTGACCGCCCTTGTGTGCATCGGAGCGGTTGCGGTGGGGTACGGAGGCCCGGTTCAACGGACACCGACGTCCAAGGACGCTCTGTATGCTGCCATTTACAAGTACAACGCGGGGTCCGGCCAGCTGAACCTCTTTAAGCTCATGGGAGCCCACTGCATCGCAATCAAGGTATAAAGATGTCATTGAACTGCTGGAATTGCGAAAGTGGATTCACAGTGGGCCTGTGTATGGCTTGTTTTTATTGTCCCAGAATTGGGAGGAGGAGTGGGTGAGTGGGGGAAACGCAGGGTAAGGCTTCCCCCTGCACCCAACCAAAGGCAAGAGAAGCAAGAAAAAGGCAATGGGTCGATTTTTGCTGCCTTTGCCTGGCATTAAAGGGACAGTAACAGCTTCATAATGGGGTCGGTAGCAATTTCGTCCCTCCATTTTGAAAGTGGTCTACTGCTGGGTGTCCAAAGTGCCCACCTGATTCAGGCGACAGACCCGTTTAGATATGGAAATTAGGGTCCCATGACATAAATGGGCCCCCGATTGCCACTTTAGGTCGGAACTGGTCAGAGCCTGCACCGTGTCCTGTCCGGCCAGTTCCACGTTCGATGGAACAGAAGAGGCCCGCCAAAGGTAAGTGTTGAATTATTTCAGTGGGCCCCGAAGGAGCAGGGCTCGCAAAAATAATCGAGGACGCAGCTGCCCCGGGCCCCCCACCCTCCACGATTGAGACCTCCCTCCCTGACCAACAACTTACCTTGCCGGTAGCTTCCCAGGCACGATCCTGAGGCCCCTATCTGGTGATTTAGACGAGGGGATTAAATGTAGTATCTCCAAATTTGCGGATGACACTAAGTTGGGTGGCAGTGTGAGCTGCGAGGAGGATGCTATGAGGCTGCAGAGTGACTTGGATAGGTTAGGTGAGTGGGCACATGAATGGCAGATGAAGTATAATGTGGATAAATGTGAGGTTATCCACTTTTGTGATAAAAACAGAGAGACAGACTATTATCTGAATGGTGACAGATTAGGAAAAGGGAAGGTGCAACGAGACCTGGGTGTCATGGTACATCAGTCATTGAAGGTTGGCATGCAGGTACAGCAGGCGGTTAAGAAAGCAAATGGCATGTTGGCCTTCATAGCGAGGGGATTTGAATACAGGGGCAGGGAGGTGTTGCTACAGTTGTACAGGGCCTTGGTGAGGCCACACCTGGAGTATTGTGTACAGTTTTGGTCTCCTAACTTGAGGAAGGACATTCTTGCTATTGAGGGAGTGCAGCGAAGATTCACCAGACTGATTCCCGGGATGGCGGGACTGACCTATCAAGAAAGACTGGATCAACTGGGCTTGTATTCACTGGAGTTCAGAAGAATGAGAGGGGACCTCATGGAAACGTTTAAAATTCTGACGGGTTTAGACAGGTTAGATGCAAGAAGAATGTTCCCAATGTTGGGGAAGTCCAGAACCAGGGGTCACAGTCTGAGGATAAGGGGTAAGCCATTTAGGACCGAGATGAGGAGAAATTTCTTCACCCAGAGAGTGGTGAACCTGTGGAATTCTCTACCCAGAAAGTAGTTGAGGCCAATTCACTAAATATATTCAAAAGGGAGTTAGATGAAGTCCTTACTACTCGGGGGATCAAGGGTTATGGCGAGAAAGCAGGAAGGGGGTACTGAAGTTTCATGTTCAGCCATGAACTCATTGAATGGCGGTGCAGGCTAGAAGGGCTGAATGGCCTGCTCCTGCACCTATTTTCTATGTTTCTATGAGCTGTGTCGGGATGCCTGTTTGGCAGGCTATTCAACCTTGGAGGGCATTATAACCAAGTCTGATCCTGTACTTGCCTGGCATGGTCCCATACACACTTTCCAAAGGTAGTTATTGGACAGTGAGCAGGCGTATTCACCCAACTGATTTTAATTCCCCCCTCCTTAACCCCGGTGAGATGAGGACAATTGTAGCATTCTTAATCCCCTCCCACTCAGCGCCACTCTCTTCCCGGGATGAGGGTAGCTCAGTCAGAATGGGCTGTGGACGGGAGCTGGGATGCTCCTGTCTGTATGATTCACTTTGACAATGGAGGACATTCAATATACACACATATATATCTGTTTTTTGTCAGTTGCTATTTTTCAGTTGAATGGCCTCCAATGCCTGCAAATTTGTTGCTAGCCATCGGACCATTGACGAAGCCCAGTTTATAAATTAGATTATTTTTACTGTTGATAAATCCAGCTTCAGTGCCAAGGACAACAGCATTGGACATGGCTAAGGTTTAAAAGAGTAGGGAAGAATGACATAGAATCTACAGCACAGTAACAGGCCATTCAGCCCAACTGATCTATGCCGATGTTTATGCTCCACATGAGCCTCTTCCAACTCTAATTCCCTCTTCCCAAGCAGTCTCCATATCCCTCTATTCCCTTATCTCCTCATGTATGTATCAAGCCAGGCAAGTGCAGAAATAAACTTGGTTATAATGCACTCCAAGGTTGATTAGCCTGCTATCTGCTTCAATCACTTCATGTGGCAGTGAGTTCCATATTCTCACCATGCTCTGTGTAAAGAAATTCTTCCGAAATGATTTAATCTGTTAGTAACTATTTTATATTTATGGCTGCTTGTTCTGGACTCACCCACAAGTGAAAAAAGCTGAGGGATGGTAAACCGAACGAGATTTGTGGTGAAGCGCGGCATACCCTGCCACCTCCACATGACGGTTAGCGGAGTGGATGTACTGATGCATGGGGTGGGTGAGAGACGGTTTTACCTTCTTTGGCATGTCAGGGTGCTTTGCCTGCAAGACCGCCGTGTGCCATACGCAGCAGGAGGTGGTGACCAGACTCAACACGTACCTGCAGGACCCAGGAACAGTTGAGTGAGAACACTATTTGGGACTTGGCCAGGTCCCAAGTAGATGGCCCAAGATCACATGCCACAAAGTGTTGTCCATCAACTGATTCAGTATTTACTCCTGGCGCCCGTGTCAAGATCTCATAAACTTACAGAACATCGGATCTCGTTCATGCCAATAACTTCAGTAGGGCACATATTTAAGATGCAATTTACAATTGAATCCCTTAGAACAGTCACATCTTCCAGGGGTTTCGCACATGAAACAATTGTAACACAAGCACGGTCACTTACTGCCCCCCAGAATGCTCTTTAGCTCGGTTACCTGGCAGCCTACACTGACCCCTTGAAATGTAGCAGTGCAACATCACTGGCGAGCTGAATCAACCCATTCAGTAGGACAGATGAGGGAAGAGGATAGACGAGGGAAGTGGATAGAAGTGGTTTGGTGGTTATCAGCATAGGCGGTCCCTCGAACGAGGATGACTTGCTTCCACGAGAGTTCACAGATGTTTCTGTTGTGTATCTATAAAGCATGCACTCCCATGTTCCGCCACCAGGGAGTGCATCCCCTGAAGTCCCAAGGGATCCCAGCATCCCTTGGGAGCACTGTATATAAGCCGGCCCCGAAGGCCTGTTCCTCACTCTGGAGTGTCTTAAGGAAGCCTGAAGTCTCTGTTAGTTTAACCTCCCTGTGTGCAGTCTCATCTGTGTTAGGAACACAATAACTAGCGGCGAGTATACGAATCCAACGGAAAGATGCAGCAAACTGTGGGCATCCTGGAGAAGTTCTCAGAGAGTGAGGACTGGGAAGCCTATGTCGAACGGCTAGACCAGTACTTTGTAGCCAACGAGCTGGACGGAGAAGGAAGCGTTGCAAAAAGGAAAGTGCTCCTCCTCACGGTCTGCGGGGCACCGACCTACAGCCACATGAAGAATCTTCTGGCTCTGGTGAAACCCACAGATAAGTGATATGAGGAGCTGTGTACACTGGTTCGGGAGCATCTTAACCTGAGGGAGAGTGTGCTGATGGCGAGGTATCGGTTCTACACGTGCCAGCGATCTAAAGGTCAGGAAGTGGCGAGCTACGTCGCCGAGCTAAGGCGACTTGCAGGACAGAGTTTGATGGCTATCTGGAGCAAATGCTCAGAGACTTTTTGTACTGGGCATTGGCCACGAGACCATCCTACGAAAACTTTTGACTGTAGAGACACCGACCCTCAGTAAGGCCATTGCGATAGCACAGGCGTTTATGTCCACCAGTGATAACAGCAAACAAATCTCTCAGCACACAAGTGCTAGCAATGTCCATAAATTAACTGGAACTGTGTTTGCGAGCAGAAATGTACAGGGCAGAAACCACGAGTCTGCAACTGCCAGCAGGCCTCAGGTGACCCAGATGACTCAGGGTCCGCAACAAAGGATGAGTGCAAGGCAATTCACACCTTGTTGGCGTCGTGGAGGCTTCCATTCAGCCTATTCATGCTGCTTCAAAGGATATGTTTGCAAGAGCTGTGGAACAATGGGGCACCTCCAATGAGCTTGCAGACGAGCTGCAAGCTCTGCAAAACCTGCTAATCACAACATAGCAGAGGAAGATCGGTCCATGGTGGATCAAAGCAATTTTGAGCCCCAGAGAGAGGAGGCAGATGCTGAAGTACACGGGGTTGCACACATTTTCGATGAAATGTCCACCTATAATGCTAAATATAAAATTGAATGGCTTACCCGTAGCCATGGAACTGGACACTGGCGCTAGCCAATCCATCAAAAGTAAAAAGATGTTTGAGAGCCTGTGGTGCAACAAGGCACTCAGACCAGCCCTGAGCCCCATCCACATGAAACTGAGAACGTACACCAAAGAGCTTATCACTGTCCTGGGCACCTACGAGGGCACGGTGCATGAACTGCCACTCTGGATTGTCCCGGGCGATTTCCTCACACTGCTTGGAAGGAGCTGGCTGGGCAAAATCAGCTGGAACTGGGATGACATCCGAGCGCTATCATATGTCGATGAGGCCTCATGTATCCAGGTTGTTAACAAATTTCCTTCCCTTTTTGAGCCAGATATTGGAAACTTTTCCGGGGCGAAGGTGCGAATTCACTTGGTCCCAGAGATACAACCCATTCACCACAAGGCGCAAGCGGTACCTCACATGATGAGGGAGAGAATGGAAATCGAGCTGGACAGGCTGCAACGCGAGGGCATCATCTCCCCAGTGGAATTCAGTAAGTGGGCCAGCCCAATTGTTCCCGTACTCAAAAGTGATGGCACGGTCAAGATTTGCGGCGCTTATAAAGTAACTATTAATCGTTTCTCGCTGCAGGATCAATACCCGCTACCTAAGACAGACGACCTATTTGCGACACTGGCAGGAGGCAAGACATTCACCAAGCTCGACCTGACTTCGACCTACATAACGCAGGAGCTGGAGGAATCTTAGAAGGGCCTCACCTGCATCAACACGCACAAGGACTGCTCATCTACAACAGATGCCCGTTTGGAATTCGGTCGGCTGCAGCGATCTTCCAGAGAAACATGGTACCACACATGGTGGTTTTTCAGGACGACATATTGGTCACGGGTCAGGACACCATCGAGCACCTACAAAACCTAGAGGAGGTCATCCAGCGACTAGATCGCGTAGGGCTGCGGCTGAAGAGGTCGAAATGCATCTTCATGGCAACAGAAGTGGAGATTTTGGGGAGAAAGATCACGGCGTACGGAGTTGGGTGTGTATTACAACAATATAACGTTGCAGGGAAGTTGCAATCTGTCGCCTATGCCTCCAGGAGCTTGTCTAAGGCCGAGAGGGCCTGCAGCATGATTGAGAAAGAAGCATTAGCGTGTGTGTTCGGGGTAAAGAAAATGCATCAGTTTGGCCTCAAATTTGAGCTGGAAACCGATCACAAGCCCCTCATATCCCTGTTCGCTGAAAACAAGGGGATAAATACTAATGCCTCAGCCTGCATACAAATGTGGGTACTCGCGCTATCAGCATATAACTATACCATTGCCACAGGCCAAGCTCCGAGAACTGTGCGGATGCTTTCAGTCGGCTACCATTGCCCACCACAGGAGTGGAAATGGCGCAAGCCTGCAAACTTGTTGATGGTGGCGCAGCCCGCAGACTTGTTGATGATCATGGAAGTGTTTGAAAATGATAAATCACCTGTCTCGGCCCACCAGATTAGGACTTGGACCAGTCAAGATCTTCTGCTGTCCCTAGTAAAAAACTGTGTACTGCATGGGAGCTGGGCCAGCATCCCCATTGAAATGCAAGAGCTAATCAAGCCGTTCCAGCGGCAAAAGGACGAGCTGTTCATTCAGGCAGACTGCCTGTTGTGGGGTAACCACATAGTGCTACCCAAAAAGGGCAGAGAGATGTTCATCTCGGATCCCCACAGCACACACCCGGGTAGAGTAATGATGAAAGCGATAGCCAGATCCCACATGTGGTGGCCCGGTATCAACTCTGACTTAGAGTCCTGTGTACGGCAATGCAGCGTGAGTGCTCAGTTGAGCAACGTGCCCAGAGAGGCACCACTAAGTTTATGGTCCTGGCCCTCCAGACCATGGTCGAGGATCCATGTCGACTATGCGGGCTCGTTTCTCGCTAAAATGTTCCTGGTGATGGTGGATGCTATTTCAAAATGGATTGAATGTGAAATATTGTCGGGAAGCACTGCCACCACCACCATTGAAAGCCTGAGGGCCATATTTGCCACCCACGGTCTGCCTGACATACTGGTCAGTGACAACGGGCCATGTTTCACCAGTGCCGAATTTAAAGAATTCATGACCCGCAATGCGATCAAACATGTCACCTCGGCCCCATTTAAACCACCCTCCAATGAGCAGGCAGAGCGGGCAGTATAAGCCATCAACAGAGCCTTAAACGAGTCACAGAAGGCTCACTCCAAACCCGCCTGTCCCGGGTACTGCTCAGCTACTGCACGAGACCCCACTCGCTCACAGGGGTGCCCCCAGCTGAGCTACTCATGAAAAGGACACTTAAAACCAGACTCTCACTGGTTCACCCCAACCTGCATGATCAGGTAGAGAGGAGGCGGCAGCAACAAAATGTAAACGATGGTCGCGCCACTGTGTCATGGGAAATTGATCTGAATGACCCTGTGTATATGCTAAATTATGGACATGGTCCCAAGTAGATCATGGGCACGGTGATAGCTAAAGAAGGGAGTCGGGTGTTTGTAGTCAAACTAGACAATGGACAAATTTGCAGAAAGCACCTGGACCAAATGAGGCAGCGGTTCATAGACTGCCCTGACCTAAAAGAGTTTCATAGACTGCCCTGAACAACCCACAGCAGACACCACCTTTTTCGAGCCCACAACACACACCCAAAGGATCAACGACACCACCCCAGACCAGGAAATCGAACCCATCACACCCAACAGCTCAGCAAGGACAGGCTCACCCAGCAGCCCTGCAGGGCCAACAACACGCAAGCCCAGCGAGGGCACAGCCACCACACCAGAAAAGACATTTGTACCAAGGCGGTCCACCAGGGAAAGAAAGGCTCCCGACCGCCTCACCTTGTAAATAGTTTTCACTTTGACTTTGGCGGGGAGTGATGTTGTGTATCTGTAAAGCATGCACCCCCATGTTTCACCACCAGGGAGCTCATCCCCTGACGTCCCAAGGGATCCCAGCATTCCTTGGGAGCACTGTATAAAAGCCGGCCCCTAAGGCTTGTTCCTCATTCTGGAGTGTCTTAATAAAGACTGAGGTCACTGTTATTTTAACCTTCCTGTGTGCAGTCTCAACTGTGTTAGGAACACAATAGTTTCAATGAAGGACCCGATGTTCCAGTCCTGAACTCCAGTTGGAAGATGCCTGTGCGTGAATTTTTTTAACGTGTGGTGACCATTGCACATCAGGCACCACATGGGCTTGACAGAACTAGGCCTTTATCCAGTGGCAAGGATTAACCAGGACGACTGGAGACCTGCTCTGCTGCACGCACCTAGTGCGCACACATATCGCAGTGTGGGCAGGTCTGTGCTGCCCCTGGGCACTTGGCTCTTCTGGGCCCAGTACCCTCATTCGTCGCACCTCCGCCATGATGTTCCAGGGGCCGGCGCTCCAGCTCTATTAATAGCCCTGAACTGCTGTGGTGTTCTCACACAGCTTGGGGCAGCCCATGATGTTCCAGGGCCCTGTGCTCCAGCTCTATTTATAGCCCCGACCTGCGATGGTGTTCTCACACAGGTTAGGGCTATAAATGTTGGTGGTTATAGCACTGGACTAAAAACCCAAAGGCTGTGAGTTCAAGTCCCACTGTGGTTAATTATGGAAGTGAATTCAATAAATCTGGTTACCTTTTGGACTGGCACCAGAAAAATGACCATGAAGCTGTCGGGGTGTTGTGGAAAACAAACTGGTTCACAAATGTCCTCCAGAGAAGGGAACCTTACACCCATACCTGGTCTGGCTCACATTGCAACTCCAGTTCCACGCTATGTTGTTGGATCTTAATGCCCTTGAGGCAACTAGGGATGAGTGATAAATATTGGCTAGGCAGTTTCACCCGCATCCCAAGAACAAATAGAAACAACCTACATTCTGGTATGGTTGATACATGTGTGCAACACCTTAACTCATTCTGCAGTGCTAACTGGCAATGAGCAAGTTAGCACTGGATGACAGTGGCATCCTCGCCGACCACTGGCAATGTTAGCTGGAGGTGCAGGTCTCCTTGCTGAAAATGACAAAGATCTGCAACTGGCTTGCTGTTGACTGTAAGGCAGCAGTCCTCGGCATTGGCAGGCATCAAATCTAGTTTAGTGCCTACTGATCTTGCTGGTGTGTAGCTTGTGTCACCTCAATGGTGCAGTACTGGTGAAGTACTTTGATCTGGCATCTTACAACAGCGGGCACTGAGGCCTAAGGCCCTCTGAGAGTCAAAGCACAGGGCAAATCATATCTCAACCTGAAAATACATGCATAGAAATACATAGGATTAACAATGTGGAAACAGGCCATTCGGCCCAACCAGTCCGTGTTGCCGTTTACCCTCCGTGTGACCAGGTAGTCCTAATTATATGTACCCGCCCTGTTCACATATTCCTTTAGCTCTTATTCCTTCATCCACTATTCCAATCTAATTTGAATGTTGACATAGTTACTGCTTCAACCAGTTACCCTGAAAAACTGTTGCAACCTCACAACATTCTGGGTGTAAGGTATAATTCTGATTGGGCCTTGGGCCTCATTTCTATAGAAAGAAAGTGTATTTGCTTCATGGGTTCTTTGCTTAAGAATTCATAGCAACACATTGCTATTAAGAACTAGTTGGTTTATTAACAAAGGTTTAACAATCACACTACACATTACCAGTTCATCCACTAGGCTCACAGCTGCATACCTCATAGTGAATGACCTAAATCCAACTGACTGGGGTTTTATTGAGTCTTATGAACATCATGTGACCATTCACAATGCAACAGGTCTACAAACCTGTAAGCATACTCACAACTTCACAACTGCATACATTACAGAAAGGCAGCTCGCCTGGCGAGGCTTCACTAAAGTTGTAAATCCTATGTATGTCTATGCATGTATTTGGTTGAGATATGATTTGCCCTGTGCTTTGGACACTCAGAGGACTGCCGTGACACTAGCAGCAGCCCTCAGGTCACTTAGTCCCAGTGAATGTGTGCATTAGGCTTTGACATTATCCTGTACTTGTGAGCTAGGTTTATGAAGGCACTCATTTTTATGTAAATTAAGGACGCTCCCATAATGAGCACTCTACAGAAAATAGGCACTGCATGGACACCCACTTCTTCAGTTGGGTACTTGCTCTTACAGATATATTGCAGTTTTTCAGAATTCTGTGCAGCAGTTTGCCATTCATTGCATCTGTGTTTTTTCAACTTTGTTCTTGGGATGTGGGCCACGTTGGCAAGCATGTATTTATTGACCCGCTGCCCAGAGGTGATGGTTTTGGGCCTTCTCCTTTGACCACTGCAGTCCTTGTGGTGATGGTGCTCCTACAACCGTACTTATTTGTTGCAACTGTTACCTGCCACTTTGACAGCCCTAACCTGGCTGTTGTTCAGATCCTGCTGTGGGCTGGCACAGGCTGCTTCATTATCAGAGAGTTCTGAGTGAAGCTGAACACTAAGGAATCATATGAGCAGTCCTGTTCCTGAATTTGTGACGGAGGATAGGTCATTGCTGAAGCACCTGAATATGGTTGGGTCAAAGATGCTTTCCTGAGGAACTCCTGCAGCAATGTCCTGCGGCTGAGGTGATTGGCCCCTGACAACCACAAACATGTTCCTTTTTGTCATGTATGACTTCACTGGTGAGTTTTCCCTTTTGACTAGCAGTGACCTCAGTTTTACTGGGATCATTAATGCCATTCTCAGTTGACTGCTGGCTTGATGTCGAGGGCAGCTTACACTAACCTCTCCTTGTTGTTGTGGGAGAAAGGAAGTCAATGAGATTTATTAAAGCCTTATGTACACATCTTAAAGCTGCACCGTCTGTTATCTGAGATTGTTTCCCAATGGGACTACTGCACTGTCGGAGGTGCTGTCCTTTATGATGAGATGTTAAACCGAGGCCCGCCTGCCTGTTCAGGTAAATGTAATAGAACCCATGGCACCGCTCCAAGAGGAGCAGTTAAGTTCTCTTGGTGTCCTGATCAACATTCCTCCCTCAACCAACACCACCGAAAAACAGATTAACTGGCCCTTCATTTCATTTGCTGTTTATGGGATCTTGCTGTGCATAAATTGGACGCCACGTTTAACTACATAATAGCAGTGACTGCACTTCAAAAGTAATGCATTGGTTGGACATCTTGAGGATGTTATATTTTGCTCAATAAATGCAAGTTCTTGCCTTCTAAATTGGAGGTACTGGAGGAGGAGGATCACAGATGTTATGTCAGACAGGACATAAACTGCCATCAGGCCCAGACATTGGCATCTGGAGCTAAACCTTCCTAAAGAGGCTGTCAATGAACTGTGCTCGATGGCACAGTGCAAAGGGAACTTCACTCTGTATCTAACCTGTGTTGTGTCTGTCCTGGGTGTGTTTGCTGGGACTATGTAGATGGAACTTTCCACTGTATCTAACCCGTGCTGTACCTGATATGGGAGTCCTTGTTGATGACAGTGGTATGTACATTTGTGAACTGTATTCTGTTTCTCGGGGGTAAAATCCTTCAGCTTGTGAGAAGACAAATTCACTGTTGAAAAAGAAGCAAACGTCTGTGAATGTCAACAAGCCTGGTTCCCTAGAATGTATTACTTGAAGTGTATAAAGGCTTAATCACCTCTCCTTTCTGCAGGAAATCTCACAAGGAAAAGAATACGAGATTGGGTTTGCCCTCAAGCAGACAGTGTGCACTAAGGGAATGGAGGATGTAATGCAAGAGTGTGCATTCATGTATAATGGAGTGAGTATGCCCATGTCCTCTTTCTATGTGTTGAGGAGCTTGTCGAGCAAGGTGACCCAATGCAATTAACTGTGATTCATAGGTGTCAGTTGGTGGGGAGAGCTGAGCCTGGGCCCAGCTTCCATCCCGGAGAGTTGTTTATCCGCTCTGCTGCAGTGGTGAATGTTATCAACCCCGAGATTCCCCATAGTTCTCGTCAGCCTCCCACTGTAAGTCCAGTGGGAACGTGACGGAACCATCCCAAATCAGCAGAGGCCAGGTTGCACCAAGTCTCATTGTACCAGGGATTTTCCTTGTTGCTTTGTAAGGGGAGGGGGAAGGGAAATTGGGAAATTTTTGTCCACCCCTTAACAAGACAAATGACGGGCAGGAGGTGGAACAAAGTAGGGGACTCCCTGAGCCAGGAGATCCCAGTCCTGGTTCATAATTGCCTTGAACCCATTTCTACTGTCTGTATCAATATCCTTCCCATCCAACATATGCTAGATCTTTTTTTTTTAAACCTCGAAGTTTCCAGCGCAGAAGGAGGCCATTCGGGCCATTAGGCCTGTGCCAGCTCTTTTCTTAAAGCAAACCGAATCCACTTTCACTGCCCCACTCTCTCACCATAACCCTAAATCTTCCTTCACTTCATACATTTAGCCAATTTTCCCTTAAAAAATGCAATGGTGTCTGCCTCAGGCTTTCCCTGGGGCAAAGCAATCGAGGCTTTGTGTAAAAATATTTTTTAAACCTTTTTCCTCACTCTTTTAGTGACAATTCTAAATTGAAGACCTCTTGTCACACCTCAGAAAGAATATATTGGCCTTGGAGGGAGTGCAGCGCAGATTCACCAGAGTGGGTTGAGTTACCAGAAAGGGTGATTGAGGCCAGGACACTGAATTCATTTAAAACGAGGCTGGATGATGTAATGAGGAGACCGTGGGTTTGGTCTTCTGGAAAGGGGTCAAATAGGCTGAAGGGGCTTCTCGATCTGAACCTCGGTTATGAAGTGTAATGCCATTCTTCCAAAAAATACTGAACATAACCATATGTTCCAATGATTATTCCATTTTCTCAACAGACCATCTTGACCTGTAACGCGGTCATTACAATTAGATTCAACGTCCCTCTGCCAATCAGAACCGTAGTCACCTGCACACCGGTAAGCAATCTCGTTCTTTCCTTTTTGGTGACTACTTCACATAAAGGGACAGTGAATGGACAGACCAGATATAATTACTGTCAGGCAATGACCATCTCTAACAAGAGACTGCCTAATTACCTCCACTTGATATTCAATGGCCTTACTATTGCTAAATCCCCACCAACATCTTGGGGGTCATCATTTACCAGAAGTTCAACGGGACCAGCCATATAAATGCTAGGGCTACTAGAGCAGGTTAGAGACTGGGTATTCTTTCACAAGTGACTCACCTCCTAACTCCCCAAAGCCTTCCACCTACAAGGCACAAGTCAGAAGTGCGTTGAAATACTCTCCACTTGCCTGGATGGGTGTAGTTGCAATAACATTCAAGAGGTTCAACAGCATCCAGGACAAAGCAGGCCACTTGACCTGCGCCTCATCCACCAGCTTAAACATCGACTCCCTCCACCACTCATGCACCATGGCTGCAGCATGTACAATCTATAGGATGCACTGCAGCAAGTCATCAAGGCTTCTTCGGCAGCATCTCCCAAACCCATGAGCTCCATCACCTACAACAACAACAACAACAACTTGTTGTGTTTTATATATAGCACCTTTAAAGTAATAAAATGTCCCAAGATGCATCGCAGGAGTGTTATATGACAAAAAAAATTAGACACCAAGCCATGCAAGGAGAAATTAGGGCAGATGACCAAAATCTTGGTCAAAGAGGTAGGTTTTAAAGAGCATCTTAAATGAGTAAAGATAGGTAGAGAGGTGGAGAGGTTTGGGGAGGGAATTCCAGAGCTTAGGGCCTAGGCAGCTGAAGGCAGTACATAATGCATGGAGGGAGATTGAAGGGGAGGTGCCAGGCACCTCCATATATGTGAGGACACACCCTCCCAGGAGGGTGCTGGCCAGTCTGCACCCGGCCCTTCCAGGCCCAGAAGTGTTCCCGGGCATCCTAGGAGGACAGCTATAGGTCCCAGACAACAACCACAGCAGCCTTCCTGGACCCATAATGCAGCCACAGGATTACAGTTAGGCATAGTGTTAGGGTAGTCACGCATAACAGGTGCTATAATGAGAGGCACAGGACTAAAAAAATGATTACAGTATTATTTATTGTTCTTTATGTTCTGTTTTAGCAGTGATTTGGATAATTGGATAAATCTTTATTTTTGGCACATATATCTGGCCAAATGTTTCATTTGGGAGTGGGCAATTCTACATAAAGTTACTTGTTGCCTCCGGTTGGGGTGGAGTGTAAAATGTTGCGATGCATGGGGTATCGCAGTTGTGTGGGATGGACTGGTTATGCCGGATGCTCTTTACCTTTCCGCCGTTGTTCATTGGTTTATATATAACCTTCAGGGCTGCTGACCGAGGGCTGTGTGGCTCTTTGTCAGCCAGCGCGGACACGATGGGCCGAAATGGTCTCCTTCTGCGCTGTAGATTTCTATGTTTCTATGGCCATTGAAAGTGGGAGCTGAAGGCTCATGTGTGGATGGGATTATCTGAAGCGAGCAGTTATGAGATGCAACTTCACCTCCCTTCCAGGGTTGCGATGGGGACAACGTCTCCTAGCTCTGGTGCAATGGGGTTCCTCCTCCTCCTCCTGTGCCTCCTCCTTCTCCTCAGGTGGTACTGCTGGCTCGACCTCCCACGGCTGCACCCTCATGATGGCCAGGTTGTGCAGCATGCAGAAGACCATGACGATTATGGAGACCTATTGAGGAGAGTACTGCAAGGTGCTACCAGAACAGTCCAGGCACCAGAACCTTTGCTTAAGGAAGCCTATGCACTGCTCGATGATGCACCTGGTGCCAGAATGAGCGTCATTACATGCATTCTCTGGCACTGTCCAGGAGTTCCACAGTGGAGTGAGCAGCCAAATGGACAGAGGATATCCCTTGTCCCCAAGCAGTCAACTGCAAACCTGATTTGGGCCAGTGAAGATGGCGGGCACACTGGTCTGGCACAGAATGAACGAATCATGGCTGCTGCCTGGGTACCTTGCATTAACGGCCAGGATCCGACGCTGGTGGTCACACACGGGCTGCACATTCAGCCTTTGCGGTTGACAGTGATCTCGGGGTGATGATGTGGCGGCCTCAGCCCAATATGTGTGCAGTCAATGGCACCCTGCACCCTCGAGAAGGCTGCCATTTGGACAAATCCAGCCGGCCGCTCCACCTGTTTGTCCCTCATCATGGGGATGGAGATGTACTGCACCCTTCTCCTGTAGAGTGCATCTGTGACCTGCCGGGTGCACCGATGTTCTGAGAATTGTGAGATGTTGCCAATATCTGCAGTGGCTGACTGGAAAGACCCCGTGGCATAAAAATTCAAGGCAATAATGACCTTGGTCTCCATGGTGAGGGCAGACCTGAGCCTTGTTTGAGACTGCAGATCTTCACTTGGGATAGTGCAGAGCTCCCTGAGTACTTCTTTCCCAAATCGTAGCCTTCGCAGACATTGCTCATCAGTGATCTGGAGGAAGGAGAACTGAGGTCTGGAGACCCTTTGAGGGTATAGCTCCTTCCCCCACGTCTGCATTGGCCATCTCCCCTGGCAGCTGCCTGCTGGCCATCTCCCTGGTCCTCCTCATTCTCAGGCTCCTGTGAAGGCTGTTGCTGGAAAGGCTCCTCTCCCAGTACTTGTGGGGGGGTTGGGGGGGGCAGCATCCCTCCTCCTGATGCCATCTCCCTCCTGGCCACCCTCTGTAGCTGCAGGTCTGCGCACATCTGCACGCCCTTCTCTCAGTTGTGCAGCCATGGCTGCTGCCTCCCTTGCCCGTTGTCTCTCTGCACGATGCTGACGGCAACGCCTTCTCCTGCATGTCACCCTGCTTCTCACCAGGTGTACGAGGTGTCGCCCTCCCAACACTCCTCCCATCTTCAGGGTGAACCCTGCCAAGCAGGTCTCTGCAGCCCACAATGAGACCTACAGGCCTCCATTCAACAGTCACACCTGCAAGTTCTACAAAAGTCTGTCAAAACCTCTGAGCAGCACTCAGCAGGTTAAATGGAGCCAAAACAATTAGTACAACTTATTGAACTTTTAATTGCAATTAAAAACGAATAAAACTATTTTCCTAGCAAATGGCCCCGACTGCGGCAAAACTCCAGCGGTGTTGCGTTCGTGTACTGCCTGAAGAAGTCCTCAGTTTTTGTAGCTGAATATCGCGGGCGTGGCCATTTTCCAGTGGCCTGCCTGCTGATTACCTCATCGTGCCACTAACTCCTTTAGCATGGCTTCACCCCACTGATTTTGGCGGAAGTGCACACCGCTCAAGTTCCCTCCGAGTTGAATATGGCTCAGGGAGGGAAAAATACCCGACCGCAGCGACCGACCGATTTTTTCGAAGCCCAAACCCTGCGGTAGCCGTTCCTTCAGGGACGGTGAATTTCAGCCCCTGAGATCGATATATTTTTGTTGGGTAAGGGTATCAAGAGATGTGGAGCAAAGAAGGGTAAATGGAGTTGAGGTACAGATCAACAATGATCTAACTGAATGGGGGAGCAGGTGTGAGAGGCTGAATAGCCCACTCCTGTTCCTAATAATCCTATGGGGGAAAAGGACGGTCGAGATTTGCGAGCGCTGCATTCAATCCGTGTGTTTTGCTTTTGCCTTTTCAGCAAAATTGAATGAGGAGTTTCGAAGAGGACGTTGGCCAGCAGCATTGTGGGCAGAACGAACCGCCAAAGCAGCCATCTTTTTTCAAAAGTTACACATTTAAAATAAAAATTAGCTTTGGACTCTCCAGAAACTGCTTAAAATTAGACATTTGAGGATAAAATTTGCAATCTGCATTGTATTCAATCCTTGACGTTGGGTCTCGCCCCTTTTCTTGAGACTGTTTGCCAATTATCTCTCCAGACCAATAGTAAGTGGAGATGAGCAGCCCAACTAATTACAGCTATTCCTCTAAGTGTTATCATAAAGCAGCCATTAAACTGGATACCATTTGAAGAGTGAGTCGCACTGTTTGAATCATCTGATCCTGTCACAATAAATTATAATCAACACTAAACGTCCGTCTGATTCTGTCTGTTTTATATTAAGTGTGGACAACACTGCCCCCTACACTCAAGAGCAGAATTAACAGATAGACACACTGATGAGCATTAAAAGTGCCTTGTCCTACTGACTGTATCTCTACTGATGTTAATCCCTCTCATTGATACTCAGTAACCCTATCCCTCCCAGCAGCCTGTGTTACTGGCTGTATCTCTGCTGATGTTTATCCAGCTCCCTCCCACTTTCACTCACTTAGCCCTCCCCCCCCTCCGAACCCTGTGTTACTGACTGTATCTCTGCTGATGCTAATCCAGCTCCCTCACACTGTCACTCATTAAGTCCTCCCCCCGAGCCCTGTGTTACTGACTATATCTCCACTGATGTTAATCCAGCTGCCTCTCATTGATACTCAGTAACCCCACCCACTCCCAGCAGCCTGTGTTACTGACTGTATCTCTACTAATGTTAATCCAGCTCCCTCACACCGTCACTCAGTAACCCTTCCCCCTGACACCCTGTGATACTAACTATAATCTTGAAATTCCTCCAGTATTGCATTGGGAAACTGGTGTTATGGGGATTGGAGTGAAGTTTTTGGATGGGACCCGGTTGTGCCAGGACCTTGCCACATTCCTGTCAAAGTTTCCATGGGTCACATAATACCCTGGTGCACCTCTCTGGCCCAGTATCGAATCCTTTTAAACACCTTGATTAGATGATGCTCAATCTTCTATATTCAGGGGAATATAAACCCGGTTCATGCAACCTGTTCTCATAACTTAACCCTGTGAGCCTTGGATCCAAAGTTGATTACAACATACTTCCAACCAGGATCACGCCACCCATTATTTTCCAGACAGGACCACCCTACCCATTAATGACTTTACCTGCAAGGATATTGTTTCGCAGTTGGAATGGGGCACAAGATGGAGAGATCCCACAGGAAGCCTGTATTGCACGGAGTGATCCCAGAAAATGTATATAAGCATTTGGGGAAGCAATGATGGGAGTAATAAAAAAGCCGCCTCTTAAAAAAGGCAAACTATGCTATACAGGTTCAATGTCCTCATCAGAGACCCAGCATTGAAATGTAATGTTTGGCCGTTGTGTCACATAAACATAAGAAATAGGAGCAGGAGTAGGCCATTTGCTAGCTCTAGCAAATTCAATGGGATCATGGCTCATCTTCTACCTCAACTCCACTTGCCTGCACTATCCCCATCTCCCTTGATTCCCGTAATATCCAAAAATCTATTGATCTCTGTCTTGAATATACTCAACCACTGAGCTTCCTTAGCCCTCTGGGGTAGAGAATTTCAAAGATTCACAACCCGCCAAGTGAAGAATTTTCTCCTCGGTCCTAAATGGTCGACCCTTTATTCTAAGACTGTGAACCCTGGTTCTAGACTCCCCAGCCAGGGGAAACATCCTCCTTGCATTTACCCTGTCAAGCCCTGTAAGAATGTTGTATGTTTCAATGAGATCAAGGCAAAGGAATACACATTAATGGGCCGGGTTTTCGGCAAGTTTGCGACCGTTGTTTTGTTGCAATTTGAACCTCCGCGGTGAAAACCCGGTCGCAAAGCCCGGGTTGGATCCTCGGTTAACTGTTTGCTGCGGCGCTTCCAAGTACCGCCGGGGAGAGGTGCGTCAATGTGCAACGATGAGGATTGTGTTTGCGTCGGACTTTCGGCACATTCCTGACTCATACGCCGTGCCCAGAATAGCGACAAGCCAAACCTGTCGGTGCAGCCCTGCCAGCAGCGGTAAGTATGAAAACCTGCAAAAAAAGTAAGCTAAAGTTTTTATATTTTAATTTGTTTTCAGTGATTTGATAGATAAGGGTCTTGTAAATGTTTTCGGAATGTTTGGGGGATTTTTTAAAGTTGTTTTTCCCCCCTCTCAAGGCCTCTCTCGCAGCTCTCCCGGCCCCGGACTAAAGTTGCCAAAACACGCGGTTTGCGCCGTGAATGCTTGTGCAACGCCTCCCTTATCGATGCGCCCCTAGCGCAGACGTAAAGGCCGAAGGTTCAGGCTAAAAATGCTAGCGCACGAAAATGGTAAGTTTCACGTATTGCTACTGTTTTCGCCGAAAAACCCCGGAAACCGAAAATCCGGCCCAATTAATTGAATGGTACGACATTGAGAAGTGTAGAGGAACAAAGGGACCTTGGAGTGCAGGTCCACAGATCCCGGAAGGTAGCAGGCCAGGTAGATAAGGTGGTTAAGAAGGCATATGGAATACTTGCCTTTATTAGTCGAGGCATGGAATACAAGAGCAAGGAGGTTATGCTTGAACTGTATAAAACACTAGTTAGGCCGCAGCTGGAGTACTGTGTGCAGTTCTGGTTACCACATTACAGGAAAGATGTGATTGTACTGAAAAGGGTGCAGAGGAGATTGACAAGAATGTTGCCTGGACTAGAGAATTTTGGCTATGAGGAACGATTGGAGATGCTGGGTCTGTTTTCTTTGGAACAGAGGAGGCTGAGGGGAGACCTGATTGAGGTGTATAAAATTATGAGGGGTCTGGATAGAATGGATCAGAAGGGCTTGTTTCCCTTGGCAGAGGGGTCAACAACCAGGGGGCATAGATTTAAAGTAATTAGTGGAGGGAAAGGTTTAGAGGAGATGAGGGGAAATGCCTTCACCCAGAGGGTGGTGGGGGTCTGGAACTCACTTCCTGAAAGGGTGGTAGAGGCAGAAAGCCTCATCACATTTAAAAAATACTTGGATGTGCACTTAAAGTGCCGTAACCTACAGGACTACGGACCAAGAGCTGGAAAGTGGGATTAAGCTGGATTGCTCTTGGTCGGCCGGCGCGGACACGATGAGCTGAAATGGCCTTCTTCCGTGCTGTAAATTTCTATGATTCTATGATCACCTCTCATTCTTCTAAACTCTAGAGAATATTGGCCGGATCTACTCAATCTCTCCTCATAGGACAATCCCCCACCCCAGGAATCAGTCTGGTGAATCTTTGTTGCATCCTCAATGGCAAGTACATCCTTCCTTAGGTAAGGAGACCAAAACTGTACACAATACTCCAGGTGCGGTCTCACCAAGGCCCTATATAATTGCAAGAAGACATCTTGGGGATGAAATTCATATCCCCAAAGGGACGGTTACTACGGAGTTTGGGCGGTCGACCGAAAAAAAATCGATCGGCTGCCTCAGTCGGGTACTTTTCCCTTCCCAAGCCATAAGCAGCTCGGGGAGGATTTCAGCGGTCTTCACTTCTGCCGGAAATGGCACAGTGAAGCCGCTGTAAAGAAAGTTTCCAGCAGTGAGCTCTGCAGTGTGCGGGATGCTGGAAAGGGGCTATGAAGGAATGCAAAATTCACAAGAAACCCCCCCTGTGTTTGGGCTCATTTGAAAGGAAATTTAATTTGGGACTATCTACCGAAAAGTTTGGAACTCTAAAGTGCTTATGGAAGAAACTACAAACTTTAATAGAATTATGAACTTTTACAAGACAAATTCAAGGCTGTGGATGGACCTAAAGAACCCACAGGATTAATGGGTCTGCTTAGGTGTTGGAACTGAAGTAACTTTGTCTAGAAAATTGAGTTGTCAAGAATCTTTCTCCACAAGGAACATTAACATTACAAAATAGCTACTTATCAACATGGGTCTGGACAACCATTTCAGCATATACATCACAAAGAGGCCCAATCCAGCCTATGTGCAAAAGACTAAGCACAATAGGACATTGCAATTACCAAACTAATATTTCCATCAGGAAACAGTTTTCGAACATCAACCCACCCAAGACATATCAACTTTTAACGAGCCCGACAAAATATTACAAAGAAGAACCAAGCCCGCCAAACTTATACAAAGGATTTTGAAGAGATTTGGTGCCAAGATTAGAACCACTGAAATTGTATAACTGGCCACTGTTTTCAATAGAGATTAGAGGTGGTTGCTAGGTAGCTACAAGGCTGCTACTACCTCATCAAGACAAGGAGAGAAACCAATGCGACAGTTGTAAACTAACTTCTCCAGCCTTGAAGTCCTGAAGGAAGGAAGAACATCACTATTGCAGCAGCGACCGACCACAGTCAATGTGGTATCAAGGGAAAAACAGCCGTGATCTACCGTTAACTATCAAAAGGGTTGGTAAGCATAAGTTCCTGCCTGCCCTGGAGTCTAACCTAGCTAGAATTAGATATTGGGAGGTGGGAGGTATAATTTACTGCAACTCCCTTTGAATGTGTAGTGTATGGTTCATTATTAGAGTGATTTTAAGTTTGACCTTGTACCTTTCCTTGCTTGCACTGTTCTTTATTAGTGTGATTGTAAGTTTGGCCTTGTATTTTCTTACTAGAGTAATAAGCCTGCATTACCGTGACTGTAATAAAAACCAAAGTTCTTTGCATCAAACCAGTGTCCTTTGCACTTTTTTCACCCCCCGCCCCCAAATAAATCCAGAGTACAGAACCCAAGGGAGTGGGAGCGATTCGAACCGCTCAAGCTGGTCAGAAGGGAACCTGACCCCCTCATAGAGAACACAACCCCCCCCTTACAAAATGGCAGCTGCGGCAGGACTCTGGTACACGGGGTGTGATGTGGAGAGTGCTGATTTGGGGCAAAGAACCAAAATGGAAGAGAGGATTTCCTCCTATGTGTATAAGGTCAATGTAACTAAGGAATGGGTGCTTAGTCTATTGCACGCTGCAGCCCAGTGGACAGCAAGCAAAGATCACAAAGAAGCAGTAGAGAAAGCAATCTGGTTGGTCTGTCTACAGCGACAGGTCCAACTGCTAGACAGAATGACTGAAACATTATAGGCAGAGTTATGGGAATGTGCAGAGAACTACCAGGAAAGGGTTATGCCAGAAGAAAGATTATCAGGAGAACTCCATAAGCTAAAACAGGAAAGGACCCAAATAATGGAAAGGTTTAAAAACAGTCAGGACTATTTTCAATGTCAGGTTATTGAGGCCAAAAGTAATGAAAAGTCACTGAGGGAGGAAAGCACTCACCTCACCCTACAAGTAAAAGAGCTCCAGGAAAGATTAAAAGATGAGCAAGCAGCGTATAAAGTAGCTAGCACTAATGGGTTTGAATCGGGAGACCAAGGTCCCTGCCAGCAACAAATTAAAAGTTTAAACCTTGCTCTGTCCAAGGCAAAAGACATGGTATGCCTAATAAGCCCGGGTACGCCCCAGGTAAACCTGGAAGAGAAGAAAGAAACTACCTGGCCACCACCTGTGGCACTGGTGACACCACCAGTTCAGCAGCAGGAGGGGCAAATCAGTTGCGGACAGGGATAGTGATCCACCACCACCTGTGGCACCGAGTTTCAGCTCGGCTTGGCAGCAGGGAGGAGAGGGAGGCAAGCCGGAACAGGGAGAGCCAGAACCAGGGCCAATGTGCCCGGTCCGGCAACAGAAGTTTGGCCCACCCACCAGTGCTGGGGGTCAAAGGCCCCTGGAAAGTCAGTTTGTGGTCCCCCACACTCCCCACCAGCTTAGGGCTATGATACGCCACCTGGGAAAGCTAACTCCAAAGGGAGACCCCTCGGTTCACTTTGTGGAGGTGGATCAGGCGGGAGATATTAATGGGTGCGATGATGCAGAAATGGCAAAGATGCTCCTCCTATCTCTAGACAGCAAACTGTACCGGTCCCTCTCTACTGAGAGCAAAAGAGGACAGAATTCACTTGCTGCCATCCAGAAAGACATTTTAGAAGCTATGGGCTGCAATGACGGGAGTCCCTTCTCTAGAGAAAACGGTGCAGCTCACAGGAGAAACCCCACAGGTTTTCGCAGACCGACTGTGGCCGGTGTACAAAAGCGCCTGTAGTGGGGACATAGACAGGGATCACTTAAACCCGGACGAATTAGCACACTGGCTCCGAAGCCTAGTAGCTAACAGTTTACCCAGAATAAGAACCAAGGCTGAGGCCTGGTTCGACCCCAGAGATCCCCAGATCCCCAAGCCACAGAACAGGGAGTGCTTCGGCAGCTGACCCTAGCTTACAGAAAGGGCAGAGGGACAGAAGAGCACCCACAAAAGGGAAGGGTTCACAAAATCCGACCTAACCAAGACAAGAGGGAATGGCGCCATGAGGGGGGTAACCCCTCCGATAAAAAAAGTACCTGCTTCGGGTACGGAAAGAGTGGGCACTGGGAAAGGATTATAGAAATCCTTGGAAGAATAGCGCAGGAAAGAATTCTCCAGCCCCTGCCCAAAAGACCGAGACAGATAAGCCAGTCCCTCCCCACTCGTTTGAGACCTTTTTAACTGCGCTCCGAGCCATGTTAGATGGCCCAGGAAAGGTAGCCACTGCCATGGGTACCGAAATCCCATCTGCCCCCTGCTAACCAAAACCGTGACTAGGACAGGCACAGCCTGTCTACCTGTGTGCCCTCGAGTATGATGTGTGGGGGAGACCGACCGTACAGATGGAAGTGGAAAAGGTGAAAGGGACTTACCTGCGCACCCTTGTCTATGCAGCTAACCCCACCACCTCACCTCTGTCTAACGGCTTGGTGGGTTTGACAGGCACTGAACAGACTGGCTCATTCTCCGTTCCGCTCTCCATTCATTTAGATACACTCCACACTAAGTGGACTTGTGTCTTGATGAAGTGGGAGCAGGAAGGGAGAGGGATCCTGGGGGCTGACTTCATCCTAGGCCATGGGATCTTAGTGGATTTAAGAAACCACTGTCTTGGGGGGGTCAGTCTGTACGGGACAGGAGAGTGAGGTGATAGTTATCCCGGGAAAACAGGGAAAAGGGACAGTGTGCACCATGAAACGAAAAGGAGGTTTACGACCTTGAATCACTGGTCAGTAACACCCCTGTAGAATATCAAGAATCTGTGAGGAAAAACCTTGCAGCTTTTGCCACTCACAAACACGACTGCGGGAGAATAAACTGGGTTGAGGTTAGCATAGATGGGGACCCCATGACCCGACCACAGAAACAGGACAACTTCCCCAGGGAGGCAGAGGCAGACATGGAAACAGTCTTGGGTTCTTTAGTTAAACAGGGGGTATTGAGACCAATAGCTACCTGTAGTGTATGTAGGCACCTTTAGTAATGACTCCAGGAGGCAGGGTATGGTGCTTAAACTCTGCAGACCTGCAGTCTTTTATTCCAGCGCCTGAGTGACAAACAACAAGCTGTGAGTTCCCTTTTATACTGGGTTTCCTGCCATGTGCAGGTAATCCCTGGGTCTACAGCAACAGCACCCTCTAGTGTACTGGTAAGGTGTGCACAGTACAAGGGTACATTCAATGTTGCATACAGTGTTACAGACATCACACAGTAAACAGGCATGCATACACAACAATATCCTCCTGAGCATTTTTCATATCCTAGTTGTCATGACCAGGGAAGGTGATCAGTGGTGGGCTATGGGAGGTTGTGGTGAGGGTTGTGTGGTTGCCAGGTGTGACCGCTGTGCTTGAGGCTGGCCTCGTACGTTTCCCCTCCCTCACTCACAGACCGAGTATGTGTCACTGTTGTGGGATCCCTCGGGGAGGTAGCCACGGCAGCAGTGGGTGGTGTGTATACACTGTGATGTGGGTAGTTGTGGGGTGGTGGGCAGGACCACAAGACTGGGTGGGCTCCTTGTCCACCAATGGGGATGAGGGTCAGGTCATCCCAGGGTTTGCCAGGGAAGCTGGAGGGTATTGGCCTCATGCTTCTGGTGTTGACCCTGGTGGCCAGGGGCTGTAGGGCTGGTCTGGTGCCGGCTACCATTGGTGATGGCTGGGCTGCCCATTGACCTGTGTGTGTGTCCTGCAAGGGGCATCACATTCGTTCCAAAAGTCCAGGCTACATGGTCAGGTAGCCTGCTGGACCTGGGGGTCTCCCACAGGGGGGAGTCCATTGGCATTAGCATGGTCCCTGTAGGACCCAATGTCCTTTGGCAGTGTCCTACTGGTATACATGACACCTTGGCTCCGATCACACATAATCGAGCCTGCATTATACATTCTTGCACTTGCATCACTTTTGGGTGTCCTGGTTTCAACAGACATGGTTACATTAGGCATTTCACAATCTCTCATTATTGTTAAGCATAATAAACTTGTTCTTAACCTTACTGACACCTGCATTCATCTCATTAGTCACATTAGTTAACTCATGGTTACATTGCATACATTTTCATACTTGCACCCTTTAATTGCATCTTTAGCTTTAAAGTCTATGTACTCAAATAGTTGGAACTTCCCCTTTAAATTTTTTTGGTTACCAGTCTCCTTTAAGGGAGCTTTCAAATCCGATTGGCAGCTCGATGTCACATGATGCTCCTCCATGTTGACGCGCATTTTGAATGCAGGTCTGCTGTGGTGGTCTTTTCTTCCACAGCACCACTTCGCCTGATGTGGACCCAGTTTATCCAATTCCTGCCCAGTAGCGTGGGACCGTCGCTGGCTACAATCCACAGGGGGAGTTTATGCAACACATCGCCCTGGGAGACCTGGACGTCTACACTGCCAACGATTTGGATTTTACCTTTGGTATAGGTGAGCAGCTTTGCCTGGACAGGAGACAGTTTTGGTCGAGTGGCAGGATTTCTCCAAATTTTTTCAAAGGTCTTTTGGCTCATCACAGACTGGCTCGCCCCTGTGTCGCTCTCCATGGAGACTGGGACCCTGTCGATGTCCACTTCCATCATCCACGGAGAACTTCTGGTGGAGCAGGTAAAGATTCCATACTCCTCTCCCAGGGTTAGAGCAGTTACATCTTCATTTGTGTCGGAGCCCCGGTGATCAGCCAACTCATCAGAGACACAGTAAGTACAGCCTTTTCTGCACATTCTCTGAAGGTGCCCTTTTTCTTTGCAGCCTTTGCATGCATAGTCTTTGTAGAGGCATTGGTGGGCCCTGTGGTTTCCTCCACAGCGCCAGCACGGGGCCATCTGGTTTGCCCCGTGTGGTGGACTCAGGGTAGCAGGACTCGGGGCAGCATTTCTGCCTTTAGAAGTATCCATGCGGTGCACTGCACTCGCCGGTTTAGAGTCCTGGGTCAGTATTCGCCTGGAGTCACTGGCTGAAACCATGTAGGCCTGGCTCACTTGAATTGCTTTCTGCAGGTTGACTGTGATGTCAGCCGAGAGCAATTTGTGTAGGAGGCCTTCGTGGCCGATTCTGATGACAAATATGTCCCTTAGTGCTTCATCTCCAAACTCACACAGTGCAGCTAGTCTTCTTATGTGTGCAGCATACTTAGCCATTTCTTGGCCCTCAGGTAAGTGTAGAACCGGTGTCTGGCTGTGAGGATGCTTTCTTTCAGTTTTAGTTGTTCCTGTATGATTGTTACAAGTTCCTCATAGCTCTTGGTGGTTGTCTTCTCCGGGGCTAGTAAGTCCCTGACGAGACCATAGATGGTGGGCCCACAACTGCTAAGCAGGATGGCCCTGCGTTTGTTCGGTAGTGTGGCCGGTGTGTCCCTGTCCAGGTCGTTGGCTATAAAGAAGTGTTCCAATCTTTCCACAAAGGCGTCCCAATCCTCCCCTTCTGTAAATTGCTGAAAGTTGCTGAGGTTAGACATGTTGAGCGTGTAGTTAGTGATCCCGTATTACCATCGCCAGTTGTGGTGTATGTAGGCACCTTTAGTAATGACTCCACGAGGCAGGGTATGGTGCTTAAACTCTGCAGACCTGCAGTCTTTTATTCCAGCTCCTGAGTGACAAACAACAAGCTGTGAGTTCCCTTTTATACTGGGTTTCCTGCCATGTGCAGGCAACCCCTGGGTCTCCAGCAACAGCACCCTCTAGTGTACCGGTAAGGTGTGCACAGTACAAGGGTACATTCAATGTTGCACACAGTGTTACAGACATCACACAGTAAACAGGCATGCATACACAACACTACCCATGTGAACTCTCCATTGTGGCCGGTTAAGAAACCAGACAACTCCTGGAGAGCCATGGTGGACTATTGAGTACTCAACCGTAACACCCCGCTGTTGCTGCTGTCGCCGACCTCATTGGAAGTATCCCAGCTTCCGCGACCACCTTCACGGTGCTGGATATTTCCAACTTTAAGAAGGGAAGATCAGCACAAGTTTGCTTTTACCTTTAAACGACAGCAATACGCTTGGAACTGTCTCTTTCAGGGCTTCCACAACAGCCCCAGTATTTTCCATCAGGGTATGGCCAACTGTTTAAAGAGTTTCAGCAGACCCCAGCAATTGGTACAGTATGTAGATGATCTGCTCCTGTTCACCGATGAGGGGAGGAGTATGGCCCACTGCTGGCTGAACTGCTGGAACTGCTGAAAGAAGAGGGATTTAAAGTAAACCCCAAGAAGGCACAGATCGGCCTGAAGGAAGTAAAATTCCTGGGACTGGCTGTGTGCGCTGGGGAGAGAGCCATTGACAAAGCTAGAAGGGAAGCAGTGCAGAAATTACCAGCTCCCAACACTGTAACAGGAGTAAGATCTTTTCTAGGGCTAACTGGTTACTGCAGAGATTTCATTGTGGATTATGCAGCCACAGCAGCCCCTCTGCTCCGACTCCTACACAAGGGAGTGGAGTAGGAATGGGATGAAGGTTGCGAGGCAGCATTTATCCAACTCAAGAAAGACCTGCAGACTGCGCCAGCTCTAGAGGCCATAGATGGGGGTAAAGAGTTTTTCCTGGAGGTAGCAGCCAGTGGGGACAGCCTGAGTGCAGTACTGCTCCAAGAGCAGCACGGCCGGCTGAGACCAGTGGTCTACTCCTCCAGGATACTCATGGACGTGGAGAAGGGATACGCCAACTGTGAGCGGCACCTCCTAGTCACTCACTGGGCTGTGAAAAGATCACTGATCTTCACAGGGGGGTCCCCTATCACACTCCTTATCCACCATATGCCCACCCAAATGCTCCTGGACGGGAAAATTAAGGATGGGACAGTGAGCAGTGCCCGCATTGCTCACTGGATCCTGCTCCTCTCTCAAATGGACCTAAGGGTGAAGGGTCTCTGCGAGCCAAGACTCGCAGCCAACATGATTTATCCAGGGACAGCCCACCGGTGTTCCATAGAAGGGGTATGGGAAATTAACATAGGCTTTCGGGCTGGATTACAGCCCACAGGTCGAGAGATCTATGTGGACGGATCAAGCATGGTATCTGCGGGTGAACGACTCACAGTCTGCGGAGTTTATGACCCCGAGGCAGGCATTGCCCTGGCGATTAAACTCCCCAGTACTATGAGCGCCCAGCAGGCTGAACTGTCTGTGGTGGTGTACGTAGTCTCACACCCCGAAGAATTCCCTACCCCATACACAATTTGCTCGGACAGTATGCTCACATGCAATTCGTGTACGGAGTATCTGGCTATTTGGTCCCGCCGCGGATACACATCCGCAGATGGGAGACTCCTGGAAAATTAAGCCCCAACTGGAAAAGATCATGAAAGTCGGAGGGGAGGAAGGGAATATCTACATACATAAGGTGAAGGCACATTCCACAACAGAACCCCGTAGCGAGGGAAACCAGCAGGCTGATATGTTAGCCAAGCAAGGGGCCTGCACGGGCAAGCCCTGGGATCCGTACAACTCAGGACCCATAGCAGCAGTCAGGGGCAGGATGGGGACAGCAGGGAAGGCAGGGATAGCTTTGCCCCTGGACCTAAAAATGGTTCAGACCCAAGACCCCGTCCTAAAAACTGTCCTGAACACGCTAGCTAAAGGGGAAAGGATAGAAGGCCCGAACGGCACCGCAGCAATTGCCATTAAAGAAGACATGCTGTTCAGGAGGGAGCAATGGGTATACTGCAACAAAACCAGGGAGATTTCCTCCAGCTGGCCCACGAGGGTCCAGGATCAGGACACCCCGGACCTGAGATCACTTGGCAACGGGTGGAACAGGCAGGGTGGTGGCCAGGACTCAGGGAAGACGTCCGCGAGTTCTGTGTTAGCTGTCTGGTGGGCGCGGCCAACAACCCCGACCCCCAGAAAGAAAGGTGTCTATGGGACATATCAGGAGGGTAGAGGGACCCTGGCAGTCGATCCAAATTGATTACATCGGGCCCCTACCCACTGCCCAGGGAGGTTACAAGTGCTGCCTAGTCCTGGTGGATGTATTCACCAAATGGGTGGAAGCCTTCCCATGCTGAACAGCCACTGCCCTGGGAAAAGCCAGCATCCTAGTCAGAGAAGTGATCTCTCAATGGGGACTATCAAAATACGTGGAGTCTGACCAAGGGAGTCACTTCACCGGGCAGATGATGCAGGAGACCCTTAAGGTACTTGGCATCAAAGGAAAGTGGCATGTCGCCCACAACCCGCAGTCATCCAGGCCTGTGGAGTGTTTAAACCACACAATCAAAGAAAAGCTGTACAAAGAGACAGGGGACTCACCCGAAGGGTGGGTAGAGGTCCTACCACTGGTCCTCATGGGGATCCGGGCCAGCCAGTCAAAGAGCACGGGGTACTCCCCGTACGAGCTCATGACTGGCAGAGCCATACGAACCCCCACCCATGTGTTAATCCCAGTACTCACGGAAGGTCAGTTGAGGGAAGCTAGCCGGGACAGCTTTGTCAGGAATCTGTTTGAACACCTTAAACAGTTTCACTGGCAGGCTGCTAACAACATGGGAAAACAGCATCGGAGCAACCGACTGCTGCTAGAACCCCGCAAGCACCACGAGTGGGAGATAGGGGACCAGGTTATGGTGAGAAACTACGCTAGAGTAGGGGTCTTTGAGGCACTGTACATGGGACTGTACCACATTGTCGACAAGGCAAGCCCCATGGTCTATGTCATAAAACTGCCTCGCCGAACAAAGTGGTTCCACATAATCAGTACAAACTTTTCAACCCAGGGGCAGCAGCTAAACGTAAGGGACAGCCAAAAACTGTAAACCGCACTAAAGACAGGGATCCTCAACCAACAGTCCCCGACTGTGGAAATCCCACAGGGGATGTGGCAGACCCACAGACTGCACCTAGAGGGACGGTGAACTGTGTTACTGGAGGAGCTGTCCCCCCAATCATTTGGGACTCGGACGCTCCCCCAGCAGCCAGAGCCTTAAGAAGGACTCCACGCACACCATGGCCAAAGACACCGTGGTCACCAGCGCCGCAATTTGAATGGTTCAGTCTCAGGAGAGGGACCAGCTGCAAAAGGGCATCTGAGGTCAGAGACCAGCCCGCGAGGAGAGACACCCAGCCGGTAGCCTCGGCCAACAAGGGACCCCCAGAAGAGATAGCGGTGGACCAGCCACCAAGTGAGAGTCCCCAGCCCGTAGCCCTCAGCCAGGCAGAACCCCCAGGGGAAGAAACGAACCAGGCAGCCACTCCCAAAGGAGTGGTGTGCTGCAGTACCAGAGGGGACGTTCCCCCAATAGTGTGGGACTCAAAGCCACGTCTGGTCAGGGTACTTAGGTCGGTCTGCACCGTCTAACCCTATTACCAACCTCGCTGGACACCCAGCGGAAGAAGAAGAAAGAGAGAAGGCAGGAATTAAGCTGGCCACCCGGAGACGGGTGGCAGATGTAGATATGTTTAGCAATATGAATTTAAGTATGTTTAGTGAATAAGTTTTGAATAGTGTAAGATTTATCTGTGTAATAAGTATATATGTATTAGTTAACTGGGGTAAGGAAAAGAATCTATCTGTGCAGCTGTTAAAAGAAGCACAGGCCGGGTAACACCGGGAGTAAGAAGAATCTACCGGTATAGCTATTAAGGAAGCACCGGTAAGATAACAAGCAAAATGGCTATGAGATAAAAGTAAAAGCAGAAATCAGTCCACAAGGAACTGAATAAGACAGCCAGTCAATTAGAAGACCATACTATGTCTGAAAGGAAGAGAGCCCTATTTGGAACTCGTTCACCTTTGTCAAGCCAGAGAACTTTCTCAGGGCCAGACAATCTTTTTTATGTGCCCCTACAGGAAAGATGTCAGCCTGAGAAGGATCATGTTCCTGCTCGCCCTGATAAGGATGAGCAGCAGTGACCGAGGAGACGTGGAAGAATCTCTCATTTACGGGTGTTCAGGAGGGAGAGCTCGGGTGGCCCCCGAGACGTGGAAGAACTCGCCGTTTACACCCACGAGGGAAGGTGGCCAGGATGGCTGGGATCTAATTCTACCCGCTATTCCAGCCAGGAAGGTTTTACCTACGGGGAGGCCTCACTTCCATGCCCCCGGATGTGGATCATCGCTGCCCGAGTCAGTGTTACAGAGGGAAAGCGTGTGTGTTTGACTTGCAAAAGAAACATTCCACTGGGAAGATGGTAGTGGCTCAGAAAACTCAGCAAGGATGCATGGGACCAAGAATCGGACTGGGAAAGACACGGTAATGATACGTACCGCACCATCACGGGGACACGGGGAGGAGTAAAAGTGTGTCGGGACAAATGGTGGGAATCCGAACAAGGAATTTATGTTTGCATGTGGGGATCAGAGAATATTTGTCCCGCAGGCATATCGATCGCCTTCACCAGGCAATGGCAAGATGAAGATGAAGGGGAAGGGATGGGGTGGGTTTCTAGCCCACACGGGTGCGCGGTCCCACACTCCCCACTCCCAATTAACGTCACCGAACTAAGAGCACATATTAAGAAACCCCTGCCCACAACCCCGCCAATACACACAGTAAGAGAAAGGTGTCCTACCACCACCAAGGGTCCTGGAAACGGATTAGTATTGGTACCGACCGAAAAGGTGTTATACCAGTGGATACATTATGCAGTAGCTTCAGTAATTTTAAATCTTACCGAGGTACACCTACCTGCAAGGTGTCCAAAGGAAACAGAGCTGCTATACCAGGCCCTACTTAGAGACATTTTCAAGAAATTTTATGAGTTAGACTTTGGAAATGTAGACAAAGCAGACCTATACACCCTAAACGCTAGGGACACCATGGGCTCAGGGAGACCTAGAAGGGGAATCATAAATGACGTTTTCACTACCTACAATATAGCATCCTCTGTAATAAATAGCTTAGATGACATAGAGCTGCAAATACAGATAAACAGTTTAAAGACCCAATAGAGAAAAATCCTGAAACAAGAGAACACCGTAGTAGGATCAGAACTACGCGAGGACCCGGCTATGACTGTCCATTTAAAAGAAATAGTGGCTGAGCTGGAAAAACATGCACAGACAGTGAATGCACTCATTCATACGGGAGGATAGAAACGCTTCTAACCAGGCTGCACAGAACGAGGTGTGCGTATTGTATGGGGCATGGTTGTTGGGCAAGGGCTGCAACAACCTGGAGGATTTAAAACAAGGTGTAGTCCCCTCTTGGATCAGGAACAAGCACCTCGCAGCCCTCCACCCGTACAGCAATTCACTAAGCCCATGCCAGCTCCGCCTAGCCTCTGAAGCCTACCCTGTCCCAGTTCTGTGGGAAATCTAACCACACCATTATGGGAATAGTATTAAGGATGCCGGTCATGGGTGGGACAGCCCGACCTGCACCAGTATACCTGGTGGAAAACATTGGAGTTATTCAGGGAGGTGCACACATTCATTTCGCAGCGGTCCCACCCTATGTCATAAAGTGGGAGCACGCTGTAACGGGTACTGACCTCTCCGGGTGCCGGAGCCGGGGTGCACACGTAATACTGTGTCCCCAGTACTCGAGTGCCCATTCAAAGTCACAGTGTGGGTTTAAAGCTGCTGGCACACAGCCTATTAACTGTACCATGGATGTAATGACACACGACCATGTCCCTCCACAGGTAGCATACATAGTGGGTGGGACATATTGTGTCACCACCAGTGCTCCCCATCACCAACATGGACACTTCTGGTGTCCGGTAAGTGACAGTAGTTTTTGCTTTAAACCTGAGGCATCAGCTCAAGTGGCCCAGGAATGGATTGTCCCCATTCCTGAACCCTCCACTGTCCACCTCACTGTGAAAGAAAACATTACAAACCTGCAGGATTATGTTGTACATTTTGGCTATGCAATTCCCCCTCTACCCGAACATCTTACTGCTCTGCTAAAAGCTGTAATTATCTCACAAAAACACTTCTATACTCTAAAACAGAAAACCATTGAGATAAGGAAAAAGATTCTTGAGATCACCATTCCGCCTTGGTGGGACCTTTTCAGAAATATAGAGGTCCCAGTCTGGATCCGAATCGCTTCCCACACTTTAGTTATTTGTCAACTCGCGATTATACTTTACTTATGGTGTCTCACTTGTCGAGTGAAATGCAGAGGCTATCAGGTCAGGCACCAAAGGGTGCTGTAAGCTCCTTGGCTGAACTTAGGAATCGCACAGGGAAAGGTGACTCCATACTACCATGTTAAATTTGTGTTTGATTTTACCTGCTGTAAACCGCAACATCGCGAGTGTTGTAAGAGTGTTACTTAAATGTTTTGACTATGTGCCTTTATTTTATTGAACTTAAAACGTGTTTGACTATGGACCATTATGCTATTTGAGAATGTGTTACTATGTGTTTTTATTTTACTTTACTTAAAGTTGTGTATGACTGTATACCGTCATTTTACTGTGAAAACCGAGTAAAAGGACATCATACCCCCTCTATGCTGCAACCGAATTGCAACGACTGTATTCGCCTGTATATTGCATTGCATTTCAACGGGGGATGCAGGGTAATGTTTAGCTAGCATAAATGCAGGGAAGGTTGACTCTTGGGAGCAGGAATTTTGCTTACCTTGAATGACACTCAAGAGTGTGGAGTGTCAACAGGAGAGAATGAAGGGTGCAAAATTCACAAGAACCCTCCCCTGTATTTGGGTTCATTCGAAAGGAAATTTAATTTGGGACTATCTACCGAAAAGTTTGGAACTCTAAAGTGCTTATGGAAGAAACTACAAACTTTAATAGAATTATGAACTTTTACAAGACAAATTCAAGGCAGTGGATGGATCTAAAGAACCCACAGGAGACACCCTGTAATGGGTCTGCCTAGGTGTTGGAACTGAAGTAACTTTGTCTGGAGAATTGAGTAGTCAAGAATCTTTCTCCACAAGGAACACTAACATTACAAAATAGCTACCCATCAACATGGGTCTGGACAACCATTTCAGCATATACATCACAAAGAGGCCCAATCCAGCCTGTATGTGAAAGACTATGCACAAAAGGACATTGCAATTACCAAACTAATATTTCCATCAAGAAACAGTTTTCGAACATCAACCCACCCAAGACATATCAACTTTTAACGAGCCCGACAAAATATTACAAAGAAGAACCAAGCCCGCCAAAATTATACAAAGGATTTTGAAGAGATTTGGCACTAAGATTAGAACCACTGAAATCGTATAACTGACCACTGTTTTCAACAGAGGTTCGAGGTGGTTGCTCGGTAGCTACAAGGCTGCTACTATCTCATCAAGACAAGGAGAGAAACCAACGCGACAGTTGTAAACTAACTTCTCCAGCCTCAAAGTCCTGAAGGAAGGAAGAACATCACCATCGCAGCAGCGACCGACCAATCAATGTGGTATCAAGAGAAAAACAACCGCGATCTACTGTTAACTATCAAAAGGGTTGGTAAGCATGAGTCCCTGCCTGCCCTGGAGTCTAACCTAGCTAGAATTAGGTATTGGGAGGTGGGAGGTATAATTTACTGTAACCTTCTTTGAATGTGTAGTGCATAGTTCTTTATTAGAGTGATTTTAAGTTTGACCTTGTACTTTTCCTTGTACTGTTCTTTATTAGTGATTGTAAGTTTGGCCTTGTATTTTCTTACTCGAGTAATAAGCCTGCATTACCGTGACTGTAATAAAACCAAAGTTCTTTGCATCAAACCAGTGTCCTTTGCACTTTTGTCACACCTCCCAAATAAATCCAGAGTGCAGAACCCAAGGGAGTGGGAGCGATTCGAACCGCTCCAGTTGGTCAGTAGGCAACCTGACCCCCTCATAGAGACCACCATCCCCCTTACAGCTACCACATTCATCGAGGAAAAGGTAGGACTTTTCCTGGCAGTGCCCCCACAAAGTTTTCGATGCGGTGCTTGAATACGACGCCACTGGGGCCTTTTGGTAGGTAAGAAGTTTTATTAATTATTAGTGTTTTTATTTCATTTTCCATGGTCCGCAGTATAGTTATATCTCTTGATATAGTTTTATTAATTGTTTTGGTTCCATTAAACCTACTGAGTGCTGCTCTGAGGTTTGCACATACTCCTGTACTTTTGTACAACTTTCAGGTTTGACTCTTTAGTGGTGTCCTGAGGGCTGCAGAGACCTGCTTGGCAGGGTTCACCCTGAAGATGGGAGGAGTGTTGGGAGGGCGACACCTGGTACATCTGGTGAGCAGCAGGGTAGTAACCAGGCCAAAAGACAGTCAGACAGCGAGCAAGGGGGGCAGCAGCCATGATTTATTCATTCTGTGCCAGACCAATGTGTCCACCGTCTTCACCAGCCCGAATCAGGATTGCAGTTGGCTGCTTGGAGGCAAGGGATATTCCCTGTGGCTGCTCACTCCTCTGGGGAATGCCAGGGCAGCGCCAGAGCATGCATACAATGATGCTCAGGTGCATTATTGAGCAATGCATAGGCATCCTTAAGCAGAGATTCTGGTGCCTGGACTGCTCTGGTGGCACCTTGCAGTACTCTTCTCAACCCGTCTCCATAATCGTCGTGGTCTGCTGCATTCTGCACAATCTGGCCATCATGAGAGGACAGCCGCTGGAGATTAAGCCAGCCCCAGAGCTAGGAGGCTTCGACCCATTGCCACCCTGGAAGGGCCAGGTGCAGACTGGCCAGCACCCTCCTGGGAGGGCGCAACCTCACACATATATGGAGGTGACTGGCACCTCCCCTGCAATCTCCCTCCATGCATTATGTGCTGCCTGCCTGCCAGGTTTCCCCATATCAAGAAACAATATTCTTCTTCTGTCCGCCACACCGTCCATCAGTGTCTCCAGCTCCATATCAGTGAACCTGTTGGCTCTCCTTGCACCTCTTACACCAGCCATCCTTCCAACCTCCTTCCAACCTCCTTCCCCCCTCAGGGCCTTGCTGCAAACCCTGGCCTTTTAAAAAGCCTAGGGAGCAACTGGCTCATTAGAAACCCTTACCTGCATGGTGAATTTCTCAGTGGTGATAACGCTCAAATTACGACAGTCACACCGCTGAAAAATTCACTTTAGAAGGGTTCATTAGCGCTGGAACCCATTTTTTCACTTTTGGAGCTGAAAATGGGGTGGCCCAGCCACAAAAATATTTTCAGCACTAATGGCCACAAAAAGGTGGGGGGGAGCACCAGCTTTCCCGCAGTACTGAATTTCGGGCCCTTTACTCTTATACTCAAATCCTCTTGTAATAAAGGCCAACATACCATTTGTTTTCTGAATTGCTTGCTGTACCTGCATGTTAACGTTCAGTGATTCGTGTACAAAGACATCCAGGTCCCTCTGAACATCAACATTTCCCAGTCGCTCACTATTTAAAAAATATTCTGCTTTTCAATTTTCCTACCAAAGTGGATAACTTCACATTTCTCCATGTTATGTTCCATTAGCCATGTTCTTGCCCACTCACTTAGCCTATCTATATCCCCCTGAAGCCTCTTTTCATCCTCCTCACAACTTACATTCCCACCTAGCTTTGTATCATTAGTAAACTTGGATATATTACATTTGGTTCCCTCATCCAAATCATGCTCAGAAGCAGAGGGAGGGTCAGAGAGAGAGAGAGATAGAGAGGAAAATAAATCTTGTGATTATCAGCTTAGCTTGTGTATGTAGATTAACCTTTTTTATTTAATTTTTGAAAGAATAACTGTTTGTAAATTATTATTTACCACAGAGAATTACCCGAACCCTTTAATAGAAAAATAAATATACAAATCATAGGGCTAGACTTTCCACTAGGAGGCCATTGTCCAAAAAAATGGGTGATGTTCCAGTGATGTGGGACGTCTCGGCCTTGCTGATCGCCAGCACAGCGCCCATTTTTTTTGGCGATTTTCCACATGACCTTAACCCTGCGATATCAAATGGGTGATGTGATTTTTGGGCGATCTCACGATCGCCCATCTAAAACAAAAGTGAAAAAAAAGCTTCCCTAGCAACGGTAGAGTGTGCATGTGTGGGGTGTTTTTTGCTTTTTTTTGGCCACGTTTTGAGAGGTCAGGGGTCATCACACATGCTCAGAAGCAGAGGGAGGGTCAGAGAGAGAGAGAGAGAGAGAGATAGAGAGGAAAAGAAGTGTTGTGATTATCAGCTCAGCTTGTGTATGTAGATTAACCTTTTTTATTTAATTTTTGAAAGAATAACCATTTGTAAATTATTATTTACCACAGAAAATTACCCGAACCGTTTTAATAGAAAAATATATATACTGTGTTACAAAATAAGATAATGGAGGCCGAATTGGACTGTAACAGGGCTAAGCCCTTCAGCGAGGAGGCAAACGAGGCTCTAGTGAGCATTGTGTGCGGCAGGTGGACGGACTTAACACGGGGTGGGCAGGGAAAACCTCTACCCCGTGCATACTATCGCATGTGGGCAGAGATTGCAGACGTGGTGACTTCGACGGCCAATGAAGTGCGGACTCTGGGCCAGTGCCGCAGAAAATGGAACAGCTTGCTGTCAGCAGCCAGAGTAAGTTGCATTTTATATTTAAAATGATACATATTTTATATTTAAATGATGTTTGGAAATTTAAATTGCAATATTCAATGTCATTTCGTTATAATATTAATTAATTAAATTATGAAATTATTTATGCATCCTAAGACTATAAGTTGAATTTTATATTGTGTAATATTGTTCATATTGTTCATATTCAATGCAAGGTTCTAATCGAACATTGAATTATGTCAATCTGGAATTTTTATTAACAAATCAATTAGCTTATGCCATGCAATGTTATCTTATCATTTACAGAAGAAGATTTCACTAAATAGAGCCGAGCAAAGGAGGACAGGTGGTGGCTCGGCTCAGCTTCAAACATTAAGTGAATACGAGGAGCTTGCGGTGGGGCCTGACAGCCGTTCGCTCACAACCCGTGGTGTGGCCGAACCCACTCTCGAGTCTTGTGAGTAATGGGAACTGTGCAATGTATCAAGCATTATCAAATACATCTTTAAAATATCTTAGATACTCTTGTAATGTCCTTCAATGATAATGCTTTATGATAATGCTTTATAACTTTTGAGGGATTCATATTTCACGAATGAGGTCATGTCAGCCCCATTGTGCATATGGGATATTGAAAATTAGTCATATGTATTGGGTTATTCAAAAAGTGGTATGTATTGATATGTACGTTTAAAAATAATGAGCACCGTTAATTTCCTATTAAGTTGTATTTAAACGTTTATAAATGTTTAGAAACGTCATTTGAATCTTTACAATCAATTGTCGGTGGAATCAGAACCAGGGACACCAACGAGCTTGCAGAAGGAAGAGGAGGAAAACACGCAAACTGTGGTGGAAGAGCAGGAGGTGGAGGAGGCTTTGGAGGAGGAGGAACTTGTTTTTGTGGGGGGGAGCAACCTGCGGCCATTTCAATTGAGATGGAAGAGGCACCGGGACCAAGCGGTGTACAGGTGGTGACGCCAAGGCGTGACATTTTGCCAACGCCGACCCCACGGGGGTCGGGTCAGCGGGGTAGGCAATCGCCTACCATGGAGGGCCAGATGGAGAGCTTGCTATCCCTGTGCAGGGAGACGGTTGCAATTGGTCACGACCTTATCCAGGGTTTTGCAGGTTTCTCCGCAAACTGGAACCAGTTCTCTGCAAGCTGGAGCAAGTTCTCCGAGAACTGGAGCCAGTTTCCGACAACCTGGAGCGAGTTCAGCATGAACTTCTCCAATTGGTCATCTATGCAGTCATAGACAGCATGGGAGACGTTGGAGGCAATTCGTGAGCAGACCGCCGCAACCAATGCCCTTCGGCATGCGTTGTTGGCTGCACACGGCGCTGCACCCCAAGGTGTCGTGTCAGTTCGCAACGAGACCCCGAGCACGCAAGCGAGTACGGAGGACACCGTTCCTCTGGACTCGGAAGTCGAGCCTCAGGCTTCAACTTCCTCTCCTTCACCTCCACCACGGCAGGAAATCGTGCCGTCCCACACTGCATAACGTCTTGGTGTCGGTCAGCGTAGACCAAAACGGGCGGGTGGGGTAAGAACACAGGGCGGGAAAGGTCCTGGAGGGAAACGTGGCCACAGGTAGGGTGGGGGGTTGTTTAGCAATGTTTACTTGTTTAATTTTTGAATAGTTATTGCAAATTGTTATCGTTATGGTTGTCTTAATGTTAATTGTTATCGTTATCGTTATCGTTGTGTTTAATTCGTTGGGATTTGAAGGGAAGGGTGGGTTTGGGGGGGGGTAGTAGGTGGAGGGAGGGTGTTAGTTTATTAAAATTAGTTTTATTTTTTGTTGATAAAAACCTTTTTGAATTCAACAAATTTTTTTGTGCCTTCTATCTTAGTTACATTAGTTAACAAATTTACAGTTGTTCATCCTTATTTGTTTATTCTCTTACTGTAGCAGTGCTTTCCTTAAACTTTAGTGAAAGTAACCATTAATGCCGATGATAGGCCAGTACAGGCAAAACAACAATGAGAATCCCACGCAAATGAAACTTTTGATTAACTATAACTGTAAATGAACATTTGAAAATCCACAATGATAGTTCATGCAAAGCGTTCATTAATGAGCTGCTGACGCAACAGCTTAGCGGCCGTGTAACTGCCACTGGCTACTGGTCTTCGGGAGGGGTGTGATGGTACCGGTGCTAGATCGCCAGGCTGATTGAGCTCCCCTATGTCCTCACCTGCGTCCTCTTCCTCCTCTTCATCCTCGCCGGCTGGTTCTTCTGTCTCCCCTCCTTCTGGAGGTGGACCTGCAGCCCGATCTGGCATTACTTGTCCTCCCTTTATAGCTAGGTTATGCAGCATGCAACACACCACAATAAACTCTGCAACCTGGTCAGGCTGGTACTGTAGGCTGCCTCCAGAATGATCCAGGCATCTGATGCGCTGCTTTAGGACTTCAACTGTCTTTTCAACAATGTTGGAAGTCGCTATGTGACTTTCATTATACCGTTTCTGTGTTTCAGTGACAGAATTATGCAGAGGGGTCATCAGCCAACTGGCAAGGCCATATCCTTTATCCCCCATCATCCAACCGTGACCTTCTGGCTGATTGACAAACAGATCAGGGATAGCACTTTCAGTAGGATGTGCGCATCATGGATGCTGCCAGGAAATGTAGCATTTACTGTCAGAATTGTTTGATTGTGGTCGACAACAAGCTGCACATTTAGTGAGTGGAACCCCTTTCTGTTACAAAACACCTCCGCGTTCTTGCACCTTGGGGAAGTCTGCTATTCTCGAGAAACCAAAGCCCTCTCAGTCTGTGCCTCCCTGGTCATTGGGAAGCTTATGAAGTCCATCCTGTGAGCATAAAGGGCTTCAGTCACCTGTTGAATGCAACAGTGTGTAGCGTGCTGAGAGATATGGCAGATGTCGCCACTGAAGCCTGAAAAGATCCCGATGCGTAGAAGGCTAGGGCAGCAGTAACCTTCACCTCGATGGACAGTGCAGTTCTGATGGTGCTAGAAGGCTGCAGGTCACCCTTGACGAGTTGACATATCTCATCGATGATCTCCTTCTAGAATCGCAGCTTCCTAAGACGAGCATTTTCAGACAAGTTCAGGTAGGATTGTTTTTCCAAGTACCTTCGTTGGCTATACGGCCTCCTCCTCTGTCTTCGTCTCCATCTACATATTACTGTGCCACCTCTTCGATTGATCCTTTCAGTAACCAGGGTGTGAGCAGTTGCAATTAAAGGCAGGGAAAGCATGGGCCCCATCACTATCAATAATAATTACTTTCACTAATTTAAATAATCTCTCTACTCTATACTCTCTAATCACTGTACTCTGCCCTCTCTGTACTCTCTATGCTGTATACCAGTTAGTTTGATAGGCCCCAACAATATCAGTAAATAATTTCACTATGTAAAAGCTATTTACAAAATAATTTCAGTATATAAAACCGATTTATAAAATAACTTGATAATACCTCTTTATATTCCCTGTCCCAATATTCTGAGTACAATTATCTTTAAATTAACTCTCTAAATAACTCACAACTAAGCCTCCACCCTTCCTCCGAACTTCCTCCGTAGTGCCCATTTCCTTCTCTTAAGCCCAGTAAAAGAAACTATTTCTCAGCACTCTTGCATCGGCCTAGTGAAGTGCATGCTAGGTGCCGGCCTTGTGTGGGCGATCATTTGGGCGATCATCTCAGCGATCAAAGTGAAAACTTAGGCACCTTTTTTTCCGGCGATGTTTTGGGCCTAGTTTCCACTTTTTGCTCAAAAGAGGTCCATTTTGGGCGATAGATGGGCGATGTGAAGTGGAAAGTCTAGCCATAGGTTCTGAATAGCTGGAGCCCAAGCATCGATCCTTGGGGTTGCAGCCAGCCAACCTGAAAATTACCCGTTTATTTCTCCTCTGTTTTCTGTTCATTTACCAATCCTCAATCCATGCTAGTATATTACCGACAATCCATAAATTTGTTCAATAACCTCTTGTGTGGCACCTTATTGAATGCCTTCAGAAAATCCAAATACACCACATCCACTGGTTCCCCCTTATCTATTCAGCTAGTTACAACCTCAAAAAACTCTTAACAGATTTGTCAAACATGATTTCCCTTTCATAAATCTGTGTTGACCCTGCTCAATCCTATGTTTCACTCCCCAATGTCCAGCAGGTGGCAGACACCATCCATCTGTTACTCATTACTGGTCTCCACAGAAACAGTGCGCTTCATTAAGAGGCATCATTCGGACAGAATTAAAGGCCATTTCTAACACTCTATTTGGGGGCAATGTTGTAACTTCCTGTATGATTGTTTGTTGTGATGTTTATCCAATGGTTACTGTCTTGCTTGGAATTAGGAAATTTCACCTAGATAAAGTAACTGTAAATTATCCATTATTCCAAATCATCATCATAGACAGTCCCTCGGAATCAAGGAAGAATTGCTTCCATTCCTGAAGTGAGTTCTTTGCTGGCTGAACAGTCCAATACGAGAGCCACAGACTCTGTCACAGATGGGACAGATAGTTGTCGAGGGAACGGGAAGGGTGGGACTGGTTTGCCACACGCTCTTTCCGCTGTCTGCGCTTGACTTCTGCATGCTCTCGGCGACGATACTTGAGGAACTCAGTGCCCGCTCGGATGCACTTCCTCCACTTAGGGCGGTCTTGGGCCAGGGACTCCCAGGTGTCAGTGGGGACGTTGCATATTATCAGGGAGGCTTTGAGGGTGTCCTTGTAATGTTTCCGCTGCCCACCTTTGGCTCGTTTGCAGTGAAGGAGCTCCGAGTAGAGCACTTGCTTTGGGAGTCTCGTGTCTGGCATGCGAACTATGTGGTCTTCCCAGCAGAGCTGATTGAGTGTGGTCAGTGCTTCAATGCTGGGGATGTTGGCCTGGACGAGGACGCTGATGTTGGTGCGCCTGTCCTCCCAGGGGATTTGTAGGATCTTGCGGAGACGTCGTTGGTGATATTTCTCCAGCGACTCGAGGTATCTGCTGTACCATGTGAATGCCTAATTAGATTCTAGCCTATAACTCTCTTACTTTTCTATATATAACCTATTTGAACTCCTCGATTAGATTACAGCCTGTAACTCATTCCGGGTATTCATTATTCTATATATAAACTGTTATGCTCATAATAAAGTGATACAACTGAGTACTGTATGCAATGAGTAAGTGTGACCTTAGCTCCTTTAATTAAACTCCAAAGTGCTGGTACAGCGTGGGAGGCCTGCTTATATATAGTGCTCCCAAGGGATGCTGGGATCCCTCGGGACTCCAACAGGTAGGCCCTCTGGTGGCGGTATGATACAGGTTGTCAAGGATTACATACATAACATCACTTCCTCCCAAAGTCAACAGTACACTTATTTACAGGGTGAGACAATCTGGGGCTTTTCGCTCCCTTGTCGATCGTCTTGGTACAAATGCAGGTGTGGGTGAGTTGGTTGGTTCTTCGCTGGGCTGCTGGGCAGCTGGTCTTGCCGGGCTGCTGGGGATGGTGAGTTCAGCTTCATGGTCAACCATGATGTCAGTTGCCACTTGTGTGTGTGTTGGAGGGTCAAAGTTGGTGGTGTCCTCTTCGGGTTGCTCGTAGCTGTTAGTGAACCGCAATTTGGTTTGGTCCAAATGCTTTCTGCAAATTAGTCCATTGGCCAGTTTGATCTGAAACACCCTACTCCCTTCTTTGGCTATGGCAGTGCCAGCAAGCCATTTTGGACCATGACCATAGTTGAGTACAAATACAGGGTCATTGACTTCGATATCGCGTAACAAGTTTGCGCGATCATGGAACATGCTTTGTTGATGCCGCCTGCCCTCGACGTGATCATGGAGATCAGGGTGGACAAGAGAGAGCCTTGTTTTTTGAGCACCCTTTTCATGAGCAGTTCGGCTGAGGGAACCCTGGTGAGTGAGTGGGATCTGGTGTGATAGCTGAGCAGGACTCGGGACAGGCGGGTCTGCAGGGAGCCTTCTGACACACGTTTCAAGCTTTGCTTGATGGTTTGGACTGCCTGTTCTGCCTGGCCATTGGATGCGGGCTTGAATGGGGCAGATGTGACATGCTTGATCTCATTGCGGGTCATGAATTCCTTGAATTCAGCACTGGTGAAACACGGCCCATTGTCACTGACAAAGACATCAGGCAGGCCGTGTGTGGCAAACATGGCTCGTAGACTTTCGATGGTGGCAGTGGACGTACTTACAGACCTTATTACACATTCAATCCATTTTGAATAAGCATCCACAACAACCAAGAACATTTTGCCTAGGAATGGGCCAGCGAAGTCAACGTGGATCCTAGACCACGGTTTGGAGGGCCATGACACAAACTTAGCGGTGCCTCTCTGGGTGCGTTGCTCAGTTGAGAGCAAGTGTTGCATTGGCTCATGCATGACTCTAAGTCTGAATTGATGCTGGGCCATCACACATGGGATCTGGCTATGGCTTTCATCATTACTATGTCAAGGTGGGTATGAACATTTCCCTGCCTTTCTTAGGCAAAGCCACGTGATTACCTCACAAAATACAGTCTGCCTGTATGGACATTTCATCTTTGCGCCACTGGAACGGCTTGATCTCTTCATGCATCTCCGCTGGGACGCTGGACCAGGTCCCATGGAGGACACAATATTTTACAAGGGACAGTAAAGGATCCTGGCTGGTCCAGGTCCTGATCTGGCATGCCGTAACGGGTCACTTTTCATTTTCATCACCAAGAAGAAGTCTGCAGGCTGTGCCATTTCCACCCTGGTGGTGGGCAATGGTAGCTGACTGAGAGCATCAGCGCAGTTCTCTGTGCCTGGTCTGTGGCAGATTACATAGTTGTATGCAGACAGCGTGAACGCCCATCTTTGGATGCGGGCAGAGACATTGGTGTTAATCCCTTTGCTTTCTGAGAATAACGATATGAGCGGCTTATGGTCAGTTTCTAGCTCAAACTTGAGACCAAACAGATACTGGTGCATTTTTTTAAACCTGTCAATGCACACCAGAGCTTCTTCTTCAATCATGCCCTAGGCCCTTTCAGCCTTGGACGCATAGGCGACCGGTTGCAATGTTCTCGATTCATTAGCCTGTTGTAACACACACCCGACCCCGTATGATGATGCATGGCAAGCTAGCACTAATCGTTTACATGGGTTATGCAGAACAAGCAGTTTGTTTGAACATAACAGATTTCTGGCTTTCTCAAAAGTAGCCTCTTGTGATTTCCCCCATACCCAGTCATCTCCCTTGCGCAGTAGCACATGTAGGGGTTCTAGCAAGGCCTGGGTAGGAAATTACCAAAATAGTTGAGGAGTCCTAGAAACAACCGCAGCTCCGTCACGTTCTGTGATCTCGGTGCGTTCTTGATGGCCTCTGTCTTGGCGTCGGTGGGTCTGATACCGTCTGCCGCGATTCTTCTTCCTAAGAACTCGACCTCTGGCGCCAGGAAAACACACTTCGAGCGTTTCAACCTGAGTCCCACGCGATCTTTCCGACTTAGAACCTCTCCCAGGTTCTGCAAGTGTTCGATGGTGTCCCGACCTGTGACCAATATGTCATCCTGGAAAACTATGGTGCGCAGAACCGATTTTAGCAGGCTCTCCATGTTACATTGGAAAATTGCCGCGGTCGAACGAATCTCAAATGGGCATCTGTTGTAGATGAACAGACCTTTGTGCATGTTGATGCAGGTGAGGCCTTTCAAAGATTTATAGAAACATGGAAACATAGAAAATAGGTACAGGAGTAGGCCATTCGGTCCTTCGAGCCTGCAACGCCATTCAATAAGATCATGGCTGATCATTCCCTCAGTGCCCCTTTCCTGCTTTCTCTCCATACCCTTGATCCCCTTAGCCGTGAGGGCCATATCTAACTCCCTCTTAAATATATCCAATGAACTGGCGTCAACAACTCTCTGCGGCAGGGAATTCCACAGGTTAACAACTCTCTGAGTGAAGAAGTTTCTCCTCATCTCAGTCCTAAATGGCTTACCCCTTATCCTTAGACTGTGTCCCCTGGTTCTGGACTTCCCCAACATCGGGAACATTCTACCCGCATCTAACCTGTCCCGTCCCGTCAGAATCTTATATGTTTCTATGAGATCCTTTCTCATCTTTCTAAACTCCAACATATAAAGGCCAAGTTGATCCAATCTCTCCTCATATGTCAGTCCAGCCATCCCTGGAATCAGTCTGGTGAACCTTTGCTGCACTCCTTCAATAGCAAGAACGTCCTTCCTCAGATTAGGAGACCAAAACTGAATACAATATTCCAGGTGAGGCCTCACTAAGGCCCTGTACAACTGCAGTAAGACCTCCCTGCTCCTTACTCAAATCCCCTAGCTATGAAGGCCAACATGCCATTTGCCTTCTTCGCCGCCTGCTGTACCTGTATGCCAACTTTCAATGACTGATGAACCATGACACCCAGGTCTCGTTGCACCTCTCCTTTTCTTAATCTACCGCCACTCAGATAATATTCTGTCTTCACGTTTTTGCCCCCAAAGAGGATAACCTCAAATTTATCCACATTATACTGCATCTGCCATGCATTTGCCCACTCACCTAACCTGTCCAAGTCACCCTGCAGCCTCTTAGCGTCCCCCTCACAGCTCACACCGCCACCCAGTTTAGTATCATCTGCAAACTTGGAGATATTACACTCAATTCCTAAATCATCGATGTATATTGTAAAGAGCTGGGGTCCCAGGACTGCATCATGTAGGCCGATGTCAGGTCCAACTTGGTGAACGTCTCCAGCCAGGGTCGCAAATAGGTCATCTGCCTTGGGTAGCGGGTACTCGTCCTGTAGCGAAAAATGATTCATCATTACTTTATAGTCCCCACAAATTCTGACCGTGCCGTTGCTTTTGAGAACCGGAACAATAGGACTGGCCCACTTGTTGAACTCCACTGGCGCGATGATGCCTTCTCGCTGCAGCCTGTCCAGCTCAATTTCCACTTTCTCTCACATCATATATGGCATCGCTCGTGCCTTGTGGTGGATGGGCCGTATACCAGGAACCAAGTGGATCTGCACCTTCGCCCCCGAGATACTTCCAATGCCTGGCTCAAACAACAACGGGAGTCTGCTCAAAACCTGGGCACATGAGGCATCGTCGACGGATGAAAGCACTCTGATGTCGTCCCAGTTCCAGCAGATTTTTCCCAGCCAGCTTTTGCCAAACAGTGTGGGGTCATCTCCTGGCACAATCCATAGTGGGAGTTCGTGCTCTGCTCCATCAGAGGAGACTTTTACTTCTGCTCTGCCAATAACAGGAATCAGTTCTTTGGTGTAAGTTCTTAGTTTGGTGTGAATGGGGCTAAGCTTGGGCCTGTGTGCCTTGTTGCACCACAGCCTGTCGAAGGCCTTTTTGCTCATAATAGACTGACTCGCAACCATGTCCATGAATACTGGAATTCCGTTCAGTTCAACTTTTAACATGATTGGTGGACATTTCGTGGTGAAGGTGTGTATCCTGTACACTTCTGCCTCCTCGGTTCGAGTCTCTAGTTCAGCCTGATTCACCATGGATCGATCTTCCTCTGCAACGTGGTGGTTTGCAGGGATTGCAGCTCCTCTGCACATTCACTGGAGGTGTCCCATTGTTCCACAGCCTTTGCACGCATAGTGTTTGAAGCGGCATTGATGAGCCCGATGATCACCTCCACAGCGCCAACAAGGTGTTAACTGCCTCACATAAACGATCGATGGCAGACTCTGGGTTATCTGAGGTCGTGCAGCTGCAGGCATATACATTCTGCCATATGCATTCCTGCTTGAAAACGACGTTACTTTGTGTAATGTACCAGCCGGAATCTTTCTATGCTGCGAAATTTGTTTGGTTTTATCGCTGGTGGACATAACTGCTTGGGCTATCATTATAGCTTTGCTCAGATTCGATGTTTCAACAGTCAATAGTTTGCGAAGTATAACCTCATGGCGAATACCAAGCACAAAAAAGTCTCTTAGCATTTGTTCAAGGAATCCATCGAATTCGCAATGTCCTGCAAGGCGCCTTAGTTCAGCAACGTAGCTCGCCACTTTCTGGCCTTCCGACCGTTGACACGTGTAGAACCGATACCTTGTCATCAAAACACTTTCGGATTTAGCTGCTCCCGGACCAGCGTACACAGTTCTTCATAGGATTTGGTTGTAGGTTTCACCGGAGCTTGAAGATTCTTCATGAGGCCATAGGTTGTTGCCCCAAAGACGGTAAGGAGGATTGCCCTTCATTTGGCAGCGTTCTTGTCCATTTCAAGCTCGTTGGCCACGATGTATTGGTTGAGTTGCTCCACGAAGGCCTCCCAATTGTCCCGTTCTGAGAATTTCTCCAGGATACCAACAGTTCGTTGCATTTTCGCGTGGTTGTTCATTATCTCATCGCCAATTGTTATGCTCATAATAAAGTGATACAACTGAGTACTGTATGCAATGAGTAAGTGTGACCTTAGCTCCTTTAATTAAACTCCAGAGTGCTGGTACAGCGTGGGAGGCCTGCTTATATACAGTGCTCCCAAGGGATGCTGGGATCTCTTGGGACTCCAACAGGTAGGCCCTCTGGTGGTGGTATGATCCAGGTTGTCAAGGGTTACATACATAACATAAACCATCTGAACTCGTTGATTAGATTCCAGCCTGCAACGCACTCCCAGGTATCCGTTATTTTATATATAAGCCATCTGAACCCCATGGTTGGATCCTAGCTTATAATTCATTCTGAATACCTTTTATTGTATATAAACAATTAAAATACATCATCATAGACAGTCCTATAAGCACTGTGTTTGAAGACTATCTGTCCCACCCGTGGCAGAGACTGTGGTTCTCGTATTGGACTGTACAGCCACCTAAGAACTCATGTTAAGAGTGGAAGCAAATCTTTCTCGATTCCGAGGGACTGTCTATGATGATGATGATGGGTGTTTGAAGAGTTGGTTGTACTCCGGAGCTGGTGCTGTGGACATGGTCACCTATCTCACACTAACTCTCCCTTATTTAGTTCATGTGCAAAGAAATCCATTTGTAAGCTGTAGACTTGTTTTAAAGTTCAGGAGGAGTTGATGTGATTGAGTTCAGGGGTGAAGAAGGAAGAAACCAGTGAGGGGTCATGAACTTGATTACTTTGCAATGAGTGGCAAGGATGTATGGAAACTTTGGTTGAGGACAGCCTCCAGTTCATCTAGGATGTCTATCACAGTCAAATATTTGGACTCCACCCACCAACCAGGCTCACACATAGAGAATGGCCTCTCAGGTGAAGGGTTTTGTAGAGTTGTCAGCAAAAGAAGCGGAGGTGTGGTGGCCCGGGAGCCTTCTCACGCAGGTCGAGGCCTCCATGCTGCTCGAGTGCAGGTGGGCAATTACAGCAGGAGCGGCGAGAGACTGGAGCGATGTGATCGGGGCCCAGGAGAGGCGAGGGCCCAGGGGCAACACGGGCCAGCCCACACTGCAATATGTGTGCGCACTAGGTCCATGCAGCAGAGCAGGTCTCCAGTCGTCTTGGATTAGTCTTTCCAGTTTTCCAAGACCTCGCTCTGTCAAGCCCGTGTGGTGGCTGGTGTGCCAATTGCCACCACACGTTAAAAAATCCACGCACAGGCATCTTCCATCCTTCAGGATATAGTTCAGTACCTGGAATATGAGGTCCTTCATTGAAACACCTGTGAACTCATCCTTTTTTGGCGTGGAAGCAAGTCATCCTCATTTCGAGGGACCGCCTATGATGATGACGTCAGCAAAGGAGAGGAGAAGAAGACAGAATAAAATCGCAACTGGCTGTGGGTGAAGCATCGGTCAGGGAACTGAGGTCACAAGGGCTATTGATCCACTCCAGCAGCTCATGATATTTGCAGACTGCTCCATTGTTTTTCTGCCCTGTAAATGATTACTTTGTCAGTCGCAGTCGAAGTGTTAGTTATGCACTAAAGAGCTGAGACTCAATCCAGTGGCAGAAAGTTTAAACCTCACTACTTGGTGAATTAACATGATTCTTTCTGTGTCTTTAATTTAAGAAGTGATCGCGGTGGTCTTTCCCCAGGGCCTCAGGGCTGGGGATTCCTATTGTGTTTCTGATCCAGAGCACATCACGCAGCACTGAATAACAGAAATAGAACATGATGGTTGCAAGCTTTACTGTTGTGCCTTTGTTTCTGCCCCTTATCCTGCATAACACCAGTCACTGTACTTTAAAATACTTCATTTTCCAATCCTCTCTGGCTACAGGTGTGGTGCCAGAGGACTGGAGGACTGCTAATGTTGTACCGTTGTTTAAAAAGGGAGAAAGGGATAGGCCAAGTAATTACAGGTCAGTCAGCTTAACCTCGGTGGTGGGAAAATTATTGGAAAAAATCCTGAAGGACAGGATAAATCTTCATTTAGAAAGACATGGATTAATCAAGGAGAGTCAGCACGGATTTGTGAATGGAAGGTCATGTCTGACTAACTTGATTGAATTTTTCGAGGAGGTAACCAGGAGGGTCAATGAAGGCAGTGCGTTTGATGTAGTGTACATTGATTTTAGCAAAGGTTTTGATAAGGTCCCAAATGGTAGACTGGTCACAAAAGTAATAGCCCATGGGATCCAGGGCAAAGTGGCAAATTGGATTCAAAACTGGTTCGGAGGCAGGAAGCAAAGGGTAATGGTTAATGGGTGTTTTTATAACTAGAAGGCTGTATCCAGTGGGGTTCCGCAGGGCTCAGTGCTGGGTCCCCTGCTTTTTGTGGTATATATCAATGACCTGGACTTGAATGTTGGTGGTATGATTATGATCTTTGCAGATGACACTAAAATAGGCTGTGTGGTTGATAATGAAGAAGAAAGTTGTGGATTGCAGGAAGATATCAATGTACTGGTCAGGTGGGCAGAACAGTGGCAAATGGAATTCAATCGGATAAGTGTGAGGTAATGCATTTGGGGAGGTCTAACAAGGCTAATACACATTAAATGGTATGACACTGAAAAGTGTAGAGGAACAAAGGGACCTTGGAGTGCAGGTCCATAGATCCCTGAAGGTAGCAGGCCAAGCAGATAAGTCAAGGTATATAATAGAAGAGCTTGAACTGTATAAAACACTAGTGAGGTCGCAGCTGGAGTACTGTGTGCAGTTCTGGTCATCACATTCGAGGAAAGATGTGATTACACTGGAAAGGGTGCAGAAGAGATTTACAAAAATGTTGCCTGGACTGGAGAATTTTGGCTATGAGGAAAGATTGGAGATGTTTTCTTTGGAACAGAGGAGTCTGAGGGGAGACCTGATTGAAGTGTATAAAATGATGAGGAGCTGGATAGAGTGGATAGGAAAGATCTGTTTCCCTTGCCAGAGGGGTCAACAACCACAGGGCACAGATTTAAAGTAATTAGTGGGAGGAGATATGAGGGGAAATATCTTCACCCAGAGGATGGTAGAGGTTTGGAACTCACTGTCTGAAAGGGCGGCAGAGGTAGAAAGCCTCTTTAAAAAATACTTGGATGTGCACTTAAAGTGTCGTAACCAACAGGGCTACAGACCAAGGGCTCTATTATCCCCAAAGCTGTTTTTTTGGCGGACTTGAAGAGCTACGCCCATTTTCTGGGGGCCCAAGTATGCCAAAAAAAAATCATCCATGTTTCCTTGTTTGAATTCTTCATTTTGGCGCCGCCTAGCCTATCCTTCAGTTTTGGAAGTGGAGCCTAAGATCTGCGCAAATAGATTGGGTTATCATGGTAAACATAGAATCATAGAAACATAGAAAATAGGTGCAGGAGTAGGCCATTCGGCCCTTCGAGCCTGCATCGCCATTCAATGAGTTCATCGCTGAACATGCAACTTCAGTACCCCATTCCTGCTTTCTCGCCATACCCCTTGATCCCCCTAGTAGTAAGGACCTCATCTAACTCCTTTTTGAATATATTTAGTGAATTGGCCTCAACAACTTTCTGTGGTAGAGAATTCCACAGGTTCACCACTCTCTGGGTGAAGAAGTTTCTCCTCATCTCGGTCCTAAATGGCTTACCCCTTATCCTTAGACTGTGACCCCTGGTTCTGGACTTCCCCAACATTGGGAACATTCTTCCTGCATCTAACCTGTCTAAACCCATCAGAATTTTAAACGTTTCTATGAGATCCCCTCTCATTCTTCTGAACTCCAGTGAATACAAGCCCAGTTGATCCAGTCTTTCTTGATATGTCAGTCCTGCCATCCCGGGAATCAGTCTGGTGTACCTTCGCTGTACTCCCTCAATAGCAAGAATGTCCTTCCTCAAGTTAGGAGACCAAAACTGTACACAATACTACAGGTGTGGCCTCACCAAGGCCATGTACAACTGTAGCAACACCTCCCTGCCCCTGTACTCAAATCCCCTCGCTATGAAGGCCAACATGTCATTTGCTTTCTTAACTGCCTGCTGTACCTGCATGCCAACCTTCAATGACTGATGTACCATGACACACAGGTCTCGTTGCACCTCCCCTTTTCCTAATCTGTCACCATTCAGATAATAGTCTGTCTCTCTGTTTTTACCACCAAAGTGGATAACCTCACATTTATCCACATTATACTTCATCTGCCATGCATTTGCCCACTCACCTAACCTATCCAAGTCACTCTGCAGCCTCATAGCATCCTCCTCGCAGCTCATACTGCCACCCAACTTAGTGTCATCCGCAAATTTGGAGATACTACATTTAATCCCCTCATCTAAATCATTAATGTACAATGTAAACAGCTGGGACCCCAGCACAGAACCTTGCGGTACCCCACTAGTCACTGCCTGCCATTCTGAAAAGTACCCATTTACTCCTACTCTTTGCTTCCTGTCTGCCAACCAATTCTCAATCTACGACAGCACACTACCCCCAATCCCATGTGCTTTAACTTTGCACATTAATCTCTTGTGTGGGACCTTGTCGAAAGCCTTCTGAAAGTCCAAATACACCACATCAACTGGTTCTCTCTTGTCCACTCTACTGGAAACATCCTCAAATTTCCAGAAGATTTGTCAAGCATGATTTCCCTTTCACAAATCCATGCTTACTTGGACCTATCATGTCACCTCTTTCCAAATGCGCTGCTATGACATCCTTAATAATTGATTCCATCATTTTACCCACTACCGATGTCAGGCTGACCGGTCTATAATTCCCTGTTTTCTCTCTCCCTCCTTTTTTAAAAAGTGGGGTTACATTGGCTACCCTCCACTCCATAGGAACTGATCCAGAGTCTATGGAATGTTGGAAAATGACTGTCAATGCATCTGCTATTTCCAAGGCCACCTCCTTAAGTACTCTGGGATGCAGTCCTTCAGGCCCTGGGGACTTATCGGCCTTCAATCCCATCAATTTCCCCAACACAATTTCCCGACTAATAAGGATTTCCCTCAGTTCCTCCTTCTTACTCGACCCTCTGACCCCTTTTATATCTGGAAGGTTGTTTGTGTCCTCCTTAGTGAATACCGAACCAAAGTACTTGTTCAATTAGTCTGCCATTTCTTTGTTCACCGTTATGACTTCCCCTGTTTCTGACTGCAGAGGACCTATGTTTGTCTTTACTAACCTTTTTCTCTTTACATATCTATAGAAACTTTTGCAGTCCGTCTTAATGTTCCCTGCAAGCTTCCTCTCGTACTCTATTTTCCCTGCCCTAATCAAACCCTTTGTCCTCCTCTGCTGAGTTCTAAATGACTCCCAGTCCCCAGGTTCGCTGCTATTTCTGGCCAATTTGCATGCCACTTCCTTGGCTTTAATACTATCCCTGATTTCCCTTGATAGCCACGGTTGAGCCACCTTCCCTTTTTTATTTTTACGCCAGACAGGGATGTACAATTGTTGTAGTTCATCCATGCGGTCTCTAAATGTCTGCCATTGTCCATCCACAGTCAACCCCTTAAGTATCATTCGCCAATCTATCCTTGCCAATTCACGCCTCATACCTTCAAAGTTACCCTTCTTTAAGTTCTGGACCATAGTCTCTGAATTAACTGTTTCATTCTCCATCCTAATGTAGGATTCCACCATATTATGGTCACTCTTTCCCAAGGGGCCTCGCACAACACCCAGTCTAAGATGGCCTCCCCCCTAGTTGGTTCCTCGACATATTGGTCAAGAAAACCATCCCTTATGCCACTCCAGGAAATCCTCCTCCACCGTATTGCTTCCAGTTTGGTTAGCCCAATCTATATGCATATTAAAGTCACCCATGATAACTGTTGCACCTTTATTGTGTGCACCCCTAATTTCTTGTTTGATGCCTTCCCCAACATTACTACTACTGTTTGGAGGTCTGTACACACTCCCTCTAACATTTTTTGCCCTTTGGTGTTCTGCAGCTCTACCCATATAGATTCCACATCATCCAAGCTAATGTCCTTCCTAACTATTTGCATTAATCTCCTCCTTAATCAGCAATGCTACCCCACCTCCTTTTCCTTTTATTCTATCCTTCCTGAGTGTTGAATACCCCTGGATGTTGCGTTCCCAGCCCTGATCATCCTGGAGCCACGTCTCTGTAATCCCAATCACATCATATCTGTTAACATCTATTTGCACAGTTAATTCATCCACCTTATTACGGACACTCCTTGCATTAAGACACAAAGCCTTCAGGCTTGTTTTTTTAACACCCTTTGTCCTTTTAGAATTATGATGTAGTGTGGCCCTTTTTGTTTCTTGCCTTTGTTTACTCGGCCTTCCACTATTGCTTTTTACCTTTCTACCATCTGTTTCTGACTCCATATTACTTCGCCCTATCTTGCTGCATAGGTTCCCATCCCCCTGCCATATTAGTTTAAACACTCCCGAACTACTTTAGCAAATGTTACCCCCAGGACATCATTTCCAGTCCTGCCCAAGTGCAGACCGTCCCGTTTGTACAGGTCCCACTTCACCCAGAACTGGTTCCAATGTCCAAGGAATTTGAATCCCTCCCTCTTACACCACTGCTCAAGCCACATATTTATTCTAACTATCCTGCTCCCTCTACTCTGATTAGCACGTGGCACTGGTAGCAATCCAGAGATTACTACCTTTGAGGTCTTACTTTTTAATTTAACTCCTAGCTCCCTGAATTCAGCTTGTAGGACCTCTTCCCGCTTCTTACCTATATCGTTGGTACCTACATGTACCACGACAACTGGCTGTTCACCCTCCCTCTCCAGAATGCAAGGGCTGAGGTTGGAAAGTGAAACATACAGTCAGCTCACAGCAACCTGCACAAGCACATTACACATTGTAGCAACTTACCTCCATTAAATTCGTAAAGTGTAATGACAAAAGTCTATCTCGCCCTCCCCCTCCGCTCCCGATGCCGGTGCCAGTCCCCACTCCTATCCCAGGCCGAAAGGCCTCCCCCTTCCCAGTCCCCGCTCCTATCCTAGGCTGAATGGCCTCCCAGTCCCTGCTCCTATCCCAGGCCGAATGGCCTCCTCCCTCCTGGTACCCGCTCCTAACTATGCCCGAAAGGCTCCCCCCAGCCCTCTCCCACTCTCTCACATCTCTGCTGCTGCTGTCCGTGTCCTGGAATTGCATCTGTTGCGCTGATTTACTTAGCTGCGCCGATTTTCTTAACTCACCAGAAGGTTTTTCACACATAGGCCACATATGCTGTCCTAAGAACAATTGGAGTAAACCGAAGCTGGCCAAACTTGCTTAAATGGCCAGAATTGGCGCAGGTGGCAGATTACACCCCCATGACCCAAAAAAAAACTAACCTAAAAGAATTGTAACTGAGTTACTTACGCTGGCACACATTGATTGGGGCAACTTGTATTTTTTAACTTAGGCCAAAAAAAGTGATGCGAGCCAAAAAAACAGTGCAAATCATTGGAGAAAATTGAGACCCATGAGCTGGAAAGTGTGATTAGACCGGATAGCTCCTGGTCGGCCAGCACGGAAATGATGGGCCGAAATAGCTTCCTTCCATGCTGTAAATTTCTATGATTCTATGGAAGTAATTAATTGTCCGTAGAGCACTGAGAAATTTCTGAGAGAGGTGGTTCTTTCTTTCGTTCTTTCTTTCTATCTGTCTGTCCTGTCTGACTGTCTTTCAGTCTTTCTTTCATTTTTTTTCTTTCTTTCTATCTATCCTCTGCAGTAACTATATCCACCCCAGGAAGGGCCAAGCCACATTGCTGGTTTGAACAGGCCGATCGTGGTGTTTGACCCGGCCAGTAGTCAGAAAAGATGGCTAAAAATGTGTTGATCTCAGCTGTGAAAATTTCAATTGACCCAGCATCCACAGACTTTTGGGGGAGAGGATTTTTACCACCCACGCCGGAAAAACTCCCATTTTTGGACGATCTGCACAAAAGTATAAAATCTAGTCCATAGTTTCAGAATAAGGGGCCGCCCATTTAAAACGGAGATGAGGAGGAATTTCCTCTCTGAGAGGGTTGTAAATCTATGGAATTCTCTGCCTAGAGACTTGTGGAGGCTGGGTCATTGAGTATAGTTAAGGCGGTGATAGACAGATTTTTGAGCGATAAGGGAATAAAGGGTTATGGGGAGCAGGAAGGGGAGTGGAGCTGAGTCCATGATCAGATCAGCCATGATCTTATTAAATGGTGGAGCAGGCTCAAGGGGCCAGGTGGCCTACTCCTGCTCCTATTTCTTATGTTCTTATGTTCTTAAGGGGTAAACATCCGTGGTTAACTAAAGAAATAAGGCATGGTATCAAATTGAAAACAAGGGCATACAATGTGACCAAGACTAGTGGGAGGCCAGAAGATTGGGAATCTTTTAAAAGCCAGCAAAGAACAACTAAAAAAATAATAGAGAGGGAAGATAGATTATGAAACTAAACTATCCGAAATATAAAAACAGATAGTAAGAGTTTCTACAGGTACATAAAAAGGAAAAGAGTAGCTAGAGGATGAGACTGGGGAATTAATAATGGGGAACAGGGAAATGGCAGAGACGTTGAACAAATAATTTGTTTTGGTTTTCACGGTAGATGACACTAAAAACATCCCAATAGTGGATAATCAAGGAACTATAGGAACGGAGAAACTTAATGCAATCACTATTACTAAAGAAGTAGTATTCTGTAAAATAATGGGACTAAATTGGAAGTCTTGCTACAGCTATGCAGGGTATTGGTGAGGCCACACCTGGAATACTGTGTGCAGTTTTGGTTTCCATATTTACGAAAGGATATACTTGATTTGGAGGCAGTTCCGAGAAGGTTCACTATGTTGATTCTGGGAATGAGGAGGTTGACTTATGAGGAAAGGTTGAGAAGGTTGGGCCTCTACTCATTGGAATTCAGAAGAATGAGAGGTGATCTTATCGAAACGTATAAGATTATGAGGGGGCTTGGCAAGGTGAATGCAGAGAGGATGTTTCCACTGATGGGGGAGACTAGAACTAGAGGGCATGATCTTAGAATAAGGGGTCGCCCATTTAAAACTGAGTTGAGGAGAAATTTCTTCGATAAGAACATAAGAACATAAGAAATAGAAACAGGAGTAGGCCATATGGCCCCTCGAGCCTGCTCCACCATTCAATAAGATCATGGCTGATCTGATTATGGACTCAGCTCCACTTCCCCGCCCGCTCCCCATCACCCCTTATTCACTTATCACTCAAGAAACTGTCTATTTCTGTCTTAAATTTATTCTATGTCCCAGTTTCCACAGCTCTCGGAGGCGGCGAATTCCACAGATTTACAACCCTGTGAGAGAAGCAGGATAGGATTGGGCAGAATCAACATGCATTTATGAAAGGGAAATCATGTTTGACAAATCTGTTCTCCTAAGAGTTTTTTGAGGTTGTAACTAGCTGAATAGATAAGGGAGGTATGGTATATTTGGATTTTCAGAAGGCATTCGATAAGGTGCCACACAAGAGATTATTGAACAAAATTAGGGTTCATGGGATTGGGGGTAATATACTAGTATGGATTGAGGATTGGTTAATGGATGGAAAACAGAGCGTAGGAATAAACGGGTCATTTTCGGGTTGGCAGGCTATAATTAGTGGGATAACGCAAGAATCAGTGCTTGGGCCTCAGCTATTCACAATCTATATCAATGATTTGGATGAGGGGACCAAATGTAATATATCCAAGTTTGCTGATGATACAAAGCTAGGTGGGAATGTAAGTTGTGAGGAGGATGCAAAGAGACTTCAAGGGGATAGCGACAGGTTAAGTCAGTGGGCAAGAACATGGCAAATGGAATATAATGTGGAGAAATGTGAAGTTATCCACTTTGGTAGGAAAAATAGAAAAACAGAATATTTTTTAAATGGTGAGCGATTGGGAAATGTTGGTGTTCAGAGGGACCTGAGTGTCCTTGTACACGAGTCACTGAAAGTTAACATGCAAGTACAGCAAGCTTTTAAGAAAGCAAATGGTATGTTGGCCTTTATTACAAGAGGATTTGAGTATAAGAGTTAAGACAACTTACTCCACTTATACAGAGCCCTGGTGAGACCACACCTGGAGCATTATTTATAGTTTCTCTCTTTACCTAAGGAAGGATATACTTGCCATTGAGGGAGTGCAATAAAAGGTTCACCAAACTGATTCATGGGATGGGGGGATTGTCCTATGAGGAGAGATTGAGTAGATTACGCCTATTGGGCTCAAGATTCGGGCTGCACCTAGAACGGCGCAGCTCCGAGAGCCAAGCTGTTTTCTGCGCTGAAAAGTGCGGCAAAAACTTATTGCGTGATTTTCCGGTTGAAATCAGCTCCGTTCCAGGTCGGCGCGGCGCGAAGATACTGCGGGGGACGGGGCCAAAGCGTGGCACCGATTCTCTGCCTGCAGGGGGACGGGACTAGGTAGCAGAAGCCGACGTCATGCCGGCAGCCCTGTGCATGCGCGCTGGAGTGTGCGCACATGCGCAGTGTGAAATAAACATTGGCACTCGGCCATTTTTAAAGGTACATCTGCAAAAGTGCTGTTTTGTTTTGTGGAGCTGTGGAAAGGCTTGTGAGTGAATTTGTGATTTTTTGTGTGCCTGAAGGAGTGCTTTTAGCAGTACTATTGAAGAAATGACCTGCTGAAATCAATGAGTGCTGCTTTTTGCTGCTAAACTACCAGAACAAGTGCTGCATAGGTACATGCAAAATAGGGACTGTGTGTTTTGAAAAATCAGAGTGTCAATTCAATACAGCAATGGAACAACGTCCACCAAGAACAAAGAATTTCTTGCATGAGGAAGTGGAGACATTAGTTAACGTCATTGAGCAGAGATGGCAGGAGCTAGGTACCAGCAACAGAGGTCGCATAAAAGTGCCACCCAAAGAAATGAAGAAACTCTAGAACCAAGTTGCAGAAGATTACTGCGCAGTGGTGCATACCATGAGATCTGGAAGCCAGTGTAAAAAGAAATGGCACGACCTTGGTCAAGTAGTTAGCGTTCGTAATATTTTCCATTTTTAATGTAATCGTAATTGTAACATGACTATCTGTATGTCCCACCCTGCAGAAAGACGCACTCTATAAAAAGTTCTATTTTACTCTTTGCAGAAGAAATTGGCTCACAACAAAAGGGAAAGAACTCGAACAGGAGGAGGCACACCCAATCTGCATCCACTGACACCCTTGGAACAGAGGGTAGCTGCTATGATGATCGTAAATGGAGAAAAGCAATCAGTACAACACAAGCTGGGCCCACACGTGAGGAAGAGTGTAAGTCCTGAAAATGCATCGTGGTCCTTCAAATCAACCTGCTGCCTGGCCTGCGATGTGTGAGAGTACTCATGCCACCCATCTTGCCCCCTCCTCAGTGCTAAACATTTGACTGTTCTATGTATTTTGCAGATGATGATGATGATGATGCCAATCCTGAAGATCCTGAAGATCCAGAACAAGAACCAGAAGAACCAGATGCGGACGATCCAGACCAAGGTTGGCTGCAGGCGGCGATGACTGAAATGTCTTCAGGGGAGACCTTCCAAATTAATATTTATGAGCCCGCATTAGCAGACATCAGAGTTTCAACCCGTTGCATCGGTTCTGGTTGCACCTTCCATGGTTTTGATTCCGACGTTGCGGGTCCCAGTGGTGCTGCTGGTGTAATGGAGCAGTTATAACCACTGCCCCACCATCCCAGCCCATGGCTCGCACTCGAGAGTTGTCGTCTGGAACACCGAGCGCCCCACCATCCCAGCCCACAGCTCGCAGTCGAGTGGTGCCAGATGCAAGACCCAGGGCCACACCGTCCCAGCCCGCGGCTCCCAGTGTAGTGGTGTCGCGAGGCAGACCCAGGCAGAGGAGAAGGAGATTGGACACATGCTCTCCTGAGATGCAGCATGCAACAGATGCAGCTCAGGTTGTGGCATTGGGTGTGGAGACCAATGACCTTACCCGATCACTCGTGGGCAGCGCAGTGAGTGGGTGAAGAGGTAACGGTACCGATGGGAGAAATAGCAGTAATGACATAGGAAATGAGGGCGGGAATGTCAGAGGGAGTGCCATTGACGGCGCAGGCCGTCAGGGAGGGCATGCAAGTGACATTACAGGCCCTCATGGAGGTAGTTGCCGCAATAAGGGCACACAGCCCGGCCAATTAAATGACACCCCCATGAAGATGTGAACATTCACCGAGATGTGGATGAGAGATGGTTGCAGCCTTTCTTTTCTGTTTTTGTTCTTGTTCTTGATGTAACTGTAGTAATGTTTTTCACATTGAAATTGTTTTGTAAGTTTTGTAACTTTACAACTTATAAGTGATCTTAGGGTTTTTAAGTGATCTTAAAGAGTCATATTAAAAAGTAAAGTTTGATACAACAAATACTTTATTACACTATCATTAACTTTTCAATACAATATTTTTTCATTAAAACTGAATCATGTTCCAGTATCACAACACAACATAGGAACAACTCCAAAAAATAACATGTCCATGCGAAACAGTTGTCGCTGAGCCCTCAGGCATAAGTAATTGAAGTGATCATGGATGAGCTGCTGGCACAGGGCTCAAGCAATCGTTAAAGGAGTATGATGGATCGCCCTCCTCCGACTTCGTGCTCCGGCATCAGTCACTTGCATGCTTTCCTGATCGTCGTCATCATCCACATCCTGCTCTTCCGTAATACTATCATCATGCACTGGACCCTCACGTGGGTCTTCTGGTTCCACTAACAGCTGCTGCTGCCTCATGATGGCTAAGTTATGCAGCATGCAGCACACAACAGTGAAGTGACCGACAATCTGAGGAGAGTATTGCAAGTGGCCTCCGGAATGGTCCACGCATCGGAAACGCTGTTTCAAGATGCCAACGGTCCTCTCTATGATGCTGCGCATCACAATGTGCGATATGTTGTATTGATGGTCAGCTTCCGTCCGTGTTACACCGTAGGGGCGTCATGAGCCAGGTGGCCAGGCCATACCCTTTGTCTCCCAGTAGCCAGCTCTGCCCTTCTGGCTGCTGCTCAAACATGTCAGATATAACACTGTCGCGTAGGGTGAACGCATCATGGGTGCTGCCAGGGTATCTCGCATCGACTGACATGATGCGCTGCTTGTCGTCACACACGAGCTGCACATTAATGGAGTGGAAACCTTTTCTATTCCTGTACTGTTCGGAATCCTCCACAGGTGCTCGCAAGGCTATGTGGGTGCAATCAATGCAGCCCTGTACCTTTGAGAAGTCAGCAATCCTGGAGAAGCCCACAGCCCTGTCATGCATTGCTTGTGCGGTCATTGGGAACTTGATGAAGTCCTTCCTCCGCACATACAGTGCAACCATGACCTGGTAAATGCAGGCATGTATTGCACGTTGAGAGATGGCACACACATCTCCAGTTGTAGCTTGAAACGATCCCGAGACATAGAAGGAAAGTGCAGCTGTTACCTTCACTTCAACAGACAAGGCAGTCGGCGTTCTGCTTCTGAGCTGCAAATCTGCTCTCAGCATATCACAGATCTCAGCGATAACTTCTCTGCGGAAACGCAGCCTTTTGACACAATCAGTCTTGCTCATGTCCAGGTATGAACGCCTGGCTCGATATTGCCGACATGGGTAAGGCCTCCTGCCCATCAGCCTATGGGCTATGAGGTTCCTGGTGCAGTGAGCTCTAATCAATTCTCTCCTATGCAGTGAATTGATGGAGAACCATTGCATAATCCGTGGTGTTGATAACGCAGCACCCATTCTTGAATTACAAATTAAACTTTTAAACTTGCTGGCTGGCTGGCTGGCTGGCTCTCCCTCCCGTTGCTTTGTACGCCACCCCTGTCCCCTGGCCGAACGGCCTGCCTGCCTGCAAGTTACTTCGCAGCTTGGAGGCTGCTCTGCTGCCGGCGTCTGTGTGTGTCTGTGGCCCGCCTCACTGACGTCTCCTGCCCCTGTTCACTGGCTGAACGGCCTGGCTGCCTACAAGTTACTTCGCAGCTCGGAAGGCTGCTGCTGGTGCTGCTTCAGACAGGTAGGAAAATTCAATTTTTTTTAATTTGCTTTATTCATCATTTATTATTCAGGATGGCTCTTTATTTGTAGAAGTGAAACTGTTAAATGCTTGTAAAATTCAATTACTTCCCTCCTGCCCCCCCACCCCCACCCCACCTCATCGCTCGTTCCCTACGCTTGATTTGTAACCTACGCCTGATTTGTATGTGTAGGCAAGGTTTTTCTGAGCGTACAAAAATCTACACTTACTCTATTCTAAGTTAGTTTGGAGTAAGTTTTCACTGCCTAAACTTGAAAAACAGGAGTAAGTGGATGGGCATGCCCCCTTTTGAAAAATAATCTGTTCTACAATGAAACTATTCTAACTCACTAGAACTGGAGTAAATTAAATGCCGAGAATTGCAATTTCTAAGCTGCTCCATTCTAAACTAGTTGCTCCAAAAAAATAGGAGCAACTCAGGCCGAAACTTGCCCCCATATTCTCTAGAGTTTAGAATAATGGGCTCAAGTTTTGACTCGAGTAGCTCCTTTTTTTTGGAGCAACTAGCTTAGTATGGAAAATCTTAGAAATTGCAATTCTCGGCATTTAGTTTGCTCCAATTCTAGTGAGTTAGAATAGTTTCGTTTTAGAACAGTTTTTTTTCCAAAAGGGAGCGTTACCAGCCACTTATACCTGTTTTGCAAGTTTAGGAAGTGAAAACTTACTCCAAACTAGCTTAGAATGGAGTAAGTGTAGATTTTTGTACGCTAAGAAAAACCTTGCCTATATTTTAGGAATTAGGCGCTGGGAGCGAGATGTGGGTGGGGGGAGGGGGGGGGGAAGGGAAATTAGAGGGAAGTTAGGGGATTTTACAAGCATTAAACACATCACTTTTACCAATAAATAAATCAATTAAAAATGTTCCTACCTCTCTGAAGCAGTGGCAGCAGGCACCGAGCTGCGAGAGTTCAGTCGTTCGGCCAGGGGATAGGGGAGGCGTGCAAAGAACTGGGAGGGAGGGAGAGCCAGCCAGCTGGCCAGCTAACCAGCCAGCAAGTTTGAAAGTTTAATTTGTACTTCAAGAATGGGTGCTGCATTATCAACACCACGGATTATGCAATGGTTCTCCATCAATTCGCTACATAGGAGAGAATTGATTAGAGCTCACTGCACCAGGAACGTCATAGCCCATAGGCTGATGGGCAGGAGGCCTTACCCACGCCAGGCGTTCATACCTGGACATGAGTGAGACTGATTGTGTCAAAAGGCTGCGTTTCCGCAGAGAAGTTGTCGTTGAGATCTGTGATATGCTGAGAGCAGATTTACAGCTGAGAAGCAGAACGGCGACTGCCTTGTCTGTTGAAGTGAAGATTACAGCTGCACTTTCCTTCTATGCCTCGGATTCGTATCTAGCTATAACTGGGGATGTGTGCGCCATCTCTCAACGTGCAATACATGCCTGCGTTTACCAGGTCACGGCTGCACTGTATGCGCAGAGGAATGACTTCATCAAGTTCCCAATGACCGGCCAAGCAATGCGTGATAGGGCTATGGGCTTCTCCAGGATTGCTGGCTTGCCAAAGGTACAGGGCTGCATTGATTGTACCCACCTTGCCTTGCGAGCACCTGTGGAGGGTTCCGAGCAGTACAGGAATAGAAAAGGTTTCCACTCTATTAATGTGCAGTTCGTGTGTGACGACAAGCAGCGCATCATGTCAGTCGATGCGAGATACCCTGGCAGCACCCATGATGCATTCATCCTACGCGTCAGTGTTATGTCTGCCATGTTTGAGCAGCAGCCAGAAGGGCAGAGCTGGCTACTGGGAGACAAAGGGTACTGCCTTGCCACCTGGCTCATGACGCCCCTACGGACGGAAGCTGACCATCAATAAAACATGTCACACATTGCGACGCGCAGCATCATAGAGAGGACCATTAGCATTTTAAAACAGAGTTTCTGATGCGTCGACCATTCCGGATGCCACTTGCAAAAGTCCCCTGAGATTGTTGGTCACTTCACTGTTGTGTGCTGCATGCTGCATAACTTAGCCATCATGAGGCAGCAGGAGCTGGTAGTGGAACCAGAAGACCCACATGAGGGGAGAGTGCCTGATGATAGTAATTTGGAAGAGCAGGATGAGGATGATGACAATGATCAGGAAAGCATGCAAGTGCCTGTTGCCGGAGCATGAGATCGGAGGAGGGCGATCCATCGGGCTCCTTTAATGAGTGCTCGAGTCCTGCGCCAGCAGCTCATCCGTGAACGCTTCAATTACTGATGCCTGAGGGCTCAGCGACAACTGTTGCGCATGGACATGTTTATTTTTTGGAGTTGTTCCTATATTGTGTTGTGTTAATGCACGATTCAGTTTTAATGTAAAAATATTTTATTGAAAAGTTCACGTTAGTGTAATAAAATATTTCTTGTATCAAACTTTACTTTAATATGACCCTTTAAGATCACTTAAAAAAATTAAGATCACTTAAACTTGTAAAATTACAAAAGTTACAAAACAATTTCAATGTGAAAAATCTTACATCTTAAGATCACTTAAACTTCAAGATCACTTTTTAGGTGCAAAATTAAATAAGTTACAAAATGTGAGAGCATTTACACTATAAGATCACTTAAAAACCCTAAGATCACTTATAAGTTGTAAAGTTACAAAACTTACAAAACAATTTCAATAGAAAAAAGTTACGACAGTTACATCAAGAACAAGAACAAAAGCAGCAAAGAAAGGCTGCAACCATCTCTCATCCACATTTCGGTGAATGTTCACTTCTTCATGGGGGTGTAAATTGATTGGCGGGGCTGTGTGCCCTTATTGCAGCAGCTACCTCCATGAGGGCCTGTAATATCACTTGCATGCCCTCCCTGATGGCCTGTGCCGTCAATGGCACTCCCTCTGACATTCCCTCCCTCATTTCCATGTCATTACTGCTATTTCTCCCGTCAGTACCATTACCTCTTCACCCACTGCACTGACGCTGCCCACGAGTGATCGGGTAAGGTCATTGGTCTCCACACCCGATGCCACAACCTGAGCCACATCTGTTGCACGCTGCATCTCAGGAGAGCGTGCCTCCAATCTCCTTCTCCTCTGCCTGGGTCTGCCTCAAGGTACCACTCAAGTGGGAAGCGCAGGCTGGGACATTGGGGCAGTGGGTGTAAACTGCTGAATTACACCAGCAGCACCACTGGGACCCGCAACGTCGGAATGTGGAACTAGAACCTATGCAAGGGTTTGAAACTCTGAAATGGGCTCATAAATAGTAAGTTCTAAGGTCTCCCCTGAAGACATTTCAGTCAACGCCTGCTGCCACCCTTGGTCTGGATCATCCGCACCTGGTTCTTCTGGATCTTCTTCTGTATGTTTAGGATTGGCATCATCTTCTGCAAAATATATTAGAGCAGTCAAATGTTTAACAGCACAGGAGGGGGCAGGATGGGTGGCATGAGTACTCTCACAAATAGCAGGCCAGGCAGCAGGTTGACTTGTAGAGCCACGATGCATTTTCAGGAGTTACCCTCTCCCTCGCGTGTGGGCCCAGCTTGTGCTGTACTGATTGCTTTTCTCCATTTACGATTCATCAAAACAGTGTCCCTCTGTTCCAAGGATGTCAGTGGATGCAGATTTGGCACGCCTCCTCCTGTCCAAGTTCTTTCTCTTTTGTTACATAAGAACATAAGAATTAGGAACAGGAGTAGGCCATCTAGCCCCTCGAGCCTGCTCCACCATTCAACAAGATCATGGCTGATCTGGCCGTGGACTCAGCTCCATTTACCTGCCCACTCCCCAAAACCCTTAATTCCCTTATTGGTTAAAAATCTATCTATCTGTGACTTGAATACATTCAATGAGCTAGCCTCAACTGCTTCCTTGGGCAGAGAATTCCACAGATTCACAACCTTCTGGGAGAAGAAATTCCTTCTCAACTCGGTTTTAAATTGGTTCCCCTGTATTTTGAGGCTGTGCCCCCTAGTTCTAGTCTCCCCGACCAGTGGAAACAACCTCTCTGCCTCTATCTTGTCTATCCCTTTCATTATTTTAAATGTTTCCATAAGATCACTCCTCATCCTTCTGAACTCCAATGAGTAAAGACCCATTCTACTCAATCTATCATCATAAGGTAACCCCCTCATCTCCGGAATCAGCCTCGTGAATCGTCTCTGTACCCCCTCCAAAGCTAGTATATACTTCCTTAAGTAAGGTGACCAAAACTGCATGCAGTACTCCAGGTGCGGCCTCACCAATACCCTGTACAGTTGCAGCAGGACCTCCCTGCTTTTGTACTCCATCCCTCTCGCAATGAAGGCCAACATTCCATTCGCCTTCCTGATTACCTGCTGCACCTGCAAACTAACTTTTTGGGATTCATGCACAAGGACCCCCAGGTCCCTCTGCACCGCAGCATGTTGTAATTTCTCCCCATTCAAATAATATTCCCTTTTACTGTTTTTTTTCCCAAGGTGGATGACCTCACATTTTCCGACATCGTATTCTATCTGCCAAACCTTAGCTCATTCGCTTAACCTATCTAAATCTCTTTGCAGCCTCTCTGTGTCCTCTACACAACCCGCTTTCCCACTAATCTTTGTGTCATCTGCAAATTTTGTTACGCTACACTCTGTCCCCTCTTCCAGGTCATCTATATATATTGTAAACAGTTGTGGTCCCAGCACCGATCCCTGCGGCACACCACTAACCACCGATTTCCAACCCGAAAAGGACCCATTTATCCCGCCTCTCTGCTTTCTGTTAGCCAGCCAATTCTCTAGCCATGCTAATACATTTCCTCTGACTCCGCGTACCTTTATCTTCTGCAATAACCTTTTGTGTGGCACCTTATCGAATGCCTTTTGAAAATCTAAATACACTACATCCATCGGTTCACCTCTATCCACCATGCTCATTATATCCTCAAAGAATTCCAGTAAATTAGTTAAACATGATTTCCCCTTCATGAATCCATGCTGCGTCTGCTTGATTGCACTATTCCTATCTAGATGTCCCGCTATTTCTTCCTTAATGATAGTTTCAAGCATTTTCCCCACTACAGATGTTAAATTAACCGGCCTATAGTTACCTGCCTTTTGTCTGCCCCCTTTTTTAAACAGAGGCGTTACATTAGCTGCTTTCCAATCCGCTGGTACCTCCCCAGAGTCCAGAGAATGTTAGTAGATTATAACGAATGCATCTGCTATGACTTCTGCCATTTCTTTTAATACCCTGGGATGCATTTCATCAGGACCAGGGGACTTGTCTACCTTGAGTCCCATTAGCCTATCCAGCACTACCCCCCTAGTGATAGTGATTGTCTCAAGGTCCTCCCTTCCCACATTCCCGTGACCAGCAATTTTTGGCATGGTTTCTGTGTCTTCCACTGTGAAGACCGAAGCAAAATAATTGTTTACGGTCTGAGCCATTTCCACATTTCCCATTATTAAATCCCCCTTCTCATCTTCTAAGGGACCAACATTTACTTTAGTCACTCTTTTCCGTTGTATATATCTGTAAAAGCTTTTACTATCTGAATTTACAGAGTGCTTCTTTCTGCAGGGTGGGACATATACAGATGGTCACATTTACAATTTAGATTCCATTGAAAAATGAAAATAAAACTTACACTAACTACTTGACCAAGGTCGTGCCATTTCTTTTTGCACTGGCTTCCAGATCTCCTGGTATGCACCACTGTGCAGTAATCTTCTGCAACTTGGTTCCAGCGTTTCTTCATTCCTTTGGGTGGCACTTTTGTGCGACCTCTGTTGCTGGTATCTAGCTCCTGCTATCTCTGCTCATTGACATTCACTAGTATCTCCATTTCCTCATGCAAGAAATTCTTTGTTCTTGGTGGACTTTGTTCCATTGCTGTATTGAATTGACATTCTGATTTTTCAAAACACACAGTCCTTATTTTGCATGTACCTATGCAGCACTTGTTCTGGAAGTTTAGCAGCAACAAACAGCACTCACTGATTCCAGCAGGTGATTTCTTCCACAGTACTGCTAAAAGCAATCCTTCAGGCACAAAAAATCAGTTAGAAGCCTTTACACAGCTCTACAAAACCAAAAATCACTCTTCTGCATGTACCTTTAAAAATGGCCGATTGTCAATGTTTCTGTGCCATTGCGCATGCTCACACGCTCCAGCGTGCATGCGCAAGGCTGTCGGCACTAAAAATGACACTGGGCCCTAGCCGTGCCCCCCTGCCAGCAATTCTTTGTCGCAACACCTTGGCCCCACCCCCAGCAACTCCTGCTGCGCCGCACTGACCTGGAAAGGGCCCGAAAAATATCGGAGAAAACCGAGGTTAGTAATAGGCGCACTTTATGTTCCAGAAAATAGGCGTGCCTCTCGGAGGTGCACCGTTCTGCGGGACAGCCGAAACTTGGGCCCATAGAGAGGTGATCTCACTGAAACATACAAATCTCTTTCGGGGCTTGGCAGGGTAGATCTAGTGAGGATGTTTCCTTTGGCTGAGAAATCTAGAACCAGGGGTCACAGTCTCAGAATAAGGGGTTGGCCCTTTAGGACTGAGATGAGGAGAAATTTCTTCACTCAGAGGGTGGTGACTCTTTGGAATTCTCTACCCCAGAGGATTAGGGAGGCTCAGCCTTTGAGTATAGACAGAGTTCGATTGATTTTTGGATATTAAGGGAATCAAGGAATATGGGGATAGTGCAGGAAAGTGGAGTTGAGGTGGAAGATCAGCCATGATCTCATTGAATGGCGGAGCAGGATCGAGGGGCTGAATGGCCTACTCCTGCTCTTAATTCTTATGTTCTTATGTTTTCAGCACTTCAATGCTGTAGAACACTGACAACACAAATGTCAAAAGTAAAGTGGCCATGGTGCCTTTAAGGAAACCAGCTCAAGACGTGTCATTGATGATGTCACCAGATCCGCTCATTCTAATTGGGCCGGGAAATGCGCTTGGCGAGCTTAACAAGCCCCATTAAGATAAGTTTATTTTCCCGAGCAGGATGGAACCAGCAGTGGGGCTGTAACCCGGCACCGACATCATCCGCCCCGGATCCACCGCGATTAGGAAAATTTCGGTCGTTGAGTGGCGAGTGGAGTATAATGCACCTTTAAAAGATGCAGAACTCCATAGAGTGCCTTCTGAAAGTCCACACACATGACATCCACTGGACATATCTCCTACACTAACTTAATTACCTCCTCAAAGAATTCCATTAAATTCGTGACGCATGACATATTGCTTCTAAATCCATGCCGAGTACTCCTTATGGCCTCTGCACCCTTTAGATAAACATTGATAACATCTCGTACACAATTCTCAAGCATTTTCTCCATTACAAATTCTAGATAAATTTATCTATGATTGCCCGATTAAAGTCTGGCTCCTTTTTTGGATATTGGGACAACAGTTGATTGAACTCAGTTTTTATCATGAATATACTGAGAAAGAAAAAAAGGAATAAAGGAAAGAAGTAAAGAAAGAAAAAAGAAAGATAGAAAGAAATAAAGAACGTTAGAAAAAGGTGTAGTGTCAGAGGACTGGCGGATTGCTAGCGTCATACCTATATTTAAGAAGGGGTATAGAACATCTCCAGGGAATTATAGACCAGTCAGTTTAACATTGGTGGTAGGAAAAATAACGGAATCCCTACTAAAGGAGAAAATAGAACATTTAGAAACCAAAAATATAACGAATAGTTAGCATGGATTTCAAAAGGGACAGTCTTGTTTGACCAACTTCATTGAATTTTTTGAAGAGAGAATAGACAATGGTAATGCAGTAGCTGTAATTTATCTAGATTTTCAAAAGGCCTTCGATAAGGTACTCTATAATAGACTGATGAACCAGGTCAAAGAATGTGGAGTCAGAGAATAAGTATCAGAATGGATAGCTAGCTGGCTTCAAGACAGGAAGAACATAAAAACATAAGAAATAGGAGCTGGAGTAGGCCATTTGGCCACTCGACCTGCTCCGCCATTCAATAAGATCATGGCTGATCTGATCTTGGCCTCAACTCCACTTTCCTGCCCGCTCCCCATAACCCTTGATGACCCTATCTTTCAAAAATCTGTCTATCTCCATCTTAAATATATTCAATGACCCAACCTCAACAGCTCTCTGGCGTAGAGCATTCCAAAGATTCACGACCCTCTGGGAGAAGAAATTCCTCCTCATCTCCATTTTAAATGGCCGACCCCTTATTCTGAAGTTCCAGATTCCCCCATGAGGGGAAACATCCTCTCTGCATCTAGCCTGTCAAGCACCCTCAGAATCTTATATGTTTCAATAAGGTCACCTCTTATTCTTCTAAATTCCATTGAGCATACATAGAAACGTAGAAACATAGAAAATAGGTGCAGGAGTAGGCCATTCGGCCCTTCGAGCCTGCAACGCCATTCAATAAGATTATGGCTGATCATTTTTACAGATATATAAAACGGAAAAGAGTGACTAAAGTAAATGTTGGTCCCTTAGAAGATGAGAAAAAGGGGTTGAATAATGGAAAATGTGGAAATGGCTGAGGCCTTAAACAATTATTTTGCTTCGGTCTTCACAGTGGAAGACACAAAAACCGTGCCAAAAATTGCTAGTCACAGGAATGTGGGAAGGGTGGACCTTGAGACAATCACTATCACTAGGGAGGTAGTGCTGGGCAGGCTAATGGGACTCAAGGTAGACAAGTCGCCTGGTCCTGATGAAATGCATCCCAGGGTATTAAAAGAGATGGCGGAAGTTATAGCAGATGCATTCGTTATAATCTACCAAAAGTCACTGGACTCTGGGGAGGTACCAGCAGATTGGAAAACAGCTAATGTAACGCCTCTGTTTAAAAAAGAGGGCAGACAAAAGGCAGGTAACTATAGGCCGGTTAGTTTAACATGTGTAGTGGGGAAAATGCTTGAAACTATCATTAAGGAAGAAATAGCGGGACATCTAGATAGGAATAGTGCAATCAAGCAGACGCAGCATGGATTCATGAAGGGGAAATCATGTTTAACTAATTTACTGGAATTCTTTGAGGATATAACGAGCATGGTGGATAGAGGTGTACCGATGGATGTGGTGTATTTAGATTTTCAAAAGGCATTCGATAAGGTGCCACACAAAAGGTTACTGCAGAAGATAAGGGTACGCGGAGTCAGAGGAAATGTATTAGCATGGCTAGAGAATTGGCTGGCGAACAGAAAGCAGAGAGTCGGGATAAATGGGTCCTTTTCGGGTTGGAAATCGGTGGTTAGTGGTGTGCCACAGGGATTGGTGCTGGGACCACAACTGTTTACAATATATATAGATGACCTAGAAGAGGGGACAGAGTGTAGTGTAACAAAATTTGCAGATGACACAAAGATTAGTGGGAAAGCGGGTTGTGTAGAGGACACAGAGAGGCTGCAAAGAGATTTAGATAGGTTAAGCGAATGGGCTAAGGTTTGGCAGATGGAATACAATGTCAGAAAGTGTGAGGTCATCCACCTTGGGAAAAAAAACAGTAAAAGGGAATATTATTTGAATGGGGAGAAATTACAACATGCTGCGGTGCAGAGGGACCTGGGGGTCCTTGTGCATGAATCCCCAAAATTTAGTTTGCAAGTGCAGCAGGTAATCAGGAAGGCGAATGGAATGTTGGCCTTCATTGCGAGAGGGATGGAGTACAAAAGCAGGGAGGTCCTTCTGCAACTGTATAAGGTATTGGTGAGGCCGCACCTGGAGTACTGCATGCAGTTTTGGTCACCTTACTGAAGGAAGGATATACTAGCTTTGGAGGGGGTACAGAGACGATTCACGAGGCTGATTCCGGAGATGAGGGGGTTACCTTATGATGATAGATTGAGTAGAATGGGTCTTTACTCGTTGGAGTTCAGAAGGATGAGGGATGATCTTATAGAAACATTTAAAATAATGAAAGGGATAGACAAGATAGAGGCAGAGAGGTTGTTTCCACTGGTCGGGGAGACTAGAACTAGGGGGCACAACCTCAAAATACGGGGGAGCCAATTTAAAACCGAGTTGAGAAGGAATTTCTTCTCCCAGAGGGTTGTGAATCTGTGGAATTCTCTGCCCAAGGAAGCAGTTGAGGCTAGTTCATTGAATGTATTCAAGTCACAGATAGATAGATTTTTAACCAATAAGGGAATTAAGGGTTCTGGGGAGCGGGCGGGTAAGTGGAGCTGAGTCCACGGCCAGATCAGCCATGATCTTGTTGAATGGCGGAGCAGGCTCGAGGGGCTAGATGGCCTACTCCTGTTCCTAATTCTTATGTTCTTATGTTTGTTCCCTCAGTACCCCTTTCCTGCTTTCTCTCCATACCCCTTGATCTCTTTAGCCATAAGGGCCATATCTAACTCCCTCTTGAATATATCCAATGAACTGGCATCAACAACTCTCTGCGGCAAGAAATTCCACAGGTAAACAACTCTCTGAGTGAAGAAGTTTCTCCTCATCTCAGTCCTAAATGGCCTACCCCTTATTCTAAGACTATGACCCCTGGTTCTGGACTTCCACAACATCGGGAACATTCTTCCCGCATCTAACCTGACCAGTCCCGTCAGAATCTTATACGTTCCTATGAGATCCCCTCTCATCCTTCTAAACTCCAATGAATAAAGGCCCAGTTGATCCAATCTCTCCTCATATGTCAGTCCAGCCATCCCTGGAATCAGTCTGGTGAACCTTCGCTGCACTCCCTCAATAGCAAGAACGTCCTTCCTCAGATTAGGACACCAAAACTGAACACAATATTCCAGATGAGGCCTCACCAAGGCCCTGTACAACTGCAGTAAGATCTCCCTGCTCCAAAACTCAAATCCTCTAGCTATGAAAGCCAACATATCATTTGCCTTCTTTACCGCCTGCTGTACCTGCATGGCAACTTTCAATGACTGATGAACCATGACACCCAGGTCTCATTGCAGCTCCCCTTTTCCTAATCTGCCGCCATTCAGATAATAGTCTGCCTTCATGTTTTTGCCCCCAAAATGGATAACCTCACATTTATCCACATTATACTGCATTTGCCATGCATTTGCCCACTCACCTAACCTGTCCAAGTCACCCTGCAGCCTCTTAGCGTCCTCCTCACAGCTCACATTGCCACCCAGTTTAATGTCATCTGCAAACTTGGAGATATTACACTCAATTCCTTCATCTAAATTGTTAATGTATATTGTAAAGAGCTGGGGTCCCAGCACTGAGCCCTGCGGCACTCCACTAGTCACTGCCTGCCATTCTGAAAAGGACCCATTTATCCCGACTCTCTGCTTCCTGTCTGCCAACCAGTTCTCTATCCATGTCAGTACATTACTCCCAATACCATGTGCTTTGATTTTGTACACCAATCTCTTGTGCGGGACCTTGTCAAAAGCCTTTTGAAAGTCCAAATACACCACATCCACTGGTTCTCCCTTGTCCACTCTGCTAGTTACGTCCTCAAAAAAATTCCAGAAGATTTGTCAAGCATGATTTCCCCTTCATAAATCCATGCTGACTTGGACCAATCCTGTCACTGCTTTCCAAATGCGCTGCTATTTCATCCTTAATGATTGATTCCAACATTTTCCCCACTTCTGATGTCAGGCTAACCAGTCTATAATTACCCATTTTGTCTCTTCCTCCTTTTTAAAAAATTGGTGTTACATTAGCTACCCTCCAGTCCATAGGAACTGATCCAGAGTCGATAGAGTGTTGAATGATCACCAATGCATCCACTATTTCTCGGGCCACTTCCTTAAGTACTCTGGGATGCAGACTATCAGGCCCTGGTGATTTATCGGCCTTCAATCCCATCAATTTCCCTAATACAATTTCCCATTTAATAAGGGTATCCTACAGTTCCTCCTTCTCACTAGACCCATTATCCCCTAGTACATTCGGAAGGTTATTTGTGTCTTCCTTTGTGAAGAATGAACCAAAATATTTGTTCAATTGGTCTGCCATTTCTTTGTTCCCCATTATAAATTCACCTGAATCTGACTGCAAGGGACCTATGTTTGTCTTCACTAATCTTTTTCTCTTCACTTATTTATAGAAGCTTTTGCAGTCAGTTTTTATGTTCCCTGCAAGCTTCCTCTCGTATTCTTTTCCCCCTCTTAATTAAACCATTAGTCCCCCTCTGTTGAATTCTAAATTTCTCCCAGTCCTCAGGTTTGTTGCTTTTTCTAGCCAATTTATATGCCTCTTCCTTGGTTTTAACACTATCCTTAATTTCCCTTGTTAGCCACGGTTGAGCCACCTTCCCCGTTTTAATTTTACTCCAGACAGGGAGGTACAATTGCTGGAGTTCATCCATGTGATCTTTAAAGGTTTGCCATTGCTTATCCACCGTCAACCCTTTAAGTTTCCTTTGCCAGTCTATTCTAGCCAATTCACGCCTCATACCGTTGAGGTTACCGTTCCTTAAGTTCAGGATCCTAGTTTCCAAATTAACTGTGTCACTCTTCATCTTAATAAAGAATTCTACCATATTATGGTCACTCTTCCACAAGGGGCCTCGCACAACAAGATTGCTAATTAGTCCCTTCTCATTACACATCACCCAGTATAGGCCCAACCTCTTCAACCCTTCTTCATAAGACAACCCCTTCATCTCAGGAATCAACCTAGTGAACCTTCTCTGAACAGCCTCCAATGCAAGTATATCCTTCCTTAAATATGGAGAGCAAAACTGTGTACAGTACTCTAGGTGTGGCCTCACCAATAACCTGTACAGTTGTAGCAGGACTTCTATGCTTTTATACTCTATCCCCTTTGCAATAAAGGCCAACATTCCATTTGCCTTCCTGATTACTTGCTGTACCTGCGTACTAACTTTTTGTTTTTCATGCATGAGGACCCCCAGGTCCCTCTGTACTGCAGCACTTTTGCAATTTTTCTCCATTGAAATTATAATTTGCTTTTCTATTTTTTCTGCCAAAGTGGATAACCTCACATTTTCCCACATTATACTCCATCTGCCAAATTTTAGCCTACTCACTTAACCTGTCTCTATCCCTTTGCAGATTTTTGGGTCCTCCTCATAATTTGCTTGCCCACCCATCTTTGTATCATTGGCAAACTTGGCTACATTACACTTGGTCCCTTCCTCCAAGTCATTAATATAGATTGCAAGTAGTTGCGGCCCCAGCACTGATCCCTTTGGCACCCCACTAGTTACTGTTTGCTAACCGGAAAATGACCCATTAATCCCAACTCTCTGTTTTCTGTTAGTTAGCCAATTCTCTATCCATGCTAATATATTACCCCCAACTCCATGAACTTTTATCTTGTGCAGTAATCTTTTATGTGGCACTTTATCAAATGCCTTCTGGAAATCCAAATACACCACATCCACTGGTTCCCCCTTATCCACCCTGCTCATTACATCCTCAAGGAACTCCAGCAAATTTGTCAAACATGATTTCCCTTTCATAAAACCATGCTGAATGTGCTTGATTCAATTAAGCTTTTCCAAATGTCTGGCTAACTGGTCTATAGTTCCCTGCTTTTTGTCTGCCTCACTTTTTAAATAGGGGCATTACATTTGCAGTTTTCCAATCTGCTGGGACCGCCCCAAATCCAGGGAATAATGCATCCACTATCTCTGCAGCCACTTCTTTTAAGACCCTAGGGGGTAAGCTATCAGATCCAGAGGACTTGCCCGCCTTTAGTCCCATTATTTTACCGAGTATCAGTGATAGTGATTGTGTTAAGTTCCTCCCTCCCTTTAGCCCCTTGATTATCCACTATTGTGATGTTTTAGTGTCTTCTACCTTGAAGACCGATTCAAAATATTTGTTCAACTTCTCTGCCATTTCCCTGTTCTCCATTATTAATTAGCCACTCTTTTCCTTTTTATGTACCTGTAGAGACTCTTACTATCTGTTTTTATATTTTGGGTAGTTTAGTTTCATAATCTATCTTCCCTCTCTTTATCATTTTTTTTAGTCGTTCTTTGCTGGGTTTTAAAAGTTTTCCAATCATCTGGCCTCCTACTAGTCTTGGGCACATTGTATGCCCTTGTTTTCAATTTGATACCATCCCTTATTTCTTTAATTAGCCACGGATGATTATCCCTTCTCTTACAGTCTTTCCTTCTCATTGGGATATATTTTGCTGCGAGTTATGAAATATCTCATTAAATGACTGCCACTGCTCATCAACCGTCCCATACTTTAATCTATTTTCCTAGTCCACTTTAGCCAACGTTGCCCTCATACTTTTGTAGTCTCCTTTATTTAAGCTTAGGACACTAGTTTGAGATCCAACTTTCTCACTCTCCAACTGAATTTGAAATTCAACCATGTTATGGTCATTCATTCCTAGAGGATCCTTTACTATGAGATCATTTATTAATCCTATCTGATTGTACCAGATCTATGATAGCCTGCTCCCTGGTTGGTTCCACAACATACTGTTCAAGGAAACTATCCCGGATACACTCTATGAACTCTTCCTTGCGGCTACCCTGACCAATTCTCTTTGTCCAATCAAGTTGAAGGTTAAAATCGCGATAAGGTAATAAAGGGTTATGGGGAGCGAGCAGGGAAGTGGAGCTGAGTCCATGATCAGATCAGCCATGATCTTATTAAATGGCAGAGCAGGCTCGAGGGACGAGGTGGCTTACTCCTGCTCCTATTTCTTATATTCTTATGTTCTTATGTAAGGGCACTGCAATGTCAGATAAAAGTGAAGTTTGCAAGTTGGAGCTTCACACAGCATTATGTGCGCAACTGTTGCAGTCAATATGACCTGCGATGTAGGATCCTCATCCCTCCATTTAAAAATGATGCCAATACAGCCTGCTGCACCCTGGAATCGCCTGGGTTTTTCAGCCGTTTTCTGGGGCGGGTGTTAAATGAGGTATTAAGGCCGTATGTTCCATCCGGGGCACGATTGACGCCATCATCACGCTAAAAACAGAGAGCGTGGCGGTAAATTTTTGCACTGGCACAAACCAATAGCCGAATCTTTCAGCCAATCCTAGACGCCCGGCATAACGCCCAAAATTAGCATTTAACGCCCCACTGGGGCGCTAACCAAGGCCCAAATGAGCCAAAAATCCAACCCTTAGAGTACTGCGTGCAGTTCTGGTTGCCATATTATAAAACGGATATAGTAGCACTGGAGAGCGTGCAGAAAAGATTTACAAGGATGATACCTGAAACACAAGAATATACATATCAAGAAAGGATGAAAAAAGAAGGCTGAGGGGTGACCGAATAGAGGTCTTTAAAATTATGAAAGGTTTTGATAAAATGGATACAAATAGAATCTTTCCACTTTTGGGGAAGATTATCATCAATATAAGATAGTCACTACGAAATTCAATAGGGAATTCAGAAGAAAATTCTTTACCCAAAAAGTGGTGAGAATGTGGAACTTGTTAACACAGGGAGTGGTTGAAGCGAATAGTATAGATGCATTTAAGGCGAGGTTATAGAAGCATATGAGGGAGATGGAAGAGGTTTATATGGATAGATTTAGATGAGGAAAGATGGGAGGAGGCTCGAGTGGGCCACACCTGGAATACTGCATACAGTTTTGGTTTCCATATTTGCGAAAGGATATACTTGCTTTGGAGGCAGTTCAGAGAAGGTTCACTAGGTTGGTTCCAGAGATGAGGGGGTTGACCTATGAGGAAAGGTTGAGTAGGTTGGGCCTCTACTCTTTGGAATTCAGAAGAATGAGAGATGATCTTATCGAAATGTATAAAATTATGAGGGGGCTTGACAAGGTGGATGCAAAGAGAATGTTTCCACTGATGGGGGAGACTAGAATTAGAGGGCATGATCTTAGAATAAGTGGTTGCCATTTAAAACTGAGATGAGGAGAAATTTCTTCTCTCAGAGGGTTGTAAATCTGTGGAATTCGCTGCCTCAGAGAGCTGTGGAAGCTGGGACATTGAATAAATTTAAGACCGAAATACACAGTTTTCTAGACGATAAAAGGATAAGGGGTTATGGGGAGCGGGCAGGGAGGTGGATCTGAGTCCATGATCAGATCAGCCATGATCTTATTGAATGGCAGAGCAGGCTCGAGGGGCCTTATGGCCTACGGCATTTATAAGAATATTTCTTATGTTCTTACAAACGCCGGCTAGGACTGGTTGTGCCAAATGGCCTGTTTCTGTGCCATACATCCTATGTAACTTGCATTCATATAGCACTTTACCTCAGGACATCCTAAAGTGCTTCAGAGCCAATTAAATTCTTTATTTGAAATGTAATCACTGTTGTAATATAGGGAAATGCAGCAGCTGATTCGTGCACAGCAAGGTCCCACAAACACCAATGAAATAAATGACCAGATAATCTGCTTTTGATAGCGCTGGTTATGTGATAAATGTTGGCCAGGATAGTGGAAGAACTCCCCTATTTGTCTTCAAACAGTGTCATGGGCTCTTCTACGCTGACCTGAGTGGGCAGACAGGGGCTCAGTTTAATGTCTCATCCAAAAGGTGGCACCTATGACAGTGCAGCACTCCCTCAATATTGCACTGAAATGTCAGACTGGAATATGGTCTCAAGTCCCTGGAGTGTGATTCAGAGATGTGAGTGCTACCACTTAGCCATGGCCGACAATATATAATGCAATGTGCTTAAATGTTGGGGCAAACATTTATATAACGGTGATTATGGCAGGACTGGCCCGGAACTCACTCACCCAGCTCCTGCAGATGTTCCAAGGCAACCGTTGCAATGGAAACCCGCCCCCATCACTGAGAGTCTTCACCGGTGATGGGAGCGGGTGAAGATCCATACAGACCAGCAGCACGGAAATGAAGTGCATTAGGCCAAGAGCTGAGCCAAGCTAGACTGACCATTGCTGGTTACGTGGACCAGCTCAGGTACAATTGCATGGCCCTAATATCGCCCCCACACCCTCTGTAAGCTCCAGGCCTTGGTGCTGTTAGCCTTCATCTAAGCTCACTTGATCTTGGTGAAGTGGAGTGCGTCCTACAAAGAAAGTGTGCACTCTCATATTGGGGAAACAGGTGTGGAGTACCCAGCAGCTTATTTTAGTCGAAAGAAAAAATGGTCTCGGACTGCTTTGAATTACTTTGCAATAGATGCTTTACCAACCTCTACATGTGGTACAGATTTAACTGGCTGTGCAATTTCCTCGCAGTACTAATTTAATACATCTATCATTATGTAGCTTTAATGATGGATCTTTCGAAGTAGCAGAAGGCCAGTATTCTCCAACCAACTTTTCCCTTCTTCAGACATCAACCCCATCTCACCAGCTCCCTCAATCCCTCTCTCTGGAGAAATGCATCCAATTGTCTCTAGACCCCATTTATACTGTGCACGTTAACCTCATCCCTTAGCCACTCATTCCACAGCTCTACTACCCCAGATTCATCCCTACCTTCCCTATCACTCCTAACTTTCTCATTTTTAACATGTGTTCTTTGCCACAGGGAATCATTTACCTGGTCAATTTTATTCCTTTTGAAATGTTATTACTTCAAGTTCACAATATAAAAACCATATGATTGTCTGGTTAAGTGCAGAATGCTGGGAAACAAGAGATCCAGTTCATTAAAAAAAATGTTTTGCATTATTTAAGGTAAGGTATGTTTGTTTTGGGAAACTTTTCATTTCAGGCACACAGAGTCAGCATCAAATACTGCTAGGGCAAATGCAACAGTGGTTAGATACTGAGTAACTCACCTTCTAGACTCTCCCATGAGACAATCACAGTTAAGGTGCAGGGAGGATGCTTCCCCTTGCTGGGAATTCTAGAACCAGGGGTCTCAGAATAAGGGGTCGGTCATTTAGGATTGAGATGAGGAGAAATGTCTTCACTTGGAGGGTGGTGAATCTTTGGAATTCTCTACCCCAGAGGGCTGTGGAGGTTCAGTCATTGAGTATATTCAAGACAGAGTTCGATAGATTTTTGAATAGTAAGGGAATCAAGGGAATGGGGATAGTGCAGGAAAGTGAAGTTGATGTAGATCAGCCATGATTTTATTGAATGGCGAAGAAATCTCGAGGGCCTACTCTGTTATGTATGAATAAGGAATCTGACTAGATACTGTGAGCTCAAAGTAAAGTGTGACCTTAGTCTTTTATTGCAGGTCTCCAGAGTGCCTCTCCAACCTGTGAGACCTCTTTAAGTACAGCTGCTTCCAAGGGATTGTGGGATCACTTGGGACTGCAGGGATGAGCCCGCTGGTGGCTACACAAGGTAGTTACATGTTTACATATAAAATAACACTCCCCCCCCCCCACCCCCTTAAAGTCAATAGTGTAACTATTTACAAGGTGAGTTGATCTGGGGCCTTTCTTTCCCTGGTTGATCGTCTCGGTGCAAATGCTGGTTTTGGTGAATCATTTGTTGGGCCCTCGCTGGCTAGCTGTGCAGCTGGCCTTGCTGGGCTGCCTGGTGTGGTGAGTCCTGCTGGTGATGGGTTCTGCTTCGTGGTCAACTGTGGTGTCGGTTGCCACTGGTGTGTGTATTGGGGGGTCAAAGAAGGTAGGGTCCAAGGTGGGTTGCTCAGGATAGTCTGTGAATCTGAGTTTGATTTGGTCCAAGTGTTTCTGGTGAGTGAGTCCATTTGAAAGTTTGACCTGAAACACCCTACCCCCCTCTTTGGCCACAATAGTGCCGGGAAGCCACTTGAGACCTTGTCCATAGTTCAACACAAATACAGAATCATTGATTTCAATTTCGCGTGACACATTTGCACTATCATGATATGTACTTTGTTGAAGCCGCCTACTCTCTACCTGTTCATGTAGATCAGGGTGAACTAACGAGAGCCTTATCTTAAGTGTCCTTTTCATGAGCAGTTCAGCGGGTGGAATCCCAGTGAGCGAGTGGGGTCTCGTGCAGTAGCTAAGCAGGACTGGGGATAGGCGAGTCTGCAGTGAGCCTTCAGTTACCCTCTTCAAGCTCTGCTTGATGGTTTGCACTGCTCTCTCTGCCTGACCAATGGATACTGGTTTGAACGTGGCAGATGTAACATGTTTGATCCCATTACGGGTTATGAAGTCTTTGAACTCGGCACTGGTGAAACATGCCCCGTTGTCACTCACAGGAATATCAGGCAGGCTGTGCGTGGCAAACATGGCCCGCAGGCTTTCAGTGGTGGCAGCGGACGTGCTTGCCGACATTATCTCACATTTAATCCATTTGGAATACGTATCTACAGCCAACATTTTACCCAAAAACGGGCCTGCATAGTCGACATGGACCCTGGACCACGGTTTGGAGGGCCAAGAGCATAAACTTAGTGGCGCCTCCCTGGGTGCATTGCTTAACTGCGAGCATGTGTTACATTTGTGCACGCAGGACTCTAAGTCTGCATCGATACCGGGCCACCATACGTGGGATCTGGTTAACACTTTCATCATTACAATGCCTGGGTGAGTACTGTGGAGATCACTGATGAAAGTGTCCCTGCCCTTCTTGGGGACCACTACCTGATTACCCCACAGAAGGCAGTCTGCCTGTAGACATTTCATCTTTGCGCCACTGGTACGGCTTTATCTCTTCCTGCATTTCCACTGGGACACTGGACCAGCTCCCGTGAAGCACACAATTGTTTAGCAGGGATAGTAAGGGGTCCTGGCTCGTCCAGGTTCTAATCTGTCGGGCTGTGGCGGGTGATTGCTCACTCTCGAATGCTTCCATTACCATGACTAAATCTGCGGGCTGTGCCATTTCCACCCTCGTGGTGGGCAATGGCAGCCTACTGAGAGCATCGGCACAGTTTTCTGTGCCTGGCCTGTGGCGGATGGCGTAGTTGTGTGCGGACAACGTGAGCGCCCATCTCTGGATGCGGGCCAATGCGTTTGTATTTATCCCCTTAATTTCAGAAAAAAGTGATATCAGTGGCTTATGGTCAGTTTCCAATTCAAATTTGAGCCCAAACAGATATTGATGCATTTTTTTTACCCCATAAACACACACTAATGCTTCTTTTTAAATCTTGCTGTAGACTCTCTCAGCCTTAGACAGACTTCTGGATGCATAAGCAACCGGTTGCAATTTCCCAGATTCATTAGTTTGTGCAATACACATCCGACACCGTATGATGACGCATCACATGCTAGTACCAAACGCTTACATGGATCATACAACACAAGCAATTTGTTTGAGCATTACAATTTTCTAGCTTTTACAAAGGCATTTTCTTGGCTTTTGCCCCATTTCCATTCGTCTCCTTTACGCTGTAAGGCGTGCAGTGGTTCTAACAGTGTGCTGAGACCCAGTAAGAAGTTACCAAAGTAGTTCAGGAGTCCTAGAAACGACTGCAGCTCCGTCACATTCTGTGGCCTCAGTATGTTCTCGATTGCCTCCGTCTTCGAATCGGTGGGCCTGATGCCGTCCGCTGTGATTCTTCTCCCCAGGAACTCCACTTCAGGCGCCAGGAAAACGCACTTCGAGCATTTTAACCTGAGCCCCACGCGGTTGAGTCGACTAAGAACCTCCTCCAGGTTCTGCAGATGCTCGACTGTGTTCAGACCTGTAACCAAGATGTCGTCCTGGAAGATCATCGTGCGCGGGATCGACTTCAGTAAGCTTTCTATGTTTCTCTGCAATATCACCACGACTGATCGAATCCCAAACGGGCATCTATTGTAAATGAAGAGACCTGATGCAAGTGAGGCCCTTCGATGATTCCTCCAGTTCCTGCGACATGTAGGCCGAGGTAAAATCCAGCTTCGTGAACGTCTTTCCTCCCGCCAGTATCGCAAAATGGTCGTCTGCCTATGGTGGTGGGTATTGATCCTGCAGAGAGAAACAATTGATAGTTACTTTTTAATTACCTCAGCTTCTGCCGGTGCCGTCTCCCTTGAGGACTGGGACAATCGGACTGGTCTACTCGTTGAATTCGATCGGCGAAATGATGCCCTCTCGTTGCAGCCTGTTCAGCTCGATCTGCATCCTCTCTCTCATCATGTACAGTACTGCTCTCGTCTTGTGATGGATGTCACGCTCCCGGAATCAAATTGATCTTCACTTTTGCTCCTTGGAACTTCCCGATGCCTGGTTCGAACAGCGAGGGGAACTTGTTTAAGACCTGGGCACATGAGGTGTCGTCAATGGACGAGAGCCCTCGGATGTCACCCCCACCTCCCGCTCCACTTCTCCTCACCACCTCTACCCCTTCCCCTCCTGACTCCAAGCTGCCTGGCCGAGGAGGTACTCATGCGATGCTTCATTGGGAGGGGGGTGGGGGGCGGCGGGTGACGGTCGAACTGCTGCTTTGACGGATACGGGAGAGGACGGTCCCAAGATGGGAACGTGCTCCAAGCCAGAAGTGAGATGATGCTGCTGGCTCTCATGTGTGGTTGGCAATGGGGGTGCGGCACCTTGGGGTGCAGTACCACATTCCGGGACCACTGGGAGCACTCTGCCACCAGTGTTCCTGGCTACCAGCTCCAAGTTTCCTCCATTCCTTCCATGTTATATCTTATTTGTTGGACAAAACCTCGGTGCCAACTATGTTCTTGGTGTTTAGTGGGCATTTTGCTGCTGGTGAATCACCGTCGTGCCTCCCACAACAGCCAGACAAGCACACACCACAGTCACACATACTTTCAGTGCCTCTGAGCTCCCTCTCTCTCTGCCTCCTCTTCTGCTCATGTCATGATGGCCCTTGACCTCCTGAATCGTGGGAATTGAGCGTTGCCATGCCGTTGCTAACACTTTACAGCAGAAGGTCAAAAAAATTTAAAGCTATCGCCCATTTGATATCGCTCGCGGTAACGGCCATTTTCAAAAATGGAAATTAGGTGTTTTGAGAATGGGCATGAAGCCGACAATCTGAAAACCCTTTTTTAATGCCCACGCCGGAAATAACGCCCATTTTTGTGTGATAAACACAAACGTGGAGGTTCTAGCCCATGGAGCCAAAACAGCTGGATGGAGTCAGGATGCAAATCAGCCATGATGTCATTGAATGCCATAACAACAACAACAGCTTGTATTTATGTAGCGCCTTTAACTTAGTGAAACATCCTAAGGTGCTTCACAGGAGTACTATGCGATAGAAATTTGACATTGAGCCGCATAAGTAGAAATTAGTGCAGGTGACCAAATGCTTGGTCAATGAGGTATGTTTTAAGGAGCATCTTGAAGGAGGAAAGAGATGTAGAGAGGTGGAGAGGTTTAGGTAGGGAGTTCCAGAGCTTGGGGCCTAGGATACAGAAGGCACAGCCACCAATGGTTGAGCAATTATAATCAGCGATGCTCAGGAGAGCAGAATTAGAGGAGTGCAGACATCTCGGGGGATGTGGGGCTAGAGGAGATTACAGAGATAGGGAGGGGCGGAGCCATGGAGAGATTTGAAAATAAGGATGAGAATTTTGAAATAGAGGTGTTGCTTAACCGGAAGCCAATGTATGTTAGCGAGCACAGGGGTGATGGGTGAACAGCACTTGGTATGAGTTAGGACACAGATAGCTGACTTTTGGAACACCTCTGGTTTACTTTAGGGTAGAACGTGGGAGGCCAGCCAGGAGTGCATTGGAATAGTCTAGTCTAGAGGTAACAAAGGCAAAGATGAGGGCTTCTGCAGTGATGACCTGAGGCAAGGGCGGAGATGGGTGATGTTACGGAGGTGGAAATACGAGGTCTTAGTTATGCTGCAGAGATGTGGTCAAAAGCTTATTTCAGGGTCAAATATTCTACCAAGGTTGCGAACAGTCTGGTTCAGCCTCAGACTGAAGTTGGGGAGAGGGATGGAGGCGGTGGCTAGGGAACGGAGTTTGTGGCAGGGACCGAAAACAATGGCTTTGATCGTCCCAATATTGAATTGGAGAAAATTTCTGCTCATCCAGAACTGGATGTTTGATAAGCAATCTGACAATTTAGAGACCGTGGAGGGGTCGAGAGAAGTATTGGTGAGGTAGAGCTGGGTGTCATCAGTGTACATGTGGAAACTGATGCTGTGTTTGCGGATGGTGTTGCCAAGGGGCAACCTGTAGATGAGAAATAGGAGGGGGCCATGGATAGATCCTTGGGGGACACCAGAGGTAATGATGTGGGGGTGGGAAGAGAAGCCGTTGCAGGTGATTCTCTGGTTATGATTAATAGGGTCGAGGGGCTGAATGTTCCTATGTTCATATATTTTTGGCGGTGTTGGATGAAGGCAGAATGTTGATCAGGTCTTAACAGTGCAAGGGCATTTTTAACATCCACCTGAACAGGAAATAGGACCTTAGTTTTATGGATCATTTCAAATATGACATCTCCAACATTGTAGCATTCCCGAAGTACTGTGATAAGGGGTGCAATTTTAACCCTACCTTCCTGATGGGCAGGTTTTTGAAATTGCCTAGTTTACTTACCTGCCAGTATTCCATCGTCCGTGGTTTTAACCAGTTTTCCTGAGCAGACGGCAAAGACACTTGCCCAAAGCCATGAGATCATTCTTTACAGATGCATGTTGGGTCCCAATGAAGTTATCAGGACCTGACTGTGATTTTAACTTGGGCCTGGGTGGCGAAGCAGCTATGGCTTTCCCACCAGGCCAACCTGGAACAGAAGAAGTGCAGCCCGAGGTAGAAGCTGGAAAAGGAATGCTTAGGTCTCCACTGACCTGGACTCCTGTTCCCCCCCCCCAATTACATGAACACGGGACCCTGTGAGACGCCCCTGGTACCCAATCCCGCTGACTGCTCTGTGCAGCAATTTTCTGCTGCTTTGGGAGCCTGATGTAATGTCAAGCAACTGGTAGGATCTGGGGTTACATTGGGAAGTCAGTAGGAGCCAGAGTCATATAGGCACAACCAGGTTGCACCCAGAGCCTAACAGAAGTCAGAGGCACGTGAAGAAGCCCTCATCGGGGCTAGGACCTCATCGGGGAAGCCAGAAGGAACAGGGGCCACATTGGAAGGCCAGTAGGAATTGGGACTATGTTAGATGGCCAGTGACCATTGGGCTGAATCTGGGAGTCATGCTGGGAGGTCAGGAGGAGATGGGACCGTATCAGGAGAACATCGCAGAGATGGAAAATTCTTTATCCGTGAGAAACACAATGAGAAATATACAAGTCACACAGCAACAATATCTACTAAACTAATATTCTGGTCAAAGAGGTCCAAGAGTTAAAAATGGAAGTGTCCTTAGGGCAGTAGGAACAGATCCTGGTGATTGAAGCCCATTATTAACGTGTGAGTGGCAGATTTAAGGCATAACAGGCCCAAGTTTCCACACGCGCCTAGAACGGCGCAGTCCTGACCTGGACGCCCGTTTTTCGCGCCACAAAGTGCGCCTAAAAAAATCCTCCATATTCTCCACCTACCTGCAGGTCCTCTGGCCCTCGGCGCAGCCAGCACAAGCTGTGGGGGGGCGGAGCCAGATCCCTGCGCTGAAAACAGTGCCGGGACCTCTGCACATGCGCGCTACAGTGGGCACGCAAGTGCAGTAGCTCCAGGCGCCGAAATGTGTGGGAGGGGCCCGAAGCACGCAGCCCCTAGCCCTGGCTGAATGGCCTCACTGGGGCTGCGTGAATAAGGCTCCTCCCACGGCCAGCTCCTGCTTCCCCACCCCGACCAGACCCGACACCCGCTCCCCCCCCCCTGCCTCCGGACCAGACCCGACACCCGCTCCCCTCCACCCCCCGCCCCGACTGACCCGACTCGACACCCGCTCCCCGCCCCCCCCCGACTGGACCCGACCCGACCCGCGCTCCTGTTCCCGCTCCCCGCCCCCCCGACTGGACCCGACCCGACCCGCGCTCCCGCCCCCTCGACCCGATCCCCCCCCGACCCCCCCCCCACTGGACCCGACCCGACTCCCGCTCCCGGACTGGATCCGACCTGACCTCCCCCCCTCTCTCCCTCTCTCCCTCTCCCTCTCTCTCCCTCCCCCCCTCTCTCTCTCCCCCCTCTCTCACTCTCCCTCCCCCCCTCTCTCTCTCCCCCCTCTCTCACTCTCCCTCCCCCCTCTCTCACTCTCCCTCCCTCCCCCCACCGAACTGAACCGAACCTCCCCGACCCGACCCAACCCAACGCCACCTACCTGTAAATCTGGTGCTGGGGACAGGCCCTGCCCGAAGTCTCGGGCCGGCCGTTCAGCCTTCGGTCCCGAAAGGCCTGCCTGAAGCACTTTCGCACAGGTAGGAAGATGGTTTATTTAATCTTTTCTTTGCTTATAAATGTTTATTCAGGTTGGATTTATTTGTATAATATTTGTAGAAGTATAAATAAGGATTTATTATAGAATTTAATGACTTCCCTTCCCCCCCCCCCACCTCGTTCTGGACGCCTAATTTGTAACCTGCGCCTGATTTTTTAATGTGTAGAACAGGTTTTTTCAGTTCTACAAAAATCTTCACTTGCTCCATTCTACTTTAGTTTGGAGTACGTTTTCACTGTGGAAACTTTCAAATTAGGCGTCAGTGGCCGGACACGCCCCCTTTTGAAGAAAAAATTCTGTTCCAAAGTAGAACTGTTCTACCTCACTAGAACTGCAGAAAAAAAAATGTGGAGGATTCCGATTTCTAAGATAGTCCATTCTCCACCAGTTGCTCCTAAAAATCAGGTGCAAATCATGTGGAAACTTGGGCCCGTGATGTGCTATACATAAGATACATCCATTAAGACTTAAAAGGGAGGTAGATATTTGCTTAGAAAGTGAGGGTATTAAGGAATATAGAAATCATAGAAATGTATGACTCAGAAGGAGGCCATTCGGCCCATTGTGTCTGTGGAGGCCAAAAAGGAGCAATCCAGCTTAACCCCACTTTCCAGTTCTTGGTGCATAGCCCAATAGGTTATAACACTTCAAGTACATATCTAAGTTCTTTTTAAATGTGTTAAGCATTTCTGCCTCTACCACAATTTCAGGCAGTGAGTTCCAGATCCCCACCATCCTCTGGGTGAAAAAGGTTCTCCTCAACTCCCCTCTAATCCTTCTACCAATTTAAATCTATTGACCTCTTTACTAAGCGAAATTGGTCCTTCCTATCCACTTTATCCAGGCCATGTATTATTTTATATATCTTAATTAAGTTTCCCCTCAGCCTCCTCTGTTCCAAAGAAAACAACCCCAGCCTATCCAATCTTTCCTCGTAGCTAAAATTCTCCAGTCCTGGCAACATCTTCATAAATCTCCTCTGTACCCTCTCTAGTGCAATCACATCGTTCTCGTAATGTGGTGACCAGGTGTTTCATACAGTTCAAGCATAACCTCCCTGCTTTTATATTCTATGAATAAAGTATTCCGTATGCCTTCTTAACCACCTTATCTAGCTGTCCTGCTACTTTCAGGGATCTGTGGACATGCACTCCAAGGTTCCTCTGTTCCTCCACACTTCTCGGTGTCCTACTATTTATTGTGTATTCCGTTGCCTTGTTAACCCTTCCCAAATGCATTACCATTGATGATGAGATCCAACACCACCTCAGTGTGCCTGAGGAAAAGAGTGTTTGAAGATCAATCCCTCAAAACTGTCACGAAGCTCATGGTCTACAGGGCCGTAGTAATATCCGCCCTCCTGTATGGCTCAGAGACATGGACCATGTACAGTAGACACCTCAAGTCACTGGAAAAATACCACCAGCGATGTCTCCGCAAGATCTTGCAAATCCCCTGGGAGGACAGACGCACAAACATTAGCGTCCTCATCCAGGCTAACATCCCCAGCATTGAAGCACTGACCACACTTGATCAGCTCCGCTGGGCAGGTCACATAGTTCGCATGCCAGACACGAAACTCCCAAAGCAAGCGCTCTACTCGGAACTCGTCCACGGCAAATGAGCCAAAGGCGGGCAGAAGAAACGTTACAAGGACACCCTCAAAGCCTCCCTGATAAAGTGTGACATCCCCACTGACACCTGGGAGTCCTTGGCCATAGACCGCCCTAAGTGGAGGAAGTGCATTCGGGAGGGCGCTGAGCTCCTCGAGTATCGTCGCCGAGAGCATGCAGAAATCAAGCGCAGGCAGCGGAAGGAGCGTGTGGCAAACCAGGCTCCCTGTCCACCCTTTCCCTCAGCGACTATCTGTCCTACCTGTGACAGAGACTGTGGTTCTCGTATTGGACTGTACAGCCACCTAAGAACTCATGCTAAGAGTGGAAGCAAGTCTTCCTCGATCCCGAGGGACTGCCTATGATGATGACGACCTCATACTACTCTGGATTGAATTCCATTTCCTACCTTTCTGCTGACCTGACTCATTTATTGATATCTTCCTGCAGTCTACAACTTTCTTCCTCATTATCAACCACACAGACAATTTTTGTATCATCTGCAAACTTATTAATCATGCCCCCTACACTGAAGTCTAAATCATTGACATATACCACAAAAAGCAAGTGACCTAGTAATGAGCCCTGCAGAACCCCACTAGAGACAGTCTTCCAGTCACAAACACACCCATCAACCATTACCCTTTGCTTCCTGCCACTGAGTCAATTTTGGATCCAACTTGCCACTTTCTGTTGGATCCCATGGGCTTTTACTTTCGTGACCAATCTGCCATGTGGGACCTTGTCAAAAGCCTTGCTAAAATCCATGTACACTACATCAAAACGCTACTCTTCCTTGTTACCTCCTCAAAAAATTCAATCAAGTTAGTCAGACACATCCTTCCCTTAACAAATCCACACTGACTGTCCTTGATTTAGGACAGGAATTCTGGCCAGTTTAATGGGCTGCACCTGTTCGCATCATTCTCGATAGATAGATTGATAGATAGATAAATAGATAGATAGATAGTTAGATAGAGATAGGTAAATAATAGATATAGATAGATGGATGAATAAATATAGATGTGTAAATAGATAGTGGACAGGTACATAGATAATAGATAAATAGACAGATAGTTAAATCGGTAACAGATACATGAATATCACTAGATATTAAGGGCTCAATTTTCCCCAATGCCGTTTTTTGGAATATTGCAAGAGTTATGCACACTTTCTTTGGCCTTGACTACTCTAAAAAAATAACTAGCAAGTTTCCCCGTTCTAATTTTTGAAATTGGCGCAGCGCGGCCTATCCTTTAGCTTCGGGGGGAGGGGGAAGGTGGAGCCTAATGTCTGCACCAAAAAAATGATGCCCACCCCCCTTCCACTGTGCATGCGCGAAAAAAAAAGTATGTTTTTGATGTGACTGCTATAGGCGCGCATGCCCAGTGCAGCTCCCGGTTTACATTCAGCCATTTTTAAAGAGCCAATTGTGTGTGAGAACTTTAATTCTCAGTGGAAAAATCGGAGCTGCAAAAGAATATGCAACGCAGCTCAAGGACTAAGAATTTCTCACAGGATGATGTGGAGGCACTAGTTACTGTAATTGAGTCCAGATGGCATGAGCTGGACACCAGCAGAGGTCACGTAAAGTTTCACCAAAAGAAATGAAGAAATGCTGGAACCAATTTGAAGAAGATTACTGTGTAATGGTGACCACCCCGAGGTCTGGAGGCCAGTGCAAAAAGAAATGGCAGGATCTTCATCAAGTAGTTAATGTAAGTAAATTTTCATTTATTCGCTGGAATTGCAATTGTAAATGTGACCATCTGTATATGTCCCACCCAGCAGAAAGACACCCTCTCTAAAAAGTTATATTTTCATCTTTGCAGAGGAAGGTGGCACACAACAAAAGGGAAACAACTCAAACAGGAGGAGGCCCGGCAAATCTGCACCCACTGACACCCTTGCAAAATAGGGTCGCTGCTTTGATGTGTCCTACCTGGAGAAAAGCAACCACCACTGCTGGGCCCACACTCGAGGGAGAGGGTAAGTCCTGCAAATTCCATAGTCTGGCTTTGCTGAATGTTAAGTACTGTGCAGGCTAGCCATGCTTCGGTTCATGGGGATATCTCCGTCAGTTCCTCTTCAGTTGATGCAATGTGCTATCATTCATCGTGGTCCTTCAAATGAGCCTGCTGCTTGCACTGTGTGCCTACTCATGCTACCCTGCCCCCTCTTCTGCTGCTAATTATTTGTCTGTTCTGTTATATTTTTCAGAACTTGAGGCCAACCCTGACAAGGCCAAAACCGATGCAGAAGAAGATTCAGATGCGGACAAGCCTGATAAAGAGACCATCTTTCAATCCCACCTTCCAGACCAAGAGCATGGGGTTGAGGGGGACAGGGAGGGAATGGATGAAGTCCCAACTATTGTACTCATTCTGGACGAAGAGCAGGTGCCGCCCATTGAGGTGCCAGGCCCTTTACTGAGTGGTACGGGTGTTGGGACATTCCATAGTTTCTCACAGTCCGAGGCTGGGGATTCCAGTGGGATGCAGTAAGGCACACCCAGGGTCCCACTGTCCAAGGCTGTGGGTCCCAGTGGGATGCAGTGAGCCATACCCAGGCTGAGGACGGGAAGGAGAGCTCGACACCGTTCTCCTGAGTCGTAGGATCTAACATGTGGTTCAGATGATGACAATGAGTGCGGAGAGCAGTGACCTTACGCGATCACTCCTGGACACCATCAGTGATGAGGTATCGGGACCTTCGGGAGAAGTAATAACACTCTCACGAGATATGAGAACATTGTCCGGGCACATGAAGGAGGGAATGTCGTAGGCAGCTGATATACTGTTGGTGAACATGAAGGAGGGAATGTTGCAGGTAATTGAGACACTGTTGGTGAACATGAGGGAGGGAATGTTGGAGTTAGCTGCTGCAATAAGGGAACACGCCCAGACCCCGCGGCCATTGAAAGAATCAACTGCCACTCCCACTCCAATCTGAAGAGGCCCAAGCCAGGCCTTCCACATTACCGGCTCTCCACGCATCAAGAAGTGTGTATTACCCAAGATGTTTGAAAGAATAAGCTTGGTACCAACCTGAGAAACGTTACGCCACCGCCTGCAGGCAGGGATGGAGTCAGCAAGACCAAGCACTGCGGGCGGTCTTAGAATAAGGTGGAGGAGAGATGGGTGTAGCTTTTCTTTGCTGCTGCTGTTGTTGTTATTATTGTTGTTACTATTGTAACTGTTCTCAAATTAAAAGTTTTTTGTAAGTGTAAATTTACAAGTTTAAACGTTTGTAAGTGATCTTAAAGTTTTTAAGTGATCTTAGAGTTTGTAAATTATCTTAAAGTTTTTGAATGATCTTAAAGTTTGTAAGTGATCTTAACTGAAAACTTTAAAGTTTGATACAAGAATATTTTTATTAAAATTAAGTTAAGTACAAACAAGTGTTAAACTGTTGAATAAAATATATTTTAATTTATAACTGAAATATTTCCATTATTTGTTCCATTATTAACACAACTTTTTGAACTAAAGAAGAATCATTGCCATTATTTATTCCATTAACACAACACAACATTATGGAACAAGTCCAAACAGTAAACATGATCCATTTGGAATAGTTGCCGCTGAACTTTCAGGCAGCAAAACATTCACGGGTGAGCTGCTGACACGAGAGCCCTCCCTCCTCCGCCATCGGGCTCCGGGTTCAGGTAGTTGCATGGCTTCCTCGACCTCCTTCTCCTCTTTGTCATCTGCATGTTCCCCCTCATCATCAGCCATGATCACATCAGGTGGGTCTTCTACTATCAGCTGCTGCTGCCTCATGATGGCTAAGTTATGTAGCATGCAGCACACAACAGTGAACTGACTGACAATCTCAGGGGAGTATTGCAAGTAGCCTCCGGAAAGGTCCAGGCATCAGAAACACTGTTTCAAGATGCCAATGGTCCTCTCTATTATGCTGCACATCGCAATGTGCGACATGTTGTATTGATGATCAGCTTCTTAGGGGCGTCATGAGCCAAGTGGCGAGGCCATGCCCTCTGTCTCCCAGTAGCCAGCTCTGCCCTTCTGGCTGCTGCTGAAACATGGCAGATATAGCGCTCTCGAGTAGGATGAATGCATCATGGATGCTCCCAGGGTATCTCGCATCAACTGACATGATGTGATGCATGTCGTCACACATGAGCTGCACATTAATGGAGCAGAAGCCTTTTCTGTTTCTGTACATCTCGGAATCCTCCAAAGGTGCTCGCAAGGCGATGTGGGTACAATCAATGCAGCCCTGTACCTTTGGAAAGCCAGCAATCCTGGAGAAGCCCACAGCCCTTTCACGTATTGCCTGGGCGGTCATGGGGAACTTTATGTAATCATTCCTCCGGGCATAGAAACATAGAAACATAGAAAATAGGTGCAGGAACAGGCCATTCGGCCCTTTGAGCCTGCACCACCATTCAATATGATCATGGCTGAAAATGCAACTTCAGTACCCCATTCCTGCTTTCCCTCCATACCCCCTGATCCCTTTAGCCATAAGGACCACATCTAACTCTCTTTTTAATATATCCAACGAACTGGACTCAACAACTTTCTGTGGTAGAGAATTCCACAAGTTCACCACTCTCTGGGTGAAAAAGTTTCTCCTCATCTCAGTCCTGGATGGCTTACCCCTTATCCTGAGACTGTGACCCCTGGTTGTGGACTTCCCCAACATTGGGAACATTCTTCCTGCATCTAATCTGTCCAATCCCGTCAGAATTTTATATGTTTCTATGAGAACTCCTCTCATTCTTCTAAATTCCAGTGAGTATAAGCCTAGTCGATCCAGTCTTTCCTCATATGTCAGTCCTGCCATTCCGGGAATCAGTCTGGTGAACCTTCGCTGCACTCCCTCAATAGCAAGAATGTCCTTCCTCAGATTAGGAGACCAAAACTGCACACAATACTCAAGTTGTGATCTCACCAAGGCCCTGTACAACTGCAGTAAGACCTCCCTGCTCCTATACCCAAATCCCCTCGCTATGAAGGCCAATATGCCATTGGTTTTCTTTACTGCCTGCTGTACCTTCATGCCTACTTTCAATGACTGATGTACCATGATACCCAGGTCTCATTGCACCTCCCCTTTTAATAATCTGTCACCATTCAGATAATAATCTGCCTTCTTGTTTTTGCCACCACAGTGGATAACCTCACATTTATTTACATTATACTGCATCTGCCATGCATTTGTCCACTCACCTAACCTGTCCAATTCACCCTGTAGCCTCTTAGCATCCTCCTCACAGCTCACACTGCCACCCAACTTAGTGTCATCTGCAAACTTGGAGATATTAGTTCAATGTCTTCGTCTAAATCATTACTATATATTGTAAATAGCTGGGGTCAGCAGTCACCCACCGAATGCAGACATGTGTTGCATGTTGAGAAATGGCGCACACATCCCCAGCTGTGGCCTGGAATGACCCAGATGCATAAAATGAAAGTGCAGCTGTAACCTTCACTTCAACTGACAAAGCAGTCCTCCTGATGCTTTTAGGTTACAGGTCTGCTTTTGTTAACTCACAGATCTCGGTTACAACTTCTTTGTGGAAACGCAGCCTTCTCACACAGTCTGCCTCACTCAGGTGCAGGTATGAATGTCTGTCTCAATTTACTCGACGTGGGTAAGGCCTCCTGCCCATCATCCTACCTGCTCTGAGGTTGCTGATGCGATGACGTTGAATCAATCGCCTCCTCCGCAGCACCATCATGCAGAAGGCTCGCACGAGGTATGGCATTGACAATATTGCCCCCATAGTTAAATTGTACCTTTGCATGAAGCTCAAAACAGCAGGACAAGGAGTTAAAGCTTCTCTCCTCTCTCTCTCCCCAAGGTCGACGCCCTAGTATGGATCACACCCAGGTCTGCGCATGTGCAATAGGCTTGCTTAGAATGGGAAGCTAGGCACTCAATGAGGAAATTTGGGGCAACGAAGTCTAATGCAATTCTTTAACTTTAGATTTTTTTCAAAGTACTGCTCCACCGCCGACTGGGCTCGAGGGTCAGCCGGCAGAATAGCTCCCTCGCCCGGACACAGGGGTTCGGCAAACACCAGCGCCCCCCCCACCCTGGGATTCTTTCGAAGTTGCTGCATACTGTAAGGGTTCTCATCCCTTCAGTTTGGATTCCACCACCTCCAACCCCTCCCCCTCCACCCCCACCGGGCTTCTTTTGAAGCCAAGCCCTGAGCCCCTGTGTCCAGGCGAGGGACCCATTCTGCCGGCTGTTGCTTTGACCCTCAAGCCTGATGAGGAGATGTTCGGTAGTGGCGTGGCACTTTGAAAAAATTCCAAAATTAAAGAATTACATTAGACTTACATTTTCTCTGTTTTGAGTTTGAAAAAATTAAGCTCCATGATGCATATTTAATGTCTTCTTGACTCCATCCAAAATTTCTATGTTTCTATGTATATATGTTTCACATAAAAACAATGGCGTCTTTCTGCACCGATTTTTAAATGTGCGCTGGTTTTTCTTAAGTGCCCAGAAGGTTTTTTTGGGTGAGGTCACATACGCAGTCCTAGGTAAAATGTAAGTTGATCAAAAAAATACTAACCTAAAAAAATCATAACTAACTGAGTTACGCTGACGCAGAAACTTTTGGGAAACTTGGATATTTTAATTTAAGCCAAAAAAAGTGCCGTGCGCCAAAAAACCTGCGCAGATAACTGGGGAAAATTGAGCCCGTAGATAGATAAATAGATAGAGAAACATATAGATAATTAAATGAATATCTAATTGATAACAGATGGTAAATAGTTAAAAGACAGGTAGCTAAGTGGATCAATACCAGAGAGATAGATGGGCAGTTTCTTGTACTCCTACAAGAAAAAGCTTCAGACTATCTCAGAATGGTAGGGAGAGCATTAATGGGAAGCAGAGTAGATACCAGTTACTTCCCAGCAGAGAGGAAGATAAGACGGGGGGGAGAGTCCTAGCTTGGTGGGGCCAGACCTTCATACTGAGCTCAGCTCTGGTTTCTCAAACACAAGGATGCCATCCAAGCTGTGGAAGTAGTGCTGGAAAGGAATGTGAGACTGAGCCCTAGTGTCAGGAGACTGGGTCGTGAGGAACTATTAGAAAAGCCTGGACTCTTCAGTCTTGAAAGGTGGCAGATGAGAGGTGACATTATAGACAGATAAGATACTAAATGCAATAGAAAAGCTTAATATGAAGCATTATGTCGAGTTGAACTTCGACTGCAGGAGAAAAAGGGACGTGGTGGGTACAAAGTGGCAAAAGGGAAATGCAGACTAGTGTCAGAGAGCACTTCACAGAGATTAACACTGGAGCGGGCTCCAGATAGAGAACTGTGGACAAAAACATCAAAACCTAATTCTTCAATCTGACTCCTGGCAACTGAGTCTTTGCAGTGGGAAATTCATCTCGCACATGATTGGTACCGTACCAGGTCAGAATGGCGCAGTGTGTATTGTACATATACATGAGCTGAGATGGAGACTCACACGAGCGGTACAATACCAGACAGGAATGAATCATTCCCTTTTACCTGGTGTGTACTATATAAGTACAAGAACTGACACTGAGACATACATGAGCTGTACTGTACCAGACAGGAGTGAATCATTCCCTTTTACCCGCTGTGTACTCTACCTGTACTGAGCTCACATGGAGACACTCTCAAACCATACAGTACGAGACAGGAATGAATGATTACCATATACCCCAGGGTATCATATAAAGAAATACCCTCAATCCTTTACACTGAGTATCATTTATGGGAATTATCAATGTAATCTGATAATAATGAAAATATAAGTCTTTGAAACATTCTGTAATAATTCCCAGAACATTTTTTCTCAAATTGCTTGCGCCTTGCATTCCTGCCGTTTATTTTGGGACTAGATATTGACTGCCAAGTGAAAAAAATAGCTTAATAGATTCCAGCAGGAGTCAGGAAACCATCTCATGGAGAGAGACTGGAGATCATTGCATGTTTGAGGAGGGAAAGAGCTAGGGAGTAATTATATTACATTTTTTAAATATTTCCTCCCCCACCTCTTACTAATCACAAGCTGGGTGGAGGCTGAGCCAATGGTAGGCAGCCTAACCTCGGTACTTGCTCACCCCCATCTCTAATACCTGCCCAACACACACAGAGTGGACAGAGAGAGAGAGAGAGAGAGAGCTGGGCTATAAGGACATCATTCTGTACGATTCCATCATTTCCAGGCTCATCACTGCTAGTGGGCAAGAGGACTGGGAAGGAATGGATAAGGAGAGTAGGAATACTAACATGAAATATATATACATATATATATATATAATTGAAACTATTCCAAGGCTTTAAATAAAGCTGAATAAACTTCTTTTAAATAGAACTCTCAGTTTATAAGACTATAATCTACAGAACAATTTGGAGATAATAAGCTGGAATATATATATATATATATATGCACGCTGGAGAATGTGAAAGTGGGTTGAAATTGACACGAAATAAACGCGGAGATATTCACACACAGAGGTGGGCTCCTTTCCCCCTCACCGAAATCCTGGAACTGGATTAAGGAAAGTGTAGAAAGGCGCCTGATGTGACAGCACAGAAACCGCCAGCCTAGGATTTTAACTCGTTTCTTGCCACTGGGGAAGATCCAAGGGGAGGAGAGAAATAGTGAATTGACGGGAGGGGGTTAATAAGCAACTGAGTTCTGTCATATGGATGTGATTTTTTTTTGTTGCTCTCTAACCAGTATGCACAGAAAATCAAACAGCAGCAGTGACTGCCCCAGACTCTGCTCCCTCCACAACTGAAGGAAGAAAAGGTAGCGAGAGTTTCAATTAGCTTTTTTTGCTTGGTGGGTGGGGTCGGGGGGCCAGTTGGAATGGACTCGTGGATTCGATGCTACCGAAGGTGAAGGAAGAGAGGAAAGTGTTTGAAATAACGAATTTGAAAAGTGGATGAAGAGGAAGGAACTGGGCTGACATTGTCCGATGTCGAACATGGGAGCCGCTACCGTCTCCAGCAGCCTGGGAGTCTTGCTGTATTGCTCGGTCCTCAGCTGTGTCTACGCTCTGGTGAGTGAGTGAGTGAGTGCCTGTGTTCCTTTAAAGAGGAGAGCGTGTTTTAATGACATGTGCACAGATTAATTTATTGGGTTAATCCGGTTCGATGATACCACATATTTCTTATATTAGTTTCTGATGTTATATATAGGTATGTGTGTATTATAGATTACTTATATATTATAAGATTAATTTTATGAATGTATACCTGGAGCTAGAGACAACCTCTAGTCGCTCTCACTTCCAAAATAAGCTGATCTCTCTCTCTTTCTTTTTATATATATATTCAGATATGCATGTATGAGTGTGATCATATACTATATATTTACGTGCATGCACCATTGGATAAAAATTGAAAGACTTTGCTGCCTGCAGTCTATATATATATATATATAAAATATATGCATAGACTTTCTTTCTCACTACATATATATACTTTCCTTTATATTGTATGTATATATTTTACATAAATGCACATGAATATATACGTGTGAGTATACGCTATATATAATATCTACTTGTACATAAACTATAGGATAGACATTACGCGGTTTTACTGCCAGCTCACTGTCTTGCCAGACCTAAGTGCAGATCAGATAGAGTCATGATTCTAACCCCGGTCCTGCACTCATATAGAAACATAGAAACATAGAAAAAACGTGCAGGAGCAGGCCATTCGGCCCTTCGAGCCTGCACCACCATTCAATATGATCATGGCTGATCATGCAACTTCAGTACCCCACTCCCACTTTCTCTCCATACCCGCTGATCCCCTTAGCCATAAGTGCCACACCTAACTTGAATATATCCAACGAACTGGATGCAACAACTTTCTGTGGTAGAGAATTCCACATCTAGTGAGATCTAGTACTAACTGTTAGGCTCCATCATCTCTTCTTCCATATGTGTGTGTGTTTGTGTCTGTGTTCAAATCCCTCCATGGCCTCACTTCTCCCTATCTCTATAACCCGCTCCAGCCCTACAATCCTCCAAGACTGTGCACTCCTCCAATTCTGGTCTCCTGCAAGTTCCCAATTTTAATTGCTCCACCATTGGCAGTCGTGCCTTCAGCTGCCTAGGCTCTAAGCTCTGAATTCTCATCTTAAATCTCTCCACCTCTCTGATTCTTTTTCCCTCCTTTAAGTTGCTTCTTAAAACCTACCTCTTTGATCCAGCTTTAGTTTTCCTGTCATTTATGTGGCTTGATGTTAAATATTGTCTAATAACGCTCCTGCGAAACATCTTGGGATGTTTTTACTAAGTTAAAGGGGCTATCTAAATGCCAGTTGCTGTTGTCTCTATGTGTCTTTGTGCGCATGTGTGTGTCTGTATGTGTGCGTCTGTAAGTGAGTGTGTGTGTCCATGTCTGTGTGTCTGTCTGTGCACATGTGTGAATGTACAAGTATGTGTGAGTGTGTGTCCATGTCTGTGAGCTTGTCTCTGTGCCAGTGTGAATGCGTGCCAGTGTGAGTGCATGCCAGTGTGAGTGCGTGCCAGTGTGCGTGTGCCAGTTTGTGTGTGCCAGTGTCTGTGCATGCCAGTGTCTGTGCGTGCCTCTGTGTGTGTGTGTGTGCATCTGTTTCTTTTGCTAATTATCCTAAATCTATGTCCTCTGATTACCAACCTCTCGCCAGTGGAAACAGTTTCTGCCCAACTACTCTATCAAAACTCCTCACCATTTTGAACACTTTATTAAACCCCACTTATTTAATCTATCAACTGACACCGATCATGAGGAGATAGTAGGAACATTTTCATTTTAAAGGTTACTATTTAATTTGGAAAATGCATTGCCGTTATCGGCTTTTCATTTTAATTTTTCTTTGCTATTTCCTCCCTTTATCCTCTCCCATACTGTGGGTTCCACAGGATCGTGTCCCCCACCCCCCGCTACCTTGTCCAAGTGTCCATCTTTTGTCTACGAGTCCAGACGGAGGAGGCTGTTTGATCATAGGGGTCTTCATGGCCAAGCTTGATTCTGTTCATACCTGATATCCGCACATATGTATGTGCAACCCAGCACCTCCCCACTGCCACCACCCTCCCGCCCCCCTGCCCCCCCCGAGCCATGATCAGGGTGGGAGCTCTTGACTGCTTTGCTCCCCTGCCCTTCCCATTCCAGAGGCACTGCAGGCAATCACACCTGAGATCAGTTAACTCAGCACAGACTGCAGCTCCAATGTGGGATTTATCCACCTTTGTCCCTCAGTTAAGAGAGAATAAACAAACTTGCATTTATATAGCGTCTTTCTTGACCTCAGGACATTCCAAAGCGCTTCACTGTCGAAATATAGGAAGCACAGCAGCCAATTAGCACACAGGTATTTATCCCACAAACATCAATGAGATAAATAACCAGATAATCCATTTTAGTGGTGCCGATTGTGGGATAAATATTGTCCAGGAGACCGGGGAAAACTGAATAGTGCCAAGAGATCTTTTACAACCACTTGAGAGGGCAGATAGGGCTTTGTTTTAACGTCTCATCTGAAAGACGGCACCTCTGACAGTGCAGAACTGGAGTGTGGTGCTTGAACCTATGACCTACTGAATCAGAGTTGAGAGAGCTACCAACTGACGCATGGCTGACATAAAATACACAGTCCATGACCAGCAGCCTCAGGGCAAGCAGACTATTGAGATTGTTGGTGTTGTAAGAAAGGATGTGGAGCGCTCTTGATAAATAAGTGACAGAAAAATCAATCTCAACAGCAGGAGAATGCAGGGAGGTTGTTTAGAAACCAGCAGTGACTCCAGAACCCGGGGTATGAAACATCAAGGCTGAACGAAAAAGGTTACCAGGAATCTTACCTTGTGTCTGATTTAAAGAACAAAGGTAAAAATAAATCAACACATCAAACCTGAAATAAAACCCCAAAATCCCAGAAACATACAGCAGGCAGGTCAGCAACTGTGAAGAGAGAAAAAAAAGAGAAATTAGTGCTTTGGCTTGGTCACCTTCCTCACTGCTAATTTACAAAAAGAATTTGCCACACTTCAATAAAATATCTTCTGCCCTATTCTCCATCTCATGTTGGAGTGGGGTTCCAAGGACCTTTGATATCTTTTTTACTTGAGCACATAATCTAGGCTGACACTCCAATGCAGTACTGAGGGAGTGCTGCACTGTCGGAGATGCCGTCTTTCCAATGAGATGTTAAACCGAGGCCCTGGCTGCCCTCTCGGGTGAATGTAGGAGATCTCATGGCATTGTTGGAAGAGCAGTTAAATCCTGTCCAACATTCCTCCCTCAACTAACACCACACACAAGCAGAAACACTCACCTAGGAATTTATTTTTCTATCAGAAACTATTGACTTAGAGCCTTTCTGAACCTCCCTTGCTGGCTCCACTGGCAATTTTAGCACCCAGCATGAAACTGAGCTAGGTCGCAGGTTAGAATTCCTGGTTTGTGCTGAGTTTGCTGATCTCAGTTGGGCAATGGTAAGGGGGTACAATTGGACTTAGTACCCCTTGGTGGAAAAAATGAATCAGTCAGTGTTCTCCTGCTCCTTACTGCTGACCAGTGCCCCCTGGTGTGTGAAAACAAGATTGGCTGTGATGCCTCTATTGCGGAATAGCTCAGTGTGCAGATGAAGGCCTGATACAGAAGGGTGTCATGCAGATGAGCAGCTACAGCCAAGAGACCCTGAAGGGCTGGCAGAGCCCACATCCAGCAAAGAATATAGTTGAGATAACATGAAGAATGGTCACATTGAGAATGGTGAGAGACTGCAAGGCGGCTGGAGTGACCTGTGGTTGCCTGGGTCCCTGTTTTCACAAGCACAGAGCAGAGAGAACTTCAGAAAGGACATCCCATCGGATCAAACAGCCCGCTGCTCCCGACAAACCACTTGAACTGTCAGTGGAGAGTTAAAAGGCATGTGAATTCCACAGAACATCTGGAGTTACAGAAGTAAAAACCCACGGCACCAGGCTTCAAAGGAAGACTAACTTTGGGTTCTAAAAATAAAGCAGGGTTGTATCGAGCAGAAATTACAATGGGCCGTCTTTCTAAGTAATTAAACCAGCAAAGAGAAATCTGAACCAGAGACCAAAGCAGCCGACACACCGCAGTCATTGCCAGGGAAACGCCTTGGCACTTAAACATCTTGTAAATTCTTTTCATTTCTCTGTCAGTCGTTGGAGATTTGTTTCATATTTTCCTTGTCGCAGTTCATCACCCCCTGTCCTGAAGGATCTGTCCCTTGGGTCCCACAAGGTAGCCACCACCCCCGCACCCCCCCCCCCCCCCCACCCCCACACTGAAGGTGCTCTCTCTTCGGCTGGATGATGACTGAAGGCACACCCTCCCTTCACTTGGTGGCTGTGCCTTCAGCCATCTAGGCCCTAAGCACTGGAATTCCTTCCCTAAAGCTCTGCATCTCTCTACCTCTCTCTCCTCCTTTGAGACCCTCCTTAAAACCTGCCTCTTTGACCAGGCTTTTAGTCACCCATCTTAATATTTTCATGTTTGGCTCAGCATCAGTTTTGGTCTGCTAACCTTCCTCTGAAGCACCTTGGGACATTTTATTATGTTAAAGGTGCTATATAAATGTAAGTTGTCGAATGAACTTAGAGCAAACAAGTTCAATTTGTAATATGGAGAGGATTAACATAAGTTGGCACGGGCTCGACAGGCCAAATGGCCTTCTTCCGTGCTGTAACCATTCTCTGATTCTATGAAGTGTCAGTATTCTTAGGAAATGGATGAGATAAAAAAAATATACACTCACAACTGAAATGAATGAATCATTGAACAGCTTAATAAATAGTTCATCCAACCATTGGTTCTTGAATTAACTTTATAAGGGGAACTGAACCAAAGCGTCACAGCAGCAGATTGACAGCAAAGAGTTAACTTGTTACGAGGTATATGGGGAACAATACCGTCATCTTGTTAACAAACAGTCAGCAGATTTTGCACTGTGCAAATTTGGCTGTTGTTGTTGGTGTGGCTTTTTAACCCAGTGGTGCATGTCAGTCTTATATGGTTCAGAAATGGTGCCAATCTAGTCAGCTCATAAATATGTTAGTAATACGAAGGAGCTCATTTGTATAAATTCAGATTTGTGTAACGGTAATATTCATGCACAAGCAATTTTTAGCTCCTAACCATGAGTGCATGGACTGGAAATTTCCGTATGAGTGAAATTTTAAGGGTGGATAAAGGGGAACTAGTGGATGTGGTATATTTGCACTTCCATTTGACAAGGTGCCACATAAAAGGTTACTGCACAAGATAAAAGTTCACCGAGTTGGGGGTAATATATTAGCATGGATAGAGGATTGGCTAACGAACAGAAAACAGAGAGTCAGGATAAATGGTTCATTCTCGGGTTGGCAATCAGTAACTAGTGGGGTGCCGCAGGGATCAGTGCTGGGACCCCAACTATTTACAATCTATATTAACGACTTGGAAGAAGGGACTGAGTGTAATGTAGCCAAGTTTGCCGATGATACAAAGATGGGAGGAAAAGCAATGTGTGAGGAGGACACAAAAAATCTGCAAAAGGACATAGACAGGCTCAGTGAGTGGGCAAAAATTTGGCAGATGGAGTATAATGTTGGAAAGTGTGAGGTCATGCACCTTGGCAGAAAAAATCAAAGAACAAGTTATTATTTAAATGGAGAAAGATTGCAAAGTGCTACAGTACAGCGGGACCTGGGGGTACTTGTGCATGAAATATAAAAGGTGAGAATGCAGGTACAGCAAGTGATCAGGAAGGCCAATGGAATCTTGGCCTTTATTGCAAAGGGGATGGAGTATAAAAGCAGGGAAGTCTTGCTACAGTTATACAGGGTATTGGTGAAGCCAAAACTGGAATACTGTGTGCAGTTTTCGTTTCCATATTTACGAAAGGATATACTTGCTTTGGAGGCAGTTCAGAGAAAGTTCACTAGGTTGATTCCGGAGTTGAGGGGGGTTGACCTATGAGGAAAGGTTGAGGAGGTTGGGCCTCTACTCATTGGAATTCAGAAGATTTAGAGGTGCTCTTATCAAAATGTATAAGATTATAAGGGGGCTTGACAAGGTGGATGCAGAGAGGATGGTTTCACTTCTAGGGGCGACTAGAACTAGAGGGCATGATCTTAGAATAAGGGTCCGCCCATTTAAAACTGAGATGAGGAGAAATTTATTTTCTCAGAGGTTGTAAATCTGTGGAATTCGCTGCCTCAGAGAGCTGTGGAAGCTGGGACATTGAATAACCTTAAGACAGAGATAGACAGTTTCTTAACCAATAAGGGAATAAGGGGTTATGGGGAGCGGGCAGGGAAGTGAAGCTGAGTCCATGATTGGATCAGCCAAGATCGTATTAAATGGCGGAGCAGGCTCGAGGGGCCATATGGCCTACTCCTGCTCCTATTTCTTATGTTCTTATTTCTTAATGAAAGGGAAGTGCCACAACAGAGTGGCAACAACTCTGAAAGCCCCTGGACAGCCTTAAAGGGCTTCTCAACCCATTAGCAGCCATTGCTGGGACTGAAGGGGCAAAAAGGGAAGCCTTTCACATGCAACCATGAGTTTGTAGGCCAGTGACACAGGAGCCCAGCATCCCGCCATCCCCTGCTTCATGACGAGGACATGAGGATTGCTAATTCTGGTTGGAGGTATTCCTGAAGGATTGATCACGTGACATCAGATCATGTGACAGTGGATCATGTGATGTTTGCTGATAAGTCCTTACTATACAGTATAAATGCACACGAGGCCCATGCTTCAGACAAGGTCACTCTGTGACCAGTAACCTTTATTTGCTAGCACTCAAGTGATGAAGGTGGGTGGAGCTTCCCCTTTTATACCTGAAAGACCGGGTTCGGAGTGTCTCCCACAAGTTCACCACCTAGTGGTCAATGTAAAACTAGTCAGTTTATACATGGGTTACAATGACAGATAAATACATGACATCACCTCCCCCACAAAGTCTTATTGGGATCACAGGTTGAGTCTCTCTGGTGGTTTACGCTCCCTTGCAGAGCGCCTGAGTTGGGGCTCCGGTGTTGGGCGCTGGCCTGAGTGTCTGCTGCTTGCGGTGCCCCAGGCCTGTCCGGACTGCCATAGTGACTGGGCTCTCCTCTGCTTGGTTCCGGTGTCTGGTCACCTGTGGTGGAGTGAACTCTACATCGTGTTCTTCCTCTGCTTCTCCTATGGGTTTGCTGAACCTCCTTTTTGTTTGATCCATGTGTTTGCGGCAGATTTGTCCATTGGTAAGTTTAACTACCAGAATCCTATTCCCCTCTTTGGCAATCACAGTGCCTGCGAGCCATTTGGGCCCTGCAGCGTAGTTGAGGACCAAGACAGGGTCATTGACATCGATACATCGCGCCCTCGCATTCCCGTCATGGTAGTCACATTGTGACTGACGCTCTCGACAATTTCTTTCATTTTGGGGTGTATAAGGGATAACCGGGTTTTGAGTGTCCTTTTCATTAGCAGCTCTGCTGGTGGAACCCCTGTGAGCAAGTGTGGTCGGGATCTGTAGGCCAACAGGAGGCATGATAAGCGGCTTTGTAGGGAACCCCCTTGGATTCTGAGTATCCCCTGTTTGATTATCTGCACTGCACGTTCCGCCTGGCCTTTTGCGGTCGGCTTGAACGGTGCCGTTCTGACATGGTTAATTCCATTGCCTGCCATGAAGTCCTGGAATTCAGTGCTTGTGTAGCACGGGCCATTGTCACTGACCAAGACATCCAGTAGACCATGGGCGGCGAACATTGCCCGTAGACTTTCTACCGTGGCAGGGGATGTGCTTGAATTTCAAATGGCACACTCAATCCATTTGCAGTAGGCGTCTACTACAACCAAAAACATTTTTCCCATGAAAGGACCTGTGTAGTCCACATGGATGCGTGACCATGGCTTGGTGGGCCAGGACCAGGGGCTAAGGGGGGCTTCCCTGGGCGCATTGCCCAGCTGAGCACATGTGTTGCACCTGCGAACACAAAGTTCCAGGTCTGCATCTATCCCTGGCCACCAAACCTGTGACCTGGCAATTGCCTTCATCATGACAATGCCCGGGTGCTCATTGTGGAGTTCTCTGATGAACACCTCTCTGTCAACCTGGGGCATGACTACACGGTTTCCCCACAGTAGGCAATCGGCCTGAATCGAGAGTTCATCCCTGTGCCTGTGAAATGGTTTAAATTCCTCAGGGCATGCCCCGTACGTGGCTGCCCAGTCTCCATTCAGGACACTTTTCTTGACTAAAGACAGTAGCGGGTCTCTATTTGTCCAGACTTTAAGCTGACGGGCTCTCACGGGCGAGTCTTCGCTTTCAAAAGCTTCAACAGCCATGACCATCTCAGCAGCATGCTCAGTAGCCCCCTCAGTGGTGGCTAGTGGGAGTCTGCTGAGTGCATCGGCGCAGTTTTCGGTGCCCGGTCTGTGCCGAATTGTATAGTCATAGGCGGCTAATGTGAGTGCCCACCTCTGTATGCGGGCCGATGCGTTTGCATTTATGGCCTTGTTGTCGGCCAAAATAGACGTTAGGGGTTTGTGATCTGTCTCCAGCTCAAATTTCCTGCCAAACAGGTACTGGTGCATTTTCTTTACTGCATATACACATGCAAGCACCTCCTTTTCTACCATCCCGTAGCCCCTTTCTGCCTGGGACAGACTTCTGGAGGCATAAGCTACCGGCTGTAACTGACCCTTGGCATTAACATGCTGCAACACACACCCAACACCATAGGATGACGCATCGCACGTTAAAACAAGTTTCTTATATGGGTCATATAACGTTAACAGATTGTTGGAGCATAACAAATTGCGTGCTCTATCAAAGGCCCTTTCCTGGCTGTCCCCCCAGATCCATTCACGATCTTTGCGTAGGAGCATGCATAGCGGCTCTAACAGTGTGCTCAATTTGGGAAGAAAGTTACCAAAATAGTTCAGGAGCCCCAGGAATGAACGCAGCTCCGTCATGTTACGGAGCCTGGGTGCTCTCTGGATCGCTTCCGTCTTGGACGCAGTAGGTCTGATCCCGTCTGCTGCTACCCTCATCCCCAGGAATTCTACCTCTGGAGCTAGGAAGACGCACTTCGCCTTTTTCAGTCGCAGCCCTACCCGGTCCAGTCTGCGTAGCACCTCCTCCAGGTTGTGGAGGTGTTCTTCAGTATCGTAACCCATGATGAGGATGTTGTCTTGAAAAACCACCATCCCTGAAATCGACTTGAGGAGGCTTTCCATATTTCGTTGAAAGATTGCGGCGGCCGAACGAATCCCGAACGGACATCTGTTGTACTCAAACAACCCCTCATGTGTCGTGATGGTGGTCAGCTTCTTCGACTCACTCGCCAGCTCCTGGGTCATGTAAGCTGAGGTCAAGTCCAATTTTGAAAAAAGTTTGCCACCGGATAGCGTCGCAAAGAGGCCCTCAGCTCTCGGTAGCGGGTACTGGTCTTGGAGTGACACCCGATTGATGGTGGCCTTGTAATCACCACACATCCTGACCGACCCATCCACCTTGAGCACCAACACAATCGGGCTCGCCCAGTCACTGAATTCGACTGGCGATATGATGCCTTCCCTCAGCAGGAGGTCCAATTCGCCTTCTATCTTTTCCCGCATCACATACGGCACCGCTCTGGCCTTGTGGTGTACTGGCCTAGCGTCCGGGTTTATGTGAATTACTACCTTGGCCCCCATCCTGGGACTGAAATAGTGAGTCAAATTTGTTCAGGATCTGTGAGCATGATACTCGCTCCACAGAAGAAATTGCATTGACATCGCCCCATTTCCAGTTCATGACAGCAAGCCAACTCCTCCCCACTAGTGCGGGACTGTCCCCTGGGACAATCCAGAGTGGCAACCTGTTCACCGAATCTTTGTGGGTCACGACTACTGTGACGCTGCCTAGCACCGGAATGACCTCCTTTGTATATGTCCGTAGCTGTGCGTCAATCGGCGATAATTTTGGCTTCCTGGCCTTGGAAGCCCACAACTTTTCAAACTGTTTGATACTCATCAGGGACTGGCTGGCCCCCATGTCTAGCTCCATTGATACTGGGATGCCATTGAGGAGCACTTTCATAATTATCGGTGGCATCCTGGTGTATGTGCTCGACATGAACTCGCTGAACTTCAGCTTCCAGCGATTTCCACCAGTGTTCATTTGGCCTCATAGGGCTTACATCGGGCCCGTCCTCCTCGGTTATCAGCCTGGCTGCAGACTTCCTGGCACATGCGCGCCAAGTGACCGCTGACGTTGCAATTTCTGCAGGTATATTGCTGATACCTGCAAATCCTGGCTGGGTGTGTGCCTCCACACCTCCAACATGAGCCGTTGTTGGAAACAAAAGGTCCATTACCAGTCGATCTCCTCTGACTGTCTCTGTGACTGCCCTTAAGTGCACTATTAACAGGTGTTGATGGCCCCATTACTGACCACATTGTCCCTTGCGATGGCGTGAATTGCTGTTCAGCTAGCCATTGTCTCTGTTGAATTCCCCCTCTGGGTTCGACTACATGTTGGGGCATGTCCGATTGCCCCTGCCTGCCTGGAGAACTGTGTGCCGCATTAACAATGTTGACTCCCTGCCCATTTGCTGCATTTGAGCCCAGATTATTGTCAAACATCATTCTGGTCTCTTCCTCCCCTGAGATAAAAGTCTGGGCCATCAAGGCTGCCATTTCCAGAGTCAAGTCTTTGGTCTCAATCAGTTTCCTGAAAACCCCAGCGTGCCCGATGCCCTCAATAAAAAAGTCTCGCTGCATCTCCGCTCTGCATGCATCTGGGAACTTACATAGGCTCGCCAGGCGCCGGAGATCTGCCACGAAGTCTGGAACGCTTTGTCCTTATCGCTGCCGGTGCATATAAACCCGGTGTCTCGCCATGTGCATACTGCTCGCCGGTTTAAGGTGTTCCCCGATTAACTTACTGAGGTCTTCGAACGTCTTGTCCGCCGGCTTCTCTGGCGCTAGAAGATCCTTCATCAGGGAGTATGTTCTGGATCCACAAACCGTCAGGAGATGAGCCCTGCGTTTGTCGGCCGAATCCTGTCCCAACCATTCCTTAGTGACAAAAAGTTGCTGTCGTCTCTCAATAAAATCGTCTCAATCATCCCCAACACAGTACCTCTCATCTGTGCTGCTAGTGGCCATGCTCACGTGGTTTAAATCCCAGTTTCTCGTCGCCAATGATAAGTCCTTACTATATAGTATAAATGCACATGAGGCCCATGCTTGAGTGAAGGTCACTCTGTGACCAGTAACCTTTATTCGCTAGCACTCAAGTGATGAAGGTGGGTGGAGCGTCCCCTTTTATACCTGAAAGACCAGGCTAGCAGTGTCTCCCACAAGTTCACCACCTAGTGGTCAATGTTCTCACAGTGTATAACTAGTCAGTTTATACATGGGTTACAATGACAGTTAAATTCATGACATCTGCAAATGCCATTGCATTTGACCCTGTAATGGTTGGGTTCCCTGTAGTTGAATATCTTTGTTCATGGTTTCACGCCAGCAGCTGTTGTGCGAGAAGTTTCGAGAAACAGGAGGCCACCCCAGAGCTGGGGAGAGGGGAAACCGAGGGTGGAGGAGAGGGGAACCGAGGATGGGGTAGAGGGGAAACCAAGGGTAGGGGAGAGGGGAAACCGAGGATGGAGGAGAGGAGAAACTGAGGATGGGGGAGAGGGGAAACCGAGGGTGGGAGAGAGGAGAAACTGAGGGTGGGGGAGAGGGGAAACTGAGGGTGGGATAGAGGGGAAACTGAGGGCAGGGGAGAGGAGAAACCGAGGGTGAGGGAGAGGGGAAACTGAGGGTGGAGGAGAGGGGAAACTGAGGGTGGGGGAGAGGAGAACCTGAGGGTGGGGGAGAGGGAAAACTGAGTGGGGGAGAGGGGAAACTGAGGGTGGGGGAGAGGGAAACTGAGGGTGGGGGAGAGGGGAAACCGAGGGTGGAGGAGAGGGGAAACCGAGGGTGAGGGAGAGGGGAAACTGAGGGTGGGGGAGAGGGGAAACCATAAGCGGCAGAGCAATTTGGAGAGGGGGAACCAGAGGTGGGAAGAACTTTGATTCCACCAGTAACTCATAGTAACGCACTGAAATTGCACTGATAACTAATAGCAATACTTGCAACATTCAGATTCCTCTCATAACCAACAGTTATACAATAACTTACTGATAGTCTATATGCAGTTATAGATGTAATGCCCCGATATTATACCTGTAACTAGTAGTAATCCTATAACTCATTAACATTCACACTAAAACTACAGTCAGAATCCCCCAGGGATGGTCGGGCTCCCGAGTCAATGACTTCAAATTCAGTCAGCACAGACCGACCGGAACCAAACTGAGAGATCGCACAAAGAGCAGCTGGCTCAGTGTTTGGAGCACTTCTCACAGGCCATGTCATCCTAAACATAACTCTGCATCAAGCTTTCTAAACTACTCCCTGGGCTCAGACTCAATAAAGGAGCGTTTTCTTAGAAATTACAGCCCAGGCGGAGGCCATTCGGCCCCCAGTGCCTGTGCTGGCACTCACTCCTGTAGCTCCCATTCCCCCAGACCAATGATATTCCTCCTTTTCAAATACTTATCTCATTCCCTTTTAAATTATATTCTAGTTTATGCCTTAATAGCCTGTCATGGTGAAGCATCTCATGGTCTAGTAACCTTGAGTACAAATACCTTCCTACTCCCTTCCCCCAGACAGCTGAAGGCACGGCCAGGTGAAGGACAAGATGCCAGAAAAGGACAAATGCAGGGTTCACGGAGGGTTGTAAGGCTGGAGGAATTTACAGAGATAGAGAAGGGCTAGGCCATGGAGGGATTTGAAAACAAGGATGAGAATTTAAAAATTGAGGCATGGCTGGACCGGGAGGCAATATAGGTCAGTGTGTACAGGGGTGAGGGGTGAACGGGACTTGGTGTGAGTTCGGACATGGGCAGCGGAGTTTTGATGCGTTCAAGTTTACGGCGTGTGGGAGCTGGGTGGCCGGAGAACATTGGAATAGTCAAGTCTTTAGAACATAAGAACATAAGAATTAGGAGCAGGAATAGGCTATTCGGCCCCGGGAGCCTGCTCCGCCATTCAATAAGATCATGGCTGATCTTCCACTTCAACTCCACATTCCTGAACTGTCCCCATATCTCTTGATTCCCTTAATATTCAAAAATCTATTGATCTCCGGTTTGAATATAATCAAAGACTGAGCCTCCACAGCCCCCTGTGGTAGAGAATTCCAAAGATTCACAACCCTCTGAGTGAAGCAGTGTCTCCTCATCTCAGTCCTAAATGGCCGACCCCTTATTCTGAGATTGTGTCCCATGGTTCTAGACTCCCCAGCCAGAGGAAACATCCTCCCTGCATCTACCCTGTCAAGCCCTGTAAGAATTTTGCATGTTTCAATGAGATCACCTCTCATTCTTCTAAACTCAAGAGGATATAGGCCTAGTCTACTCAATCGCTCCCCATAGCACAATCCCCCCCATTCCAGGAATCAACCTGGTGAACCTTCGAGTATGGCAAGTATATCCTTCCTTAGGTAAGGAGACCAAAACTGTACACAATACTCCAGGTGTGGTCTCACCAGGGCCCTATATAATTGCAGTAAGATGTCTTTACTCTTATACTCAAATCCTCTTGTAATAAGGCCAACATACCATTTTCTTTCTTAATTGTTTGCTGTACCTGCATGTTAACTTTCAGTGATTCATGTACAAAGACACCCAGGTCCTTCAGAACACCAACATTGCCCAGTTGCTCACCATTTAATAAATACTCTGCTTTTCTATTTTTCCTACCAGTGGATAACTTCACATTTCTCATTCCATTTGCCATGTCCTTGCCCACTCACATGGTCTGTCTATATTCTCTTGAAGTCTCTTTGCATCCTCCTCACAACTTACATTCCCACCTAGCTTTGTATCATCAGCAAACTTGGACATATTGGCCCTGAAATTCCGATGTCCCGGGTCCGTATGAAGTTTCTACGGACCCAGGAAGGCATCGGAAAAATCGGTTTTCATGCACTGAAAACCGGCATTTCCGATCTGTCAAGTTTCTGGCTTGACAGATCCTCCGTATCTCGGGAGCGAGGACACTTGCAGGGCAAGATTTCCGATATTTACGAATATCTTGCTCTGCAAATGTCCTTTAAAATCTTGCACCTGAAAAAGCAGGCGCATAGCCTACCTTTACAGGCATAAGAGTTTAAAAACACATTAAAAAAAAATTATTAAAATAAAAATTTTAAAAACACATTTATGTTAAAACCCTGCCCACTCAGATAATTTTATTTTAAACCCTAACCCTAACTTTTTTTAAAAATCGGGAATTTTTTCTATTTAAAAAACATGTGTAACATTTTTCATTTCTATTAGTTTATTGTGTGAAGTGTTGTTTTAAATGTTTTGGATAATGTTTGTGCGTTTTGGGGTTTTTCTCATTCCTAGCATAGGAGATTTGTAACTTACGAATCTCCTATTACTATGAATGAGAAAATACTTACCTGTGATTGGGTGTCCAGGCACACGTGACTCCTGCGGGCATCCTGACATGCACGCGCTGCGTGTCATTGGGAGAGGAGGCCTGTGAATCAGAAGTCCCAACGTGCGCAGCAGCTCCAGGTAAGTGTGCAGTTTATTTCTATTTTTTCAGGATTTACCCGGTGGGAAGGCCTCCTCGGAATTTCAGTGCCATTACATTTGGTCCTTTCATCTATATCATTGATATAGATTGTGAATAGCTGAGGCTCAAGCACTGATCCTTGCGGCACCCCAAAGTCTGCCAACCTGAAAATGACCTGTTTATTCCTACTCTCTGTTTTTTGTCCGTTAACCAATCCTCAATGCATGCTAATATATTACCACAAATCCCATGAGCCCTAATTTTGTTTAATAACCTCTTGTGTGGTGTTCCCTAGTTACCCTCTCTTTCATTGATGAGTCCCAATCTCTTGAAGACCAGTCCCTAGTCTCCATTTCTCCCCCATTCCCCGATCCCCCTCTCTATCTCATTCCCCATCATCCGAGCCCCTAACCCCCACGCCCCAACTCCTGCCTCCATTTCCCCCAACCCTCAGTCTGCTGTCATTCCTTCTTACCATCCCAAGCCCAAAAACCTCGCGTTCTCAGTCACCCACCCACTTCGAGCTTCAATCCCCTACCCGGTAGTCCCTGTTTACCCTCATCCCACCGAACCCAGCACATCTCCACCCTCTCTCTCTTCCCCTTCCCTAAACTGCCAACTGCTTCTACACCAGTTAGTCCAGTTTTCGGCCACCCCTAAGCGGGTACCAGCTCTCTATGGTGGGGGAGGGGGTAGTGGGTGGTGCCACCAATACTGAAGGTTTCACAGTAGCGGCAGCTGGTGATGTCACGGAATGAGAGGGGAGGGACCTCGGTTCAACATCTTGTCCGAAAGAGCAATGCTTTCAAGGAGATGGGTAAGGAGGAGAGGCAGAGGGTATTCTGCAGATGGGAAGCCAAGTGGCTGAAGGCATGGCTGTCAATGGTTGGGCAAAGGAAGAGTGAGAGAGGCCAGTAACAGGGCAAAATGCTTGTCAGAGGAGATGGGTTTGAGGTTTAGCGCACAAGAGATTGCAGAGATAGGATGGAGCGAGGCCGCGAAGAGATTAAAAAACAAAGACAATGGGACAATGGGCAGGATTTTCGGTTTTCTGCTGCCCCTGTTAGCACCCCGGAGGGGCAGCAATGGCGGCAGTAAGCACATCCAGGTGGGCGGCCATTTTCCAGCACCCTGCCGGGCCTTTCGATGGGGCGCGGAGCATTACCGCCCGGAAGAGGTGAGCCGGCGTGCAATGCCCCTGGTTGCGACACCGGCTTGATTTTTGGCTGCCGCCCAATCCGTAGCGCTCCGTAGGAGCGCCGTGCTGGGACCACCAGCGAAAGCTGGGTTTCCGAGCTGTAGCGGCCTCAGTGAGGTAAGTAATGTCGACGTCAGGTGAGTGTGATTGTTTTTTATTTCATTTGTTTTGTGATTTATGTTGTGGTGGTGTGAGTTATTTACTGGTAATGTTTGTGGTGGGTTTTTTCAGGTCCCCACCCCCCAGCCCTCTCTTAGAGTGCTCCGAGGCCGGCTAGTTAGCTTGGGATTTTCGCTTGCTCGGCCGGCATAGCGCCTTAAGAGAGGTGTGTAATGCCTCTGCCCCACACTCAGGGCCCAGGTGCTGAATTTTGCTGACTGAGGCGCAAACTGGTCCTGGGCTCAAACTTTACCGCCCTGCCACCATTACCACCCCGAAATGAGCAGAACCGAAAATCCAGCCCTAAAAGTTTAAATGTAATGCGTTGGGGACGGGAGCTGGCTGATGGGCGAGTAGGTTTGATACTGGGCACAGTAGGTCCCTTGTGTGTATCTGCTACACTTGCTCCACAGGCTCTGTTTACCAGCGGCTGCAATAGAAATATTTGTAGAGACTAAGTTGTACTTCTTGGAAGGCTCCCAAGAAGTATTTCTGTGCTGTGAAGAGTTACCTGTGTGAAACTGTGGGGCCTCTACACACACAGCGGAGGATCTATTATTTTGGTCTGAGTGCGAGTGATTTATTTTTTCACGTAGCACTAATTAAGTCAGTGAAAACATTGAGGGCACTTTTAACTTAACGCTCCCTCCGGTGGGAAACTGACGGGATTGGATCGGCTGACTGTTTTACCCCCCTGTCCAATTTAACTTCCTGCTGACTTCGATGGCTTGGATTAGAATTACCCCCAGGTAATTGGAGAGGGTTCATTGGCATTTATAAAAAATGATATAAAGAGAGATCATGCATTTTAAAAGTAACCTTTCACAATCTCAGGACTTCACAGAGTACTTTACAGCCAATGGAGTCCTTTTTGAAGTACAGTCACACAGCAAGATCCCACACACAGCAATGGGATAAATGACCAGATAATCTGTTCTATTGACGCGGTGCCATCTCTCTGATGAGATGCTAAACGGAGATTTCGTTTTCCCTCTCAACTGGACATAAAAGATCCCATGGTTATGGCACACAATGAGCATGCGCCGAAAATCGGCTTTTCCGATCTGTCAAGCTCTGACTTGACAGATCCAACGCATCTCGGCAGCAAGGACATCCGCATGGTCAAGATTGCGGTATTTGCCCACCTCTTGCCCAGCGAATATCCTTGAAACCCTTGCACCTGGTAAAAGCAGACGCATAGCCTACTTTTACCAGTGTAAGAGTTTTAAAACATACAAAAAACATATAAAAATAACATTTAAAACCACATTTGGTGAACTAAAGCAGACGGAAGCATGGTTAGAGATAAAAGACAAACAGCACCTCAGGACTTCTCTCTGCACTTCAGTCGACCCTGCCAGTGATGTCCACACCCGAAGAATGAATAATTAAAGTATTTTGAAATGCAGTGATTATTGTTGTATAAGGAAACACAGCAACCATTTTGCATACAAGATCCCACAGACAGCCACAAGATGGTTGACCTGCTTTTGGTTCAATACTGAACGGTCATCAAGAAAACATCCTTCTTTTCATCATATAGTGCCACAGGCTCTTTAATATCCATCTGCACCTGAGGTAGGGATGGTCTCAGATTAATTTCTCCTCCAATAATGCAACATTATCTCAGTATTGCCCTCTGCTGAACCCTGGCCCAATATACTGGGGATGGGGTCATTTAATTCAGGGGATGCAGGTGCTTATGAAGGCAGCTGAACCATGGAGCATCAGAGCCACTCCAGGAGGGGATCCAAAAGCTGCTCAGGTTAAGGATAATAAGTTGCCATTTTAAATTATATTCTCCGCCTATTGACTTTACGTCCTGTTGAAATGACAAGCGATCCTTCTGGAATCGATTTCATGTGTGCCTTTTGAACTTCAGGCTCTGTTATAGGCCCACATAGGAGCTCATGCTTGTTCTCAGCACACAAGAGTCCCGATGGGCCTATCGGGGGCGAGTTTCTGGCAGAATTCTCAGGATAGCCCAGGAATGCTCACCAGACACGTCACCAAAGTAGTGCTAAGGCATAAGGTGGCAGCAGCTTCTGGGCTTGAATCATGGAGTGTGGCTTTGACCCACAACCTTCTGGACAAGACGTGATACTAGGGTTGGCAGGTCTGGTTGGACGTATTTCTGTAGGTTTCATCATATAGCCTCCAACCGCCCCACCATACACTCCCGCCATTGGTCACCCATCATGTCCAGCTCATTGGCACATCGCCTTCCAAATGGAAAGTGAACAGACTCTTTATTACCTGACTGGATCATTCTTGATATCAGTCACCAGCTTTTTCTCCCCATCTCTGATAACTTTATAACTAATAAACAACATTTATTAGTACTAAGGGAGCACAGTCGGAGGCGCTGTCTTTCAGATTAGACATTAAACTGGGGCCCTGTCTGCCCTCTCAGGTGAATGTAATAGATCCCATGACACTTTTTGAAGAAGAGCAGAAGAGTTCTCCTGGTGTCCTGGCCAAAGTTTATGCCTCAACCAACATCACGAAAACTGGTCATTTATCTCATTGTTTGTGGGATCTTGCTGTGCACAAATTGGCTACCGCATTTCCCTATATTACAACAGCGACTACACTTCAAAAGTACTTCATTGGCTATAAAGTGCTTTGGGATGTCCTGTGGTTGTGAAAGACGCTATATAAATACAAGTTCTTTCTCTTTCTCCTGGATTGCTCGCAGCACTATTCGGGGGAGATTCATTTTTAATTCCTGGGGACTCCAGAACAATTCTGGTGTGTTGGTTGTTGGGCTGTTAAAGAGCCTGTGGGAGAGTGCTACCAATCTCCTCAAAATTTAGAATCAGCGCCACTTAAGTTGCAGCTTTAACCCTTACCGTGGTTACTTCTTTCAGCATTTCCCCGTAAAGCAGCGTCACTCAACAAACATCCAGTATCCAATAACATTTTTGCCAGAGCCTTCAAACAGGCCCTGTATTTATTTATCTGAACTCCTTGCTGTGGCTCACACCCTTTTTCTGTCAATTGATGAAGAGGCCTCGTCCAGCACTAAATCAACTGTACAAAGTGTGCACATTATAGTACACATCACCGCCAATACAGTGGAATCCTGTTCTATACAGTCATTTGATAGTTAAACAAAATCCAATTTCATCTATCCAGAGTTTCATTACTCCAGCAGAGACTGTATGATCTGGTGTAATGAGAGAGGCTAAAAATATTCTGTTAACACGTCCCTCTGCAAATTTCACCAGAATATTCTAGGCTCATTGGGGGTGAAACTGCCCCTTTCCAAAAGTTCCGTTAGCGCTTCTGGGAGGCGCTAACGGGGCGCTAATTAATTATCGTCGAGGGTGGGCAGCAAAAGCAACCCACCTGGAATTGTCCCCGGGATGCCGTGGGCGAAAACGGGTTTGTACTGCGCCCCGTACTTTTTGGCCCAGATGGGGGCGCACACGGTGATGATGTTATTTCCGTGCGCACCGACCCCTTATCACCCCGCGCTGACCCCTTTGCAGGGGATATTGTCCCACGGGTCGCGAAGCTGTCGTAGCTGGGGCGCCTCAGCTGCCTTTAAAGGAAAAGGCCATGCACAGTCAGCTCAACAATGAAGGCCGTTGGTTTGGCCGGGCCGCCAACATGCAGCTCAGGACCCCCGCTGGCCTGGCCGAAACCCTCCCCGGTGGCCTAGTGGGCGCCAGGAAAGCGGCTGCAGAGCTCGCAATGGCCCTCCCCTTTAAAAGCAGGGGAGGAACGTTGTGATGCGTCAGCACAATGCGGCACGTCCTGTTGCACTGAGCGTCGTGCCACGCTTCCACCCCTCTATCGCCCCCTACCGCCCGGCAGAGGTGAATTACACCTCCTATACTGCAGATTTTCTTGATTCAAAGACCCCAATTCCGGAACATTTACTGCCCATCTCGCCGGGTGCTAAATTTTAATTTAATTCAAATTGTGCGCCCAAATGGGGGCGCAGGGCAATTTCGCCTCCATTACTTATCTAATCCCTTTGCAACGGGCAAATTATTTTTGATGTGGGTTCGTGCATGACTTCATTCACCTTTGTTTTTAAACCCCACTCTTCAAATGTTCCAAAAAATTATAACGATAACTCTGTAAACTATCCACCTTGGCTCAGTCAGTAGCACTCTTGTCTCTGAGTAAGAAGGTCATGGGTTCAAGCTCCTCAGTCCAGAGATTTGAGCACACAATCCCGGCTCGTACACCAGTGCAGTATTGAGGGACTGCTGCACTGACAATGGTAATGTCTTCCGGATGAGATATTAAACTAAGGCCCCTTCTGACCTCGGATGAGAATGTGAAAGATCCCACGGCACTATTTGAAGAAGAACAGGGAAATTGCATGGGTCCTGCTGCATATTCATCCCCAATGAGAAAGTATCTGATCATTTATCTCATTACTGTTGGTGGAACCATGTTGTGTGCAAATTGGCTGTCATGTTTCCTACATTACAACAGCAACTACACTTCAAAAAAGGTAATGAATTGGTTGTAATGCACTTGGGACGTTCTCAGGTCATGAAATATGCTATATAAGTGCACCTTCTTTCTTTTAATCCTCTTCATTATTGCTAAATGGTTAATTTTTAAATAAATTGAGGAACGAACAGCCACAGTCCAGTTCTTCGAATGATACCACAGATGAGTGCACTGCCCTGTGTGGTACTGAGCTGTATGAATGAGGAAGTCCACAAATGAATCCATGATGTGTGCATGAGGTAACTGATCACAGCCAGTACAGCAGTTGAGGGTTGCTACAATTGGATCAGTGTGGAAACTATCTGATCATTGTGTCCTGAGTCCCGCATATCCTCTGTAAAAGTCAGCTGATCACAGCCTGTGTGGCAGTTGGGATGTGGACCGCTGTCTGATCAGCATTCGGTGACTCTTGCGGCAAAGTGCGTATGGGTGTGCAGATGTAAGGTGAGAAGATGATCTGGCTAAGGTGTGATGGCCTCTGCAGTTGAATAGACTGTTGGCAGTCATTGTTTGGATTGACAAATGAAGGAAGCCCATATGAACGAGATGTCGGAGAGTGACTGGCATTTGTGGAATTGTAACCTGGGTCGATGGGGGGAGGGGAGAGGGAAATCAGTGACTTCAGGAAAGACAACTGTTGGGGTGGGGGAGTGGGGGCGGCAGGAATATGCTGGATTAGAGCTAAATTATCCTTGTGGTGAAGTTATTCTGGGATTTGTTAATGGAAAAAGGATGAGGTTAATTTCAGACACACTGACAGAATTGTCCGGTGTGAATTTTTCCCTTCGTTGAGCTTCACTACAGGAATAATTATGACAAGGTTTTCAGTCAGGAACTGTGGAGGAGAGGGCCCAACTCCTTTACATCCCAGGGTTATCTGCAGCAACAGGAAAAGGACATCACCGCCGAAAAAACAGATTCCTGAGTCAGTTGAGGTGGGAACACTGCTTCCAAGAAACATGTCCCAACATTTGCTTAGTTTGTTGGGAACTCCTATTTTTTTGAAGCCTCAGCTTCTTGGCGAGATTACCTTCCAAACCAAGTAGGGTCAGTGCGATGGGGTAGTGGTTACGTCGCTAGAGGCCTGATCTAATAATTCAGAGAATTCCTCCGATATTGAAGCAGTCCATGCCAGCATGCAGCAAGACCCATAAAACTTCCAGGCTTGGGCTGATAAGTGGCAAGTAACACTCAGGCCACACAAGTGCCAGGCAATGGCCATCTCCAGCAAAAGAGCCTAACTACCTCCTTTTGACATTCAATGGCATTACCATCACCGAATCCCCCACCATCAACATCCTGGAGGGGTCACCATTCTTCTCTAGCACCTCTCAAACCCGCAACCTCTACCACCTAGAAGGACAAGGGCAGTAGGGGCATGGGAACACCATCACTCGCAAGCTCCCCTACAAGTTGCACATCATATTGCCATTCCTTCATCGTCGCTGGGCCAAAACCGTGGAACTCCCTCCCTAACTCCCTATAAGTACCTTCACCACATGGACTGCAGTGGTTCAAGAAGGCGGCTCACCACCATCTGCTCAAGGGCAATTAGGGATGGACAATAAATGCTGGCATTGCCAGCGATGCCCACATCCCAGGAATGAATTTAAAAAATTGACCAGAAATTGAACTGGACCAGCCACATAAATGCCGTGGCTTTGCAGCAGGTCAGAGGCTGTGTATTCTGTGCCAAATGGCTCACCTCCTGTCTCCTCAAATCCTCTCCACAATCTACAAGGCACAAGTCAGGAGTGTGATGGAATATTATCCTCTAGCCTGAATGAGTGCAGCTCCAACAAAACTCAAGAAGCTCAATAGGATCCAGGACAAAGCAATCCATTTGATCGGCCTCTCCTCCACCACCAGCACACCACACGATGTTCCCCACATGGACTGCAGTGATTCAAGAAGAATGCTCACCACTACCTTCCCAGGGCAACTAGGGATGGGTAATGAATGCTGCCCATGCCAGTGACACCCATAGACTAAGAATCAATAAAAAATGAATGTGAGTTCAAAAGCCACCATGATATTTTTCCATTCCGTGTTATCCATGAGAGAGATGCCAGTTTAGTTGACAATTGTGCATGGTGGACTTGACAGGAGCTGGATGGGAGGTTTGTTTCGTGGTTCTGTTATTGGACTGATAATCCAGAGACCCGGACTAGTAATCCTAGAGAATGTGAGTTTAAATCTCACCACGGTAGTTTGAGAATTTGAACTCTGACATGGGCTCAATTTTTCCCAAGTCTGTTTTCTGGCGTATTGCCAGAGTTATGCCTGTTTTTCTAGGCCAGAAATGCACCGGAAATAATTTGCTAAAGTTTCCCCGATGTATACTTTGAATTTGGTGCCACGCAGTGTGTCCAGTTGCCTCGGGGGGTGGAGCCTGCTGTCTGCGCCGAAAACCGATGCCACACCTTCTGCGCATGCACAGAAAAAAAAGTTACGTTTCTGATGTCATTACAGTGGACGCACATGCACAGTACAGCTCCGAGTTGACAATCGGCCATTTTTAAAGAGCCAGTTGTGTGTATGAGAATGTTGAGTACTGTGTGAGAGCATCGGAAAAATTGCAGTTGCAGCAGTACAAGATGCAACATGGTGCAAGGACCAAGAATTTCTTACAAGAAAAAGTGGAGGCACTAGTCACTGTGATTGAGAACAGATGGCAGGAGCTGGACACCAGCAGAGATCACATAAAAGTTCCACCCCAAAAAATGAAGACATTCTGGAAGCAAGTTGCAGAAGATTACTGTGCAATGGTGACCACGAGATCTGAAGGCCAGTGTAAAAAGAAGTGGCAGGACCTTGGTCAAGTTGTTAGTGTAAGTAATATTTTAATTTATTCAATGGAATTGCAATTGTAAATGTGACCAGCTGTATATGTCCCACCCAGAAGAAGGACACCCTCTCTAAAAAGTTGCATTTTCATCTTTGCAGAGGGAAGTGGCACATAATAAAAGGGAAGAACTTGAACAGGAGGAGGCCCGGCAAATCTGCACCCACTGACACCCTTGAAAGTGAGGGTTGCTGCTCTGATGGGTCCTGCCTGGAGAAAAGCAACCACCACTGCACAAGCTGGGCCCACACTCGAAGGAGAGGGTAAGTCTTGCAAATTGATCGTGGTCCTTCAAATCAGCCTGCTGCCTGGCCTGCGCTGTGTGAGCCTACTTATGCCACCCACCCTGCCCCCTCCCCTGCTGCTAACCATTTGTCTGTTCTGTTATATTTTGCAGAACTTAAGGCCAACCCTGACGATGCAGAAGAAGATTCAGACGTGGACGAGCCTGAAGAGGAAATCATCTTCCAATCCAACCCTCCAGAACAAGAACATGGGGGTGAGGGGGAGGGGGAGGGGATGGAGCTGGATGAGGTTCCCACTGTTGTACTGACTTTGGAGGAGGTGTCGCTCATTGAGGTGACAGCCTCTTCCGTGACTAGTGGTTTGAGTGCTGGTGGGACATTCCATGGTTTCATACCTTCCGAGGTTGCGAGTTCCAGTGGTGGGGTGCAGTGAGGCACACCCGTCGGGAGGAGGGGAAGGAGAGCTCGACCGCACTCTGCTGAGGTACAGGATCTAATAGTTGTAGTTCAGATGATGTCATTGAGTGCGGAGAGCATTGCCCTTACCCGATCACTCCTGGATGCCATCAGTGAGGTGAGCGATGGGATAGCGGGACTGTCAGGAGAAGTAACAGTAATGACATGAGAAATGGGAACGCTATCTGGGACCATCAGTGAGGGAATAGTGGCCATAAGGGAGTGAATGTCAGAGGTAGTGCAAACCACTCACTGACGATGAGGGAGGGAATGTTGCAGGTCGCTGAGACACTGTCAGGGCGCATGACAGACGGTATGTTGGAGTCCATTGACAGAATCAACTGTCACTCCTACTCCAATCCCCACACCAGCCTCTGAAGAGCCCAAAGCTGGGCCCTCCAACTTGCCGCCAGACGCCATCACCCCTCCCCCCCCCCCGCCCCCCCCCCCCCCCCCCGCCAACAGGTGCGCAGTAGCCGAGATCTTAGAAAGAATAAGCTTGGTACCAGAAACACTGCGCCACCGCCTGTGGGCAGGGTGAGTGGAGAGTCCAAGAACAAGCGCAGCGGGCGGTCTTAGAATAAGGTGAAGGAGAGATGGGTGCAGCCTTTCTTTGCTGCTGTTGTTATTATTATTGTTGTTACTGTTATAACTGTTCTCAAATTAAAAGTTTTTTGTAAGTTATGAAAATGTACAAGTTTAAAAGTTCGTAAGTGATCTTAAAGTTTTTAAGTGATTTTAAAGAGTGATCTTAAAGTAAAGTTTGATACAAGAATAATTTTATTAAAGTTAAGTTAAGTATAAAAGAACTGTTTGTTAAACTTTTGAATAAAATATATTTTACATTAAAACTGAATCATGTTCCATTACACGACACAACATTACGGAACAGCTCCAAACAGTAAACATGGTCAATGTGGAATAGTTTCCGCTGAGCCATCAGGCAGCAGTAAAGCATTCACAGATGAGCTGCTGGTGCAAGGCTCGAGCAATCGTTAAAGGGGCACGATGGCCCGCCCTCCTCTGCCGTCGTGCTCCGGCCTCAGGCAATTGCATGGCTTCCTCATTCTCGTCATCCTCCTCCTGCTCATCATCTGCATCTTCCACATCATGATCATCAGCCACTCTCACCGCAGGTGGGTCTTCCACTACCAGGTGCTGCTGCCTCATGGTGGCTAAGTTATGCTGCATGCAGCACACAACAGTGAACTAACCGACAATCTCAGGGGAATACAGCAAGTAGCCTCCGGAATGGTCCTGGCATCGGAAACGCTGTTTCAAGATGCCAATAGTCCTCTCTATGATGCTGCGCGTCGCAATGTGTGACATGTTGTATTCCTGGTAAGCTTCCGTCCGGGTTACACGTAGAGGCGTCATGAGCCAGGTGGCGAGGCCGTGCCCTTTGTCTCCCAGCAGCCAGCTCTGCCCTTCTGGCTGCTGCTGAAACATGGCAGATATAGTGTCTCGCGTAGGATGAACGCATCATGACTGCTCCCAGGATATCTCGCATCAACTGACATGATGTGATGCATGTCGTCACACACGAGCTGCACATTAACAGAGTGGAAGCCTTTTCTTTTCCTATACATCTCGGAATCTTCCAAAGGTGCTCGCAAGACGATGTGGGTACAATCAATGCAGCCCTGTACCTTTGGGAAGCCAGCAATCCTGGAGAAACCTACAGACTTTTCAGGCATTGCCTGGGCGGCCATGGGGACCTTTATGAAGTTAATCCTCCGCGCATACAGTGCAGCTGTTACCTGGTGAATGCAGACATGTGTTGATGTTGAGAAATGGCGCACACATCCCCAGTTGTAGCTTGAAACGAACCGGAGGCATAGAATGAAAGTGCAGCTGTAACCTTCACTTCAACTGACAAAGCAGTCCTCCTGACGCTTCTAGGTTGCAGGTCTGCTTTGACCAACTCACAGATCTCAGTTACAACTTATTTGCGGAAACACTGCCTTCTGACACATCACTCTGGTGGAGGTATAAACGCCTGTCTCGATATATCCGAGGTGGGTAAGGCCGATAAAGTTGTTAAGAAGGCATACGGGATAGTTGCCTTTATTACCCGGGGCATAGAAACATAGAAAATAGGTGCAGGAACAGGCCATTCGGCCCTTCAAGCCTGCACCACCATTCAATATGATCATGGCTGATCATTCACCTCAGTACCCCTTTCCCACTTTCTCTCCATACCCCTTGATTCCTTTAGCCATAAGGGCGATATCTAACTCCCTCTTGAATATATCCAATGAACTGGCATCAACGACTCTCTAAGGCAGGGCATTTCACAAGTTAACAACTCTCTGAGTGAAGAAGTTTCTCCTCATCTCGGTCCTAAATGGCCTACCCCTTATCCTAAGATTGTGTCCCCTGGATCTGGACTTCCCCAACATTGGGAACATTCTTCCCGCATCTAACCTGTCCCATCCTGTCAGAGTCTTATATGTTTCAATGAGATCCCCTCTCATCCCTCCAAACTCCAATGTATAAAGGCCCGGTTGATCCAGTCTCTCCTCATATGTCAGTCCAGCCATCCCTGGAGTCAGTCTGGTGAACCTTCGCTGCACTCCCTCAATAGCAAGAACGTCCTTCCTCAGATTAGGAGACCAAAACTGAACACAATATTCCAGGTGAGGCCTCACCAAAGCCCTGTACAATTGCAGTAAGACCTCCCTGCTCCTATACTCGAATCCCCTAGCTATGAAGGCCAACATGCCATTTGCCTTCTGCACCGCCTACTGTACCTGCATGCTAACTTTCAGTGACTGATGAACCATGACACCCAGGTCTCGTTACACCTCCCCTTTTCCTAATCTGCCACCATTCAGATAATATTCTGCCTTCACATTTATCCACATTATACTGCATCTGCCATGCATTTGCCCGCTCACCTAACCTGTCCAAATCACCCTGCAGCCTCTTAGCATCCTCCTCACAGCTCACCGCCACCCAGTTTAGTGTCATCTGCAAACTTGGAGATAATACACTCAATTCCTGCATCCAAATCATTAATGTATATTGTAAAGAGCTGGGGTCCCAGCACTGAGCCCTGCGGCACTCCACTAGTCACTGCCTCCCATTCCGAAAAGGACCCATTTATCCCGACTCTCTGCTTCCTATCTGCCAACCAATTCTCTATCCACGCCAGTACATTACCCCCAATACCATGTGCTTTGTTTTTGCACACCAATCTCTTATGTGGGACCTTGTCAAAGGCCTTTTGAAAGTCCAAATATACCACATCCACTGATTCTCCCTTGTCCACTCTACTAGTTAGAGCCTCAAAAAATTCCAGAAGATTTGTCAAGCATGATTTTCCTTTCACAAATCCATGCTGACTTGGAACGATCCTGTCACTGCTTTCCAAATGCGCTGCTATTTCATCCTAAATGATTGATTCCAACATTTTCCCCACTACTGATGTCAGGCTAACCGGTCTATAATTTCCCGTTTTCTCTCTCCCTCCTTTTTTAAAAAGTTGTGTTAGATTAGCTACCCTCCAGTCCATAGGAACTGATCCAGAGTCGATAGAATATAAGAGCAGGGAGGTTATGCTTGAACTGTATAAAACACTAGAGTACTGCGTGCAGTTCTGGTCACCACATTACAGGAAATATGTGATTGCTCTAGAGAGGGTACAGAGAAAATTTACAAGGATGTTGCCTGGACTGGAGAATTTTAGCTACGAGGAAAGATTGGATCGGCTGGGGTTGTTTTCTTTGGAACTGAGGAGGCTGAGGGGAAACCTTATTGAGGTGTATAAAATTATGAGGGGCCTAGTTAGAGTGGATTTTCCCATTAGCAGAGGGGTCAATAACCATAGATTTAAAGTAAATGGTAGGAGATTTAGAGGGGATTTGTGGAGAATTATTTTCACCCAGTGGGTGATAGGGGTCTGGAACTCACTGCCTGAAAGGATGGTAGAGGCAAAAACTCTCATAGAATGTAAAAAGTACTTAGATATGCACTTGAAGTGCCGTAACCTACAAGGCTATGGACCAAGAGCTGGAAAGTGGGATTAGACTGGATAGCTCTTTGTCGGCCGGCACTGATATGATGGACCGAATGGTCTCCTTCTGTAAATTTATGATCCATGATTCATATCCAGCCCAGCCTGATTGGAAGAAAGGCTCCTCTCTCTGGTGGTTGTCGGGTTCTATGTGATTTGGAACATCTTCAACCCTGATCCAAGAGACCATGAAACTGTCACACTAAACTGGCCTGAATGCTATACTAATTGAGACTAAATTGCCTATCTCACTAGAAAGGCCCTCAGGATGGGAAATGGTGCATTGAGGGAGGGCTCCTTCTGAGGTTGGAATTGAGTAATAATTTTGATATGGCTCAGTGTTTATCTGGTCATGCTGTTTCTGGCCTGGTAGTGTTTGATGGGACAGTGTAGAGAGAGCTTTACTCTGAAAGGACACCCTCAAAGCCTCCCTGATAAAGTGCAACATCCCCACTGACACCTGGGAGTCCCTGGCCAGAGACCGCCCTAAGTGGAGGAAGTGCATCCGGGAGGGCGCTGAGCATCTCGAGTCTCATTGCCGAGAGCATGCAGAAATCAAGCGCAGGCAGCGGAAAGAGCATGTCTCACCCACCCCTTCCCTCAACAACTGTCTGTCCCACCTGTGACAGAGTCTGTGTTCTCATACTGGACTGTTCAGCCACCTAAGAACTCATGTTAAGAGTGGAAGCATTCCTTAATTCCGAGGGCTGCCGATGATGATGATGCATCTAATCTGTGCAGTATCTGACCTGGTAGTGTTTGATGGGGCAATGTAGAGAGAGCTTTATTCTGTATCTATTCCACTCTATACCTGGTCTGGGAATGGATTGAATTGGTAAACAATTATTCCCCAGGATAATTCCTCATCTCAACTTCCCCAAAAATCAGCAAAAAAGGAGAAAGTCTTTTATTTATATAGTGCCTTTCACGACCACCGAACATCCCAAAGTGCTTTAAAGCTAATAAAGTACTTTATTTTTGAAGTGTAATCACTGTTGTAATGTAGGAAACATGGCAGTCAAATTCCGCACAGCAAGCTCCCTCAAACAGCAATGTGATAATGACCAGATAATCTGTTTTTTAGCAATGTTGATTGAGTGATTAATATCAGCCCGGACTCCGGGAATAAGTCTTCTTCGAAATAGTGCCATAGGAACTTTTACGTCCACCCGAGAGGACAGACGGGGCCTCGGTTTAATGTCTCATCCAAAAGACGGAAAGATCCGATAAAAAACTGAAGCAAAACAGTTAATCAGCCTGAACATTGGGACTAATGGGAAGAGTGCCTGGTTGGCAGATTAACAACTGATTTATAGCACAGCAGACAGTGCCACTTTTTAGAAGGTGATGTGAGGTTGGGATATGTCAAAAAGATCTGTCTAAAGTAAACTTGCAAAGAAGTGACACACTGTGGGTGACAGAAGAGCCCCCAAGAACTGGCTTGCAGACAAGTTAATAGCATATGAGATTGGACTGGATGAGTCACCCATTAATGGAAACTAGCTGTGATTAATATTAATTCCGAGCTCAAATGCATCGAAAAGCACTTCTTGAAATAGCTGTTCATAACTCTTGGATTAGCTGAGGAGGCGTGAAGCCAGAGAATCTCGGATTTATTTGTAATTGCCATCTGATAATGAATTTGAAAACATGGGGGCAAAATTGCCCCTTGGCCCGATTGGGGCCGGTAACCTTCTGGGGCCGACGCTCTGCCTCGTTGGAAGAGCGCTCCTGGCGCACTCTGCAGGCCCATTGGTGGCTGCCACTGGGCCACCAGGGACGCTATCGACCGGACCAGCGTCCCAACATCCAAAATGGAAGACGCGAGGGCCACCATTGTCGGGCTGACCCAAGAGTCGTCCGACAAAGTAAAATGGAGGCCCGGGGCGATAAAGGCCCTCCCTTTAAGGGACGTCCCAGTGGTGGATGTCCGCCAACCTTGTGCCCCGCGCAGCTGGCGCTGACATCCGGCCGCGTCAGCCTCATGGTCTGCGGGGCAATTTTACCCACATGGCGCAAAGGGGTCGGCGCGAAGTGCTGAAGGGTTGGCTCGCACGGCGATGACGACATCGCCTGTTGTGTGTCGGCCCGGGGTGCTAATCTCGGGGCGCGGCTATACAGCGCCCCCCAAACCTCTGGGGCAATTTCTCCGGAGGCGTTAGCGCTGCCCTCCCCCGGGCGAAAAGGAAATTGCACCCCATTAGCGCTCCCCGGAGATACTAACGGGGCTAAAAGAAAGGGGCAATTTCGGCCCCAGAAGTTTCATATTTCTGAGCTTGCGATTTGTATCTTTGTTATGATTACTTGGCCCATATTTCGGGTAGAAGAGGCAGGGATGCTTGGAAGTGTTAGCCTTGGCTCAGTTGGTAACTCTGATTCAGAAGGTCATGAGTCCCACTCCATTACTTGAACACATAATCGTATCTGACATTTTAGTGCTGCGCTGTTAGAGGTGCTGTTTTTCAGATGAGATGTTAATCTGAGGCCCCGTCTGCCCTCTCAGGTGGATGTACAAGAGACCATGGCTCTATTTGAAGAAAGCAGGGAGATCTCCTGGTGTCCTGGTCAATATTTACTCCTCAACCAACATCACCAAAATAAATTAACTGGTCATTCATCTCATTGGTAGGGCATTTCTGTGCACAAATTGGCTGCCCTGTTTCCTTACATTACAATAGTGACTGTACTTCAAACCTACTTTATTGGCTGTAAAGTGCTTTGGGATGTCCTGAGGTTGTGAAAGGTGCTAAATAATTGCAAATTAATTATTTCTTCACTCTGAGCCAATGGATCCTAAACTCTCACAATGTTTGCAGCCGGTTGGAAAACTGCCAGACTGAATAATGCCGGGGGGCAGTGATATTAACCATGGTCCTTAGAGTAGGGGTGGGTGGGGATGGGGACCGGGTGGTGGAGTATGTCAAAGTCAGTGCATCAATTTAGAAGGGAGGGAGACTCATTTTAAAGAGTGAGGGCCTGAAATTTACCATCCCCGAAGGGATGGCTACCGTGGAGTTTGGGCGGTCGATCGAAAAAAATCGATCTGCTGCTGCGGTCGGGTACTTTTCCCTCCCCGAGCCATATTTAGCTCGGGGGGATTTCAGCGGTGATCACTTCCGCCGGAAACGGCGCGATGAAGCCGCTGTAAAGGAAGGTTTCCAGCGGTGAGCTCTGCAGCGTGCGGGACGCTGGAAAGGGACTACCACAGCACAATTCACCGAGGAAAAGGTAGGACTTTTCCCGGCAGTGCCCCCATGAAGTGTTGATGCGGTGCTCGAACGCGACACCGCTGGGGCCTTTTGGTAGGTAAATAGTTTTATTAATGTTTTTATATCATTTTCCAGCATGCATCCGCAGTATTTATCTTTTGATATCGTTTTATCAGTTATTAGTGTTTTTATTTCATTTTCCAGCATCCGCAGTATTTATCTTTTGATATAGTTTTATTAGTTATTAGTGTTTTTATTTCATTTTCCAGCATCCACAAAATTTATCTTTTCACATAATTTTATTAATTGTTTTGGCTCCATTAAACCTGCTGAGTGCTGCTCAGAGGTTTGCACATACCCCTGTACTTTTGTACAACTTTCAGGTCTGACTCGTTAGCGGAGTCCTGTGGGCTGCAGAAACCTGCTTGGCAGGGTTCACCCTGAGGATGGGAGGAGTGTTGGGAGGGCAACACCTGGTACACCTGGTCAGAAGCAGGGCGGCATGCAGGGGAAGGCATTGCAGACAGACAGCGGGCAAGGGAGGCAGCAGCCATGATTCGTTCATCCTACGCCAGACCAGTGTGCCTGGCATCTTCACCGGCCCGAATCAGGATTGCGATTGGCTGCTTGGAGACAAGGGATATCCCCTGTCCACTTGGCAACTCACTCCTTTGCGGAACCCCAGGACAGCGCCAGAGCATGCCTACAATGACGCTCATAGTGCCACCAGGTGCATCATCGAGCAGTGCATAGGCTTCTTTAAGCAGAGATTCCGGTGCCTGGACCGCTCTAGTAGCACCTTGCAGTAATCTCCTCAATGGGTCTCCATAATCGTCATGGTCTGCTGCATGTTGCACAACCTGGCCATCATGGGGGGACAGCCGCTGGAGGTCGAGACAGCAGTGTCACCTGAGGATGAGGAGGAGTATGAGGCGCAGGAGGAGGAGGATCCCCATCGCCCCAGAGCTGGGAGGCATCGACCCATCGGCACTCTGGAATCTCTCTCCATGCATTATGAACTGCCTGTCTGCGAGGTCTCCCCATGTCAGGAAACAGTATTCTTCCTCTGTCCTCCACACCGTCCATCAGTGCCTCCAGTTCCATATCAGTGAACATATCGGGGACAGTCTTAGAATACGGGGCCGCCCATTTAAAACTGAGATGAGAAATTTCTTCTCTCAGAGCATTGTAAATCTATGGAATTCCCTGCCCCAGAGAGCTGTGGAGGCTGGGTCATTGAATATATTTAAGGTGGAGATAGACAGATTTTTGAGCGATAAGGGAGTAAAGGGTTATGGGGAGTGGGCAGGGAAGTGGAGCTGAGTCCATGATCAGATCAGCCATGATCTTATTGAATGGCGGAGCAGGCTCCAGGGGCTAAATGGCCTATTGCTGCTTCTGTTTCTTATGTTCTTAACCTGTTGACTGTCCTTGCACCTCTTATACCTGCTATCCTTCCAACCTCCCTCACCCCTCAGGGCCTTACTGCAAAGCCTGGCCTTTTGCTGGCTCATTAGAAACCCTTACCGCGTGCTGAATTTCTCAGTGGTGATAACGCTCAAATTAAGACAGCCACACCGCTACAAAATCCACTTTGGAAGGGTTCATTAGCACTGGAACCCATTTGTTCACTTTTGAAACTAAATATGGGGTGGCCCAGCCACAAAACATTTTCGGCGCTAATGGCCACAAAAAGGTGAGGGAAGCACCAACTTTACAGCAGTCCTGAATTTCACCATTAGTACACCTCTTGCTTGTTGGCTAATGGGGATACTGGTAGAAAGCTTATGGGATTTTACTGTGTGCAAAATGGCTGCCATATTCACCTAAACAACAGCAATCACTTTACTTCTATGTAATTCATTGAATAGGAAACGCTGTGATATATTCTGAGAAAGATGATAAAGCGCGATTTACAAAGAAGTCTTTTCAAACCTACTATCATATTTTGGACAAAGGCTTTATTTTCACATGCCGTGTCCCTAATTTCATTACGCTGTGGCCTGATTTTCAACCCTTGCACTGTTACTAACCTGTCCAATCTCCCCGATGAAGTCTAGTGATACTAGCCAAGACAATACTTTGCAATGAAGGCCCCCTTTTCCCTGTAGAGTTCACAGATCCACTGTGTAGAATCACATGATAACAATTGCTCTCTTCAGCTCGCTGCTGGCACTTTTGAAGTAACAAGGATGAACTTCCACTAACCTCCTCCTGTAAGTTAGTTAAAGGCACTCACTGTGTGATGTTTTGGGCCTTGTGCAACAGCCTGTCATATGGTCTTACGACCCTTCACCAAGACTTGTCAACTAAAAAAAACTACTTTATAGAGCACTCTGATAAAATGACAATTGTTAACAGGTGAGGGGGGAAGTTGTACAGGTTGAACCCCCCTTATCCAGAACTCCCTTATCTGGAACCACCCCTCGTCCAGATCCATTCCTGGCCACCGGGTGGCGCATGTGCAGAACTCCGACATGAACAAATTGAAGTCCTTCCTTGCTGTCGACTCCCGCAATCGCTGGCCTGACCCCGCGATTCACTGCCCCCACCCCCACTCCCATAATCCCTCCCAGCCCCAAGCCAGCCAGCCTGATATCCCTTTGCTCAGTACCTGTACCATCCAACTTAACGTGATCACCCCTCATCCAGAAAAATCCCTTATCCAAAATAGGCCAGGTCCCAAGGGTTCTGGATAAGGGAGGTTCAACCTATATAATCAGACCCCTATCAAAGAAGTCTCCGCATCAGGAAAGAGATTCCCCCTCAGGAGATGGTCTCACCCAGGACAGACTCTTCCCATCGAGAAAGGGTTCACTATCAGGGGAGGGTCTCACCATCAGAAGAGGGTCTCACCATCATGAAAAGGTCTCAGGATCACAACATAATTACAGATGAGGAAGGCCATTTGGCTCAAGTCAATTCATTCATCCTTGTGAAGAGGAATTGTCTGATATCAGTCAAAATATTTACTAGTTTGAACCTATGTCCACCTGTCCTACTCTCAAATGAATTTAAAGTAATATTTCAGATTCACCGTTTCCATTCCGTGAACTTGCTTGTATATCTTCTTTTCATATCACCTCCTTTCCAGGCTGAAAAGCCCAAATCTCTCCATCCTTTCCTCATAATTTAGACACCTGACACTGGGGATCAGCTTTTGTCTTCTGTCTGCACTGCCTCCAGTGCTTGATAAATCTCCCTTCTGTCTCGGTGACCAGAACTGGACTCAGTATTCAAGGTTCCGTCTGACCAGAGTGCTGTACAGTTCAATCAGTACCTCATCTGACTTGAAGGGGGGCAATTTTAACATAACCCATTTGTGGGAAATCTGATGGGATTGGGTGTATTGTGGGTTTTGCACCCCGCCCGATTTTATCCTCCATTGAAGTCACTGGGCGGGGTCTAAAACCAGCATTCCACCTGATCCAATGGGTTTCCCGCAGCGCCATTTAAATTAAAATTACCCCCATAGTTTCAGCCTTGGCTCAGTGAGTCAGAAGATTGTGAGTTCAAAAACTACTCTAGACATTTGAGCACATCATTAATGCTGGCACTCCACTGCAGTACTGAGGGAGTGTTGCACTATCGAAGATGCCATCTTTCAGATGAGACGTTAAACTGAGGCCCTCAGTCTGCTTTCTAAATTTGTATTGGCTATGAGAAAACTCACTCAGCCACCAGCCTTAGCTGGATTCAAACGTAGAGGTGAAAGAGCAATATATTAACCAATTGCACCATCCAGTCCTCTTAAGATGGTAACTGGGCTCAGGAGATTTCTGAAGATTAGTATGCCACAAGTCTGATCCTGAATATCAACCTTCCTCCTAGCACCATTTGAAATAAAAACTGAATAAGTTTAATGAGGAATTTTTCTCCATACCTCTGTTTCTGTGGGACATGCATCATTAAAATAAGGCAACAGTTTCAACAACAGTAGCTTGAAAGATATTCCTGAAAAATATATTTTTATAAAGGAAGAATTTGCAGGGCGATGGACAAAGAGCGGTCAAGTGGGACTAATTGGATAGCTCTTTCACAATGCCAACACAGGCATGATACATAGAAACATAGAAAATAGGTGCAGGAGCAGGCCATTCTGCCCTTCTGGCCTGCACCGCCATTCAATAAGATCATGGCTGATCATTCCCTCAGTACCCCTTTCCTGCTTTCTCTCCATACCTCTTGAACCCCTTAACCGTAAGGGCCATATCTAACTCCCTCTTGAATATATCCAGTGAACTGTCATCAACAACTCTCTGCAGCAGGGAATTCTGAGTGAAGAAGTTTCTCCTCATCTCAGTCCTAAATGGCCTATCCCTTATCCTAAGACTATGTCCCCTGGTTCTGGACTTCCCCAACATCGGGAACATTCTTCCTGCATCTATCCTGTCCATTCCCATCAGAATCTTATATGTTTCTATGAGATCCCCTCTCATCCTTCTAAACTCCAGTGAATAAAGGCCTAGTTGATCCAGTCTCTCCTCATATGACAGCCCAGCCATTCCTGGAATCAGTCTGGTGAACCTTCGCTGCACTCCCTCAATAGCAAGAACATCCTTCCTCAGACTAGGAGACCAAAACTGAACACAATATTCCAGGTGAGGCCTCACTAAGGCCCTGGTACAACTGCATTAAGACCTCCCTGCTTCTATATTCAAATCCTCTAGCTATGAAGGCCAACATACTATTTGCCTTCTTTACTGCCTGCTGTACCTGCGTGCCCACTTTCAGTGACTGATGAACCATGACACCCAGGTCTCGTTGCACCTCCCCTTTTCCTAGTCTGCCGCCATTCAGATAATATTCTGCCTTCGTGTTTTTGCCACTAAAATGGATAACCTCACATTTATCCACATTATACTGCATCTGCCATGTATTTGCCCACTCACCTAACCTGTCCAAGTCACCCTGCAGCTTCTTAGCGTCCTCCTCACAGCTCACACCGCCACTCAGTTTAGTGTCATCTGCAAACTTGGAGATATTACACTTTATTCCTGCATCCAAATCGTTAATGTATATTGTAAAGAGCTGGGATCCCAGCACTGAGCCCTGCGGCACTCCACTAGTCACTGTCTGCCATTCTGAAAAGGACCTGTTTATCGCTACTCTCTGCTTCCTGTCTGCCAACCAGTTCCCTATCCACATCAGTATATTACCCCCAATACCATGTGCTTTGATTTTGCACACCAATCTCCTGTGCGGGACCTTGTCAAAAGCCCTTTGAAAGTCCAAATGCACCACATCCACTGGTTCTCCCTTGTCCACTCTGCTAGTTACATCCTCAAAAAATTCCAGAAGATTCGTCAAGCATGATTTCCCTTTCATAAATCCAGACTGACTTGGTCCGATTCTGTCACCGCTTTCCAAATGGGCTGCTGTGATGGGAGGATGGCCTCCTTCTGTGCTGTATAATTCTATGAAAGCATTTTTTATTTTTGCTTGCTATGTTAGTCCCTTAACCACTATTACTAAAACAGAATATCTGGTCATTACTTCAACGCTGTTTGTGGGACCTTGCCGTGTGCAAATTGGCTGCTATGTTTCCATTCCAACAATGATTACACTCCAAGACTGCATCATTGGCTGTAAAGTGCCTTGTGACGTCCTGAGGTTGTGAAAGGTGCTATATAAATGCAAGTCTTTATCTTTCTTTTGATTTAGAACTTAGCAACTGTGACGAATTCCATGGCTACACACTCCGATTAAGTTTCCAACTGATTAGTCAGGAGTTGAGCAGACAGTCAGTTGTGCAGTTGTTTGGAAACAAAACACAGAAAAAAAAACCCTACTTGCTTAATAAACTGCCAAAGAGACAACTGTTATTGTTGGCAAAGTACCAGCTTGGCTCTTTCCTCTGAGTCAGTAGGTTCAAGCCTCTTTTCTGGATTTCAGCACGTAATCTAGGCTGACACTTCAGTGCAGTACTGCAGGAGTGCTGCGCTGTCAGATGTGCCGACCTTCTGATGAGATGTTAAACTATCTGCCTGTTAAGGTGGACATTAAAGAACCCGTGTAATCAATGAAGAATCATTTTTATCCTGGTTACCTGGTCAATATTCCTCTCTCAACCAATAGCATTGAAAGATCCAGAATGACTGCTCTTTGTTGTTTGTGGCATCCTGCCTTATGCAAAATGGCTGTTATAGTGGTTTCCATTTCAAAGTAATTAATTGTATGTGAAGCACTTAGAGATACGAGGATGCTAAATGTATGTACATGAATGAAAGGTGTGCCATGGAATCTTTAATATCCCATAGGACAGGCAGAAGAGGATCTTAGCTTAACATGTCACCCAAAAAACAGTATCCCAGACAGCAGAATGCACTTGGAATACTGTGTCCAGTTTTGGTTTCCTCACATGATGGGTGATATTGAGGCTTCGGAAAGGGTGTAGAGGAGGGCCAAGAGACTAATTCCCAGTTTAATGCATCATAGTTGTCAAGATAAGCTAAAAGATTTGGGATTCTACAATTTAGAGAAGCGTAGACTTAGAAGTGATTTGATTGAGGTTTAAAAATAATTAAGGGAATAGATTGTGTTCCAGTTGACAAGTTTGTTTCAATTTAATAGGTTATGAAGGACCAGGGGTCACAAATTTAAGTTGTAAAATGCTAGATCTAGGCTAGATGTCAGGAGATGGTTCTTTTCCCAGATAATAGTGGACTTCTGGAACAGGTTGCCGTCTCGTGCGGTGGAAGCTGATTTGCTGAATACCTTCAAGCCAGAGCTGGACCTGTTTCTGGTTGGGGTGGAGATCATCTCTTACAGAAGGTAGGTATTGCAGGGAATTCAGGGCCAGAGTGATCTCCTGGACTCGTTTTGATTCCCTAAATGGTTTAGAGAGGAATTTCCTAGATTTTTCCCCCCAAATTGCCCTGTTTTCTTGTCTCTCCAAGGAGATCACATGATTTTGTGTGGGGCAGAGTGTATATATTGTGATACAGAAGGTATCACAATTGTGTGGGACAGGCTCGATGGACCAGAGGGCCTTTACCTCTGTCATTGTTCATATGATCGTATGTACCTCGGTATTATCCTAGATCTTGGATTCTGATACTAGAAATCCTTTCAGGCTTCTTTCTTTTAATTTATTCATGGGATATGGGCGTCGCTGGCAAGGCCAGTATTTATTGCCCATCCCTAATTGCCCTTGAGAAGGTGGTGATGAGCTGCCTTCTTGAACTGCTGCAGTCCGTGTGGTGAAGGTACTCCCGCAGTGATGTTAGGGAGGGAGTTTGTGGATTTTAATCCAGCGACGATGAAGGAATAGCGATATATTTTCAAGTCAGGATGGGGTGTGACTTGGAGGGGAACTTGCAGGTGATGCTGCTCCCATGCGTGTGCTGCCCTTGTCCTTCTAGGCGGTAGAGAGCGCAGGTTTGGGAGGTGCTACTGAAAAAGCCTTGGCGAGTTGCTGCAGTGCACCTTGTAGATGGTACACGTCATCATCATCATCATCATCATCATAGGCAATCCCTCGGGATCGTGCAGGTGGTACACACTGCAGCCACAGTGTACTGGTGGTGGAGGGAGTGAATGTTTAAGGTGGCAGATGGGATAGCAATCAAGTGGGCTGCTTTGTCCTGGATGGTGTCGAGCTTCGTGAGTGCTGTTGGAGCTGTATTCATCCAGGCAAGTTGAGAATATTCCATCACACTCTTGATTTGAGCCTTGTAGATGGAGGAAAGCCTTTGGGGAGCCAGGAGGTCAGTCACTTACCACAGAATACCCAGCCTCTGACCTGCTCTTGTTGCCACAGTATTTGTGTGGCTGGTCCAGTTAAATTTCTGGTCAATGGTGACCCCCAAGATGTTGATGGTGAGTGATTTGGTGATGGTAATGTCGTTAAATGACAAGGGGAAGTGGTTAGACTCTCTCTTGTTGGAGATAGTCATTGCCTGGTACTTGTGTGGCGTGAATGTTACTTGTCACTTATCAGCCCAAGCCTGAATGTTGTCCAGGTCTTGCTGCATGCGGGCACAGACTGCTTCACTATCTGAGGAGTTGCGAATGGAACTGAACACTGTGCAATCATCTGTCTTCAATTTCCAGGAGTCCATCACTGAATCGAAGGAATCAAATATATCAGAGTTTTTTCCTTAGATTTCTCTAGCATGCTTTATAAATGTGATGTGAAGAAGCACTTACCAAATGTGCTAGTGATATCTAGTGGAGGAGCCAATTACCAATCTTACATATGAACGTATGAAAAAGACGGGCTGGTCCATCCAATCTGTCCCATTCAGCCATGTTTCAACTAAGGAACATAACCCCCTCCCCCCTCCAACGCACCCCATGTAATTTCCTGCGAGAGGCAAGAAACGCATTAATGAAAACCTTAGTCCAATTCAGGGAAAGAAAGAATTCTGGGAAATTCATCTCCAATCCCTGACCTCCAAAGAGGATCAGAAATGTGTTCAAGGATATAACAGTGACCATGGGCTACATCACCCAAGACAAGCTTTTTCTTGGATAGGATACAAGAAAAAGCTTCTCCTCCAATAGATGATTCTTCTCTTCATCCCAGTGCTTTTAAATCTACCTGAGAGGGCAGACAGGGCCTCGGTTTAATGTCTAATCTGAAAGATGGTATCTCACAGTGCAGCACTCCCTCGATACTGCGCTAGAGTGTGCTCCAGTTTCTAGAGCGGGGGCTTGAACCCATAACCTTCTGACTCAGAGGCAAGAGTGCTACCACTGAACCACGGCTGACAGCATGTGGATGTTAAAGATCCCTTGGCACTATTGGAGGAAGAGCTGAAAATTCTCCCGGTGTCCTGGCCAACATACATGCCTTCCTCAACCAAAACCACCAAAAAAACAGATTAACTGGTCTCATTTGCTACTTGTGCAATCTTGCTGCATGTGTTTACCTGCACAACAGCACTTCAGAGATTAGTTGTGAAGCAATTTTTGTTGTCCTGAGGACATGAGCACTCTTGAAACTCTCTTCCAAACTAGAAAAGGGAATCGGTTGCTGTCCAGTGACCCCTGCTGGACAAATGCGTGCATAAAGATGTCAGGTGAGGACAGGAATGGGCTCGGATGTAATGCTCCCCATGGTTTATTTACCTGTTAACTCTCATACATCCAGAATGGGCATATTGGTGAGATTTGGAGAAAACGCAACACCTGTGGATCTGGCCCCGGACTCCCACCTCTAGCCCTCGGTGCCCAACCCTCAACCTCTAGCCACACCTCCAACATCTTCAGGAGAGGAGAGAAAATTAGGAAGAAAATATTATTTCCCATCCTTTTTATACTGGCTTGATGACATTCGATAGAGGTTTGCAATGCAGAAGAAGGCCTATGAGCCCATCACGTCTGTACTGGCTCTTTAGTAGAACCATCCCACTGTGCCACTCTCTCCCCATAACCCTGTATCCTTCTCTGCTTGAAATATTTATCCAATTTCCCCACAAAAGATGCAATGCTCTCTGTCATAAAGCATTCCATGCCCCAACAACTCTCTGAGAAAAGTGATGTTTCCAGCTTTCTCTCAACACTTTCCTAGTGACAATTTTAAATTGATGACTCTGGTTTCTGAATCTGAACCAGAAGTCCTTCCTCCTCTGCCCCATTTTTCACGGCTAATTTTGTGCGTGTTCCTTTTGCCTTATTCAGGTTGATGCAGATGATGTCATTACCAGAGATGAACAGATTTACTTGCTGCTTCACGCTAAATGGAAGTGCGAGCAGAAGTTGAAGTCCAGAATGGGGAAAGCTGCTGGTGAGTCCGTCCTTTAATTTCGTTAACTACAACTTATATTTATACCGTGCCTTTAATATAGTAAATGTTTCAAGGTGGTTCACAATAACATATAACACCAAAGAAGGCGACATTAGGAGGGGCTTGGTCAAAGAGGTAGGTTTTAAGGAGCGTCTTAAAGGATGAGAGGGGTGGAGAGGCTTAGGTCCTGTATGGCCAAGGGCACGACTGCCAAAGAAAATTGGGAATGCACAAGGGCAGAATTAGAGGAATGCAGAGTTTGCGGAGGGTTATCGGGCCGGAGGAGGTTTCAAAGATTGGGAGCGGTGAGGGCATGGAGGGCTTTGAACACAAGATTTAAAAACACAAGGGTGCTGAAATTGCCCTCGGCAGGAAATTGGGGAGGGCACTTTGAATTAACCGGAAGTTTACTGCCCGGCGTGAGTCAGAAGAGCCGGAAAATTGGGCTCTTTAACTCTGACACTGCCTCCCAGCACTTTGGGGCGCTGTTTGAGTCAGTATAGAGGCAGGTTTGCGAGGGAGTGGGGCGGTGATAATGTCGCGCTGACGCATTGCAATGCCCCTCCCCTTCGCTATGAGGCGGAAGTGGAGCCCACTGGGCCACCAGGGAGGGGCTCAGCCAGACCAGCGGCCCGGCATCCAAGGGGTGATGCCGAGCTGCCTATTGGCGGCCCGGCCGAACCAGCGGCCACCAGTGTCGGGCCGACTCAGGAGTCGGCCGACAATTAAAACAAAATGGCGACCACAGCAGTGCGCCCTCCCCTTTAAGGGTGGCTGCACCACCCAGCCACTGGCTGCTTCCCACTTTGTGAAGCTGTTGGGGGCACCGACTGGCGGTGGCCGCGCTCCCGCAGGGCAATTTCCCCCGTGGGGTGGTAAGGGGTTGCCGCCGGGCGGGACGGAAACACGGGGTGTGGTGGAAACCCATTCCCGCCACCCAGGCTCGGGGGCAATTGCAGATGGGTCGGCCCTGCCACCTTCCCCTGGGCGGAAAGGACATTAGAGGCGGTAACGGGCCTTAAAGAAGGGGGCAATTTCCCCCGAAGAATTTTTAAATGGAAGCATTTGGGGAAAGGGAACCAATGTTGGTCAGTGAGTACAGGGGTGGTGAATGAGTGGGACATGGTGTGAGTTAGGATAAATTCTGTAGCTGTGTGAAGTAGCAATGATCAGGGGAAGATAGAGTGAGGCCGAAATTGCTCTTGCCCCAAAATAAATACCTTCCGAAATAAATTATTATTCTCCGCCCCAATCCTTGGCATCTTTAAAGAATTTCATTTTTCCGGATGGTGTTTGAGGCGGTTGAGGGGCGGAAGTGGTTCGGGAGTGGAAGGTGGGCGGTGTCATCAGTGTCATTCAGTTAAAGGGGAGGGCCGGTGCAAGTTCTACAGCTACTTGAGTGGTGCCTACTGGGCCACCAGGGAGAGTTTCGGCTGGGCCAGAGGTCCAGCACCCAAGATGAGGTGCCGGCTGCCTGTTGGCAGCCCGGACAAACTCGTGGCTGCCATTGTCGGGCCAACTTCAGAGTCGGCCGACAAATAAAATAAAATGGCGCATGGGAAAAGTTGTCGGGGGCAACAAGCAGAAAGGGGTCACCGCCAGGCGGGAAGGGGTCGGCGTGTGGCCGACGGGGCGGCCACATGGACGGGATGGCCCAACCGCCTGCCCCCGGTCGGAACGGCCTTAACGCCCCATTACTGCCTCTTAGAGTAAAGTAATGGACTTTAAGGAGTGGGGGAAATTTCGGCAATTTAAAGTTAACAGTAAAAACATTACTGCTACGGTGCGTTGAAAAGCAATGTCGCTGATTAAAGGGACCGTGGCAAAATTAAATGGAATGTGGATGGACTTTAAATGGTGAAACTAAGGATCTGGCCATAATAGAATATGAAATGTGTGCAACTGGTCAGGAACTGTGAAATATGTACACGGTAACAGGAAATGTGAAATGTGTACAAATGGTGACAGGATCTGTAAACCTGTGCGCAAATGGTACAGGAACTGTGAAATGTGTGCAAGTGGTGACAGGTACAGGAACTGTGAATTACGTGCAAAATTTGACAGGAACTGTACAATGTTTGCAAATGGTGACAGGATCTGTGAAACTGCACGCAAATTTTACAGGAACTGTGAAATGTGTGCAAGTGGTGACAGGTACTGTGAACTGTGTACACGGCAACAGGAACTGTGAATCACGTGCAAAATGTGACAGGAACTGTGAAACAGCGCCCACATAAATACTGGGATGATATAATTTGACCTTTGCACTGCTCAGTTGTTGATCGAGCAATAGCCAGGGTGTTGCCGCTGCAAACTGAAAGTGCACCTGCCCAGATGCCAGCTTGGCTGGGTTGTTCCCTCTATCCGGTGAAACTCAACATCCAGAATTAAAACTTGAAGAATGGTGAATTGGAGACCCAGGGCGGTAAAAGTTTGGAGGAATCAATTTAGTTTGAGAACGAGCACCTCATACAATCATAGAATCATAGAATTATAGAAGTTTACAGCATGGAAGGAGGCCATTTCGGCCCATCGTGTCCGTGCCAGCCAACAAGAGGCTATCCAGCCTAATCCCTCTTTCCAGCTCTAGGTCCGTAACCCTGCAGGTTATAGCACTTCAGGTGCACATCCAAGTACTTTTTAAATGTGGTGAGGGTTTCTACCTCTACCATCCTTTCAGACAGTGAGTTCCAGACTCCCACAACCCTCTGGGGGAAGAAATTTCCCCTTAAATCTCCTCTAAACCTTTTACTAATTACTTTAAATTTATGCTCCCTGGTTGTTGACCACGCTTCTAAGGGAAATAAGCCCTTCCTATCCATTATATCTAGACCCTCATAATTTTATACACCTCAATGAGGTCTCCCCTCAGCCTCCTCTGTTCCAAGGAAAACAAACCCAACCTATCCAATCTGTCCTCATAGCCAAAATTCTCCACTCCTGGCAACATCCTCATAAAGCTCCTCTGCATCCTCTCCAGTGCAATCAAGTCCTTCCTGTAATGCGGTGAACAGAACTGCACGCAGTACTCCAGCTGTGACCTAAGCAGTGTTTCATACAGTTCAAGCATAACCCCCCCTGCTCTTGTATTCTATGCCCCGGCTAATAAGGCAAGCATTCCGTATGCCTTCTTAACTACCTTATCTACCTGGCCTGCTACTTTCAGGGATCTGTGGACATGCACTCCAAGGTCCCTTTGTTCCTCTACACTGCTCAGTGTCATACCATTTAATGTGTATTACCTTTCCTTGTTAGCCCTCCCCAAATGCATTCCCTCACACTTTTCTGGATTAAATTTCATTTGCCACTGTTCTGCCCACCTGACCAGTTGATTGATATCTTCCTGCAGTCCGCAGCTTTCTTCTTCATTATCAACCATACAGACGATTTTAGTATCATCTGAAAACTTCTTAATCATACCCCCTATATTCAAATTTAGATAATTGATGTATACCACAAAAGGCAAGGGACCTAGTACTGAGCCCTGTAAAACCCCACTAGAAACACCCTTCCAGTCACAAAAACACCTATTAACCATTACCCTTTGCTTCCTGTCTCTGAGCCAATTTTGGATCCAACTTGCCACTTTGCTCTGGATCCCATGGGCTTTTACTTTCGTGACCAGTCTGTCATGTGGGACCTTATCAGAAGCTTTGCTAAAATCCATACACACTACTTCATATGCACTGCTCTCATCGACCCTCCTGGTTACCTTCTCAAAAAATTCAATCAAGTTAGTCAGACACAACCTTCTCTTGACAAATCCGTGTTGACTGTCCTTGATTAATCCGTGTCTTTCTCAATGAAGATTTATCCTGTCCTTCAGGACTTTTTCCAATACTTTTCCCACCACTGAGGTTTAGCTGACTGGCCTGTAATTACTTGGCCTATCGCTTTCTCCCTTCTTAAACAAATGTACCACATTAGCAGTCCGCCAGTCCTCTGGCACCACACCTGAAACCAGAGAGGATTGGAAAATGACAGTCAAAGCCTCTGCTATTTCCTCTTTTGCTTCGCTTAACAGCCTGGGATACATTTCATCTGGGCTTGGGGGGACTTATCCACTTTCAAAGCTGCTAAACCCCTTAATAGCTCCTCTCTCATTATATTTATTTCATCTAATACCTCACACGGTCCTCCTCAATAGCAGTGTCTGCATCGCCCCTCTCTTTTGTGAAAACAGACGCAAAGTATTCATTAAGAACCATACCCACATCTTCCGCCTCCACACATAGATTACCGTCATCGTCTCTAATAGGCCCACCCTTTCTTTAGTTATCCTCTTGCTCTTAATATATTTATAAAACATCTTTGGGTTTTCCTTGATTTTACTTGCCAAGAATCTTTCATGCTCTCTTTGCTTTCCTAACATACCTTTGGATCTCACCCCTGGACTTTCTATACTCCTCGAGAGATTCTGCAGTATTTAGCCCTCGGTATCTGTCATAAGCTTCATTTTTTTTCTTTATCCTACCTTGTATGTCCCTAGACATCCAGGGGGCTCTAGATTTGTTAGTCCCACCCTTTTTCTTTAAGGGCACATATTTGGCCTGAACCCTGCGGATCTCCTCCTTGAATGCCTCCCACTTCTCTGACACCGATTTACCTTCAGGTGGCTGTTTCCAGTCCACTATGGCTAAATCACCTCTCAGCTTAGCAAAAGTAGCTTTTCCCCAATTTAGAACTTTTATTACTGGTCTAACCTTGTCCTTTTCCATAACTACCTTAAATCTAACTGAATTATGGTCACTAGCACCCCACTAGTGATACTCTCCCACTGATACTCCTTCCACCTGCCCAGCTTCATTCCCGAAAACTAAATCCAGAATCACCCCCTCCCGTGTTGGGCTTACTACATGCTGGCTAAAAAAGTTCTCTTGAATGCATTTTAGGAATTCTGCACCCTCTATACCCTTCACACTATTGTTGTCTCAGTTAATATTAGGATAGTTGAAATTCCCTACTATTACTGCTCTATGGTTTTTGCACTTCTCAGAAATTTGCCGACATATTTGCTCTTCTATCTCCCTCTCACTGTTTGGGGGTCTATAGTACACATCCAGCAGTGTGATCACCCCTTTTTTGTTTTTCAGTTCGACCCATATGGCCTCATTTGGTGATTGCTCTAACATATCATCCTTCCTCACAGCTGTAATAGTTTCTTTAATCAATACTGCAATCCCCCCTCCCTTTTTACCCCCCTCTCTATCCTGATTGAAAATCCTGTAACCAGGAATGTTAAGCTGCCATACCTGCCCCTCTTTTAGCCATGTCTCTGTAATAGCTATAATATCATACTCCCAAGTGTCTACCTGCACTCTCAGCTCATCAGCCTTATTCGCTGTACTCCTTGTATTGAAGTACAGGTTGAACCACTTTTATTCCGCACTCTTTTATCCGGCAACCTCCCTTGTCTGGCATCATTCCCGGCCCCGGGGGGGGCACATGCGCAGAACACGGTCAGGTCGTTGACAGCAGTGTTGTCAGCAGTACCTGGTAAGGTCTGTAAGAACGTTATATGCCTGATAGAGAAAATGCTGTTTTCTGGGGCTGGCCATGTGTCCTGGGGCCGGCCACTCCTCCTCTCCCCGCCGCCTCCGGTGCTCCCTCTGAGGCCGGGTCGGCACGCTGGCTAAGGATTCCCAGTAGCTGCAACAAGGCAAGTACAGCCTCAGGGAACAATCCTTCTGGGCCTCCTGGCCCCGCAGGCTTCCCCAGCAGTCCCCCCCGCCCCACCTTAGGGTCGGGGATCGGACATCGCCCCCACTGCTCCCTGGGGATCAATCACCCGCCCCCAGGTTCAGGGATCAGACGCCCCGCTTCGGGTTCGGGGATCGGACCTCGCCAGGGATCGATCTCACCACCCCGGGTCAGGGATCATAACCCCCTCCCCCCCACCCCCAGGTATCGCCCCTCCCTGGGCTCAGTGATCGGACCCCCCCCGTGGACAAATCTCACCCCGGGTTGTGGATCGAAACCCCCTTCGGGGGTTGGGGATTGGACCTCGCCAGGGAGCAGGCCCAGTTGGCAAGGTGACCTGACACGGCCTTACCTCCACCACAAATTCCCGTTCGTTCACTGCAAATCCCTTGGAGGTCGGAAGCTTGTCGATCGGTCACGGATGATCAAAATGAGGCGGGGGGAGGATAAGGCACTTCCTCGAGCAAGGTTCTGCCTCTGTCCCTGTACCGGTCACTATAACCTTGGCCTCATGTTCCGCACATGGCTCTCTCCGCGACCGGCGCGCTGCGTCCTGGGGCCGGCCGCTCCTCCTCTCCCCGCTGCCTCCGGGCCGACTGAGGTGCTGAAGCTGGGCCCGAAATGCTGACCTCCCGTCATCCGGCAAATTCTCTTATCCAGCACAGGGCATGTCCTGAGGGTGCCAGACAAGGGAAGTTCAACCATTTAGTACAGTCAGATCTCCTTGTTGACAATTACTAGCCTTTGTTTCCTCTGTCCTTTAAATTCACTTTCTACATTTTTGCTTTCCAATTCCAGCTTTACTTCCCTCCTTACTGAATCTATTCTCAGGTTCTCACACCTTTGGCATCATCGGAGGAGTATAGCAGAAGCGACTGAGCTGATACAGCGAGACAAGGGCAGCCCATTGAACTCAAGTCATTAAATAATAAAATCGGCTCCAAGTTGTTTGCTTGCTGAAGGAGCTCAACCTCTCAGTGATGTGTAAAGCCTTGCTGTGAAACATTCCATAGTTTATTATTATTTATTTTTATAAGAGGCACTGAGTGATCTATCCTTTTTGCCAGCTTTAACAAGCCATCTCAGAGCTTGTGCTGAAGGAGGGTGTGAAGGAGGGGGATGGGCAGGTGGGAAAACCGTGGCGGCCTCATTGGCAGGATGCCCTCACCCTACTGCCTGCCAACCTGAGTCACAGCATCAAGTGCAAAAAAAGGCTTAATTGGCAGAATGTGCTACCTCAGCGGCCTCTGATGGGCACCGAGCACTGGGAATTGAGTCTAAAAATGATGTGACATTCACTTAAACATTTTTTAAAATAAAGGCAAATTGTCAGTTGTTAAGAAAAAAAGCATTCATATATATAGAACTAACAAAATATTCATAGTGCTGCCCTACGGTCCTTATATATCAATTATATTTTTTTATATACATATGTAAAGACTGTAAAATAACAGCATTTATATAGCACCTTTCATGACTTCAGGACGTTCCCAAGTGCTTTACAGCCAATGAAGTACTTTCTGAAATGCAGTCACTGTGGGAATGAAGGCAACATGGCAGCCAGTTTGCGCACAGCAAGTTCCTGCAAACGGCTATGAGATACAGGATTGGATCATCTGTTTTTTAGTGATCTTAACGACTGAATGCATTACCATAAATTTTTTCGCTGATTCGCCTGGTTAAAATTGGGCCCATTTTTTTCTGCATATTCATTTTGATAAGACCTGCCTAAACCTCTCTGCCTCTCTACCTCTCTTTCCTCCTTCAAGATGTTCCTTAAAACATACCTCTTTGACCAAGCTTTTGGTTACCTATGGTTATTTCTACTTATGTGGCTTGGTGTCAAATTTTTAGCATATAATACTTCTGTGAAGTGCTTTGGAACATAAGAACATAAGGAATAGGAGGAGTGGGCCATACGGTCCCTCGAGCCTGCTCCGCCATTTAATAAGATCATGGCTGATCTGATCATGGACTCAGCTCCACTTCCCCGCCCGCTCCCCATAACCCTTTATCCCCTTATCGTTTAAGAAACTGTCTATTTCTGTCTTAAATGTATTCAATGTCCCAGCTTCCACAGCTCTCTGAGGCAGCAAATTCCACAGATTTACAACCTTCTGAGAGAAGAAATTTCTCCTCATCTCTGTTTTAAATGGGCGGTCTCTTATTCTAAGATCATGCCCTCTAGTTCTAGTCTCCCCCATCAGTAGAAACATCCTCTCTGCATCCACCTTTCAAGCCCCTTCGTAACCTTATACATTTCGATAAGATCACCACTCATTCGTCTGAATTCCAATGAGTTGAGGCCCAACCTACTCAACCTTTCCTCATAAGACTTTGGGACGTTTCACTACGTTAAAGGCGCTATATAAATACAATAGCAAATCAGCAAGTGGAGGTAACTGGACTTTACCAGGTGAAAAGTTTTGATTTAAACTTGCTTTTGGGATTCATTATAATCTGACATTGACTGAAAAAGGATTAATTTTTTTAGTGATTTAGAATGACTTTAGCTATGGCAGGATTTAGCAACTCTGCTTACAAGCTTTATCTTTCAGGCTTTTGGCTAGCACAGTCTGGATTGAACCAGTTACCTAATTGCAACATTATCAAGATTGTTTGTTAAGGGAGTGTCTCCAAATTATATACCCTAACTGATGTGAAACATTGATGCTTCGTGAACGCAAGGGAATACTAACATTGGATCAGTGCACCTGGACCAATCAACTGCTACTCCAGTGGGGTGTGGGATGGAGGGTCAGAATGAGGGACAGAGAGAACCATTCTAATCCCCAGAACCATCATCTAACACCTGAAATGGTACATAATGTTCACCAATTTAGGGCAATAAATCTTTTAGAACTGCTACATATTTCATAGATATAAAAAAATTACTTGTCAGTGATAGCTGGAACCTATGGGCAACGGCCCAAGGGAATTGTGGGGCGGCTGTTTTTAGCAGTGTGGTCAGGGGTTATGTACTGAATTTTACTGCAAACATAACCAGCCTTGTTTCAAGTTTCCCTGCTATACAGAAGCGTGCTCTGTATACCAGGCCACCGCTGCCTGCTCTCATCCAAACACCTAAAATTAGCCTTTAAGAATATTTCATTACCAAATACCACAATATCCTTTTTTTTCCTTCTCTGGGTGACAGTGTGTCACTATTTTAACATAGTACTGCTTTGCAAAAATAAAATAAAAATCCACACATGCACGCGGCCAGGGTCCGACTGACAGAGTGGGATCACAGACACATGGGCCTCTGAAGCAAGGCAGCCAAAAATAACTTTCTTGTTTACCAAAATCTTTGTAATTCAAGATTGTTTTTCTTCAAGTTAGGAGAATCGGGAGAATAACATTTGCAGGAAATTTTAAATGGGCAGCGGACTCACGCTGCTGGTGGGACTGGGGATGGGGCTTGGTTCCTGCAATATCGTATCTTCTTTGATTTTCTTTGCTGCTGATTTCCCCCCTCCTCTCCTCAGTGCGCTGTCTCATGCTGGGGTAAAGTTGCACCATCATCTGCTGAACTCGTGCCTCACTCATGTGTTTATTCTTCAGCTCTTTTAATAAAGTATATATACAGGAATGTTATACCCAATAAAGCATGGCGTGCTATTATATAATATATACAGGAATGTTATACCCAGTAATACATGGTGTGTTATATATACAGGAATATTACATCAATGTTACACACGGTGTATTATTATATAATATACAGGAATGTTACACCAATGTTGCACACCAAGAGGTGTATTATTATATATTTTACACGCATCTTTCTCCAGTTTCTCTCCGATCTCCCCTCATGACCTCTCCGCGCTCATCTTGTCCATGAGATCCACTTCCTGCTCCCTCGATCTTATTCTCACCAAACTGCTGACCACCCAACTTTCTTTTCTGACTCCCATGTTAGCTGACAGTGTTAACTGTTCTCTCTCCCCTCTTACTGTCCCTCTCTCCTTCAAAATGTGCCGTTATCACCCCTCTCCTCAAAAAACTAACCGTTGACCCCCTCCGTTCTTGCAAACTACCCCCCCATTTCCAATCTCCCTTTCCTCTCCAAAGTCCTTGAGCGTGTTATCGCCTCCCAAATCCGTGCTTCTCTTTCCCAGAATTCCATGTTTGAATCCCTCGAATTAGGTTCCTGTCCCTGCCACAGTACGAAAACAGCTCTCAACAAAATCACAAACGACATCCTTTGTGACTGTGACAAAGGTAAACTATCTCTCCTTGTTCTCCTCAACCTGTCCACAGCCTTTGACACAGTTGACCACTCCATCCTCCTCCAACGCCTCTCCACCGTTGTACTGCACTTTCCTGGTTCCATTCATATCTATCTAATGGTAGACAGAGAATCACCTGCAACGGCTTCTCCTCCCACCCCCATATCGTTACCTCTGGTGCCCCCCAAGTATCTATCCTTGCCCACTGCCCCCTCCCCCCTTCTATTTCTCATCTGCAGGCTACCCCTTGGTGACATCATCCAAAAACACAGCGTCACTTTCCACATGTATACTGACGACATCCATCTCCATCTCTCTACTACCTCTCTCAACCCTTCCACAGTCTTTAAATTGTCAGACTGCTTGTCCGACATCCAGTTCTGGATGGGCAGAAATTTTCCCCAATTAAATATTGGGAACATCAAAGCCATTTGTCTACAGTCCCCAACTCAAACTCCGTTCCTGAGCCACTGATTCCATCCCTACCTTCTGTCTGAGGCTGAACCAGACTATTTACAACTTTGGTATCATATTTGACCCTGAAATGAGCTTCCAACCACATATCTGCGGCATAACTAAGACCGCCTTTTTCTACCTCCGTAACATCACCGGTCTCCCCCCTACCTCAGCTCATCTTCTGCTGAAACCCTCATCCATGCCTTTGTTATCTCTACATTTGACTATTCCAATGCACTCCTGGCTGGCCACCCACATTCTACCCTACATAAACTTGAGGTAATCCAAAACTCGACACTCAGTGTCCTAACTCACACCAAGTCCAATTCACCGATCACCCCTGTGCTCGCTGACCTACATTGGCTCCTGGTTAAGCAACACCTCGATTTTAAAATTCTCATCCTCGTTTTCAAATCCCTCCATGGCCTTACCCCTCCCTATCTCTGTAATCTCTTCCAGCCCCACAAGCGCCGCGTTCCCCCACCCCCCGAGATATCTGTGTTCCTCTTGTTCTGCTCTCTTGAGCGTCCCTGATTATAATTGCTCAACCATTGGTGGCTGCACCTTCTGTTGCCAAGGACCTAAGCTCTGGAATTCCCTCTCGAAACCTCTGCTTCTATACTGCTCTTTCCTCCTTTAAGATGCTCCTTAAAACCTACCTCTTTGACCAAGCTTTTGGTCTTCTGCTCTAATTTCTCCTTACATGGCTCCATGTTAAATTTTTGTCTTATAATACTCCTGTGAAGCGCCTTGGGACATTTTACTACTTAAAGACACTATATAAATACAAGTTTTTTATATTGTTGTTGAATATTATACCCCTTAATGCACTGTGTGTTATCTATACAGGAGTGTAATACCAAGGAACACAAAATGTATTATTATATAATATATACAGGGATGTTATATCCAGTAACATCCAGCGTGTTATCTATACAGTAGTGTTATATCTAGTAACACCCAATGGGTTATCTGTGCAGTATTATTATACCCAGTAACAAATAGTGTTACATAGAAATCAATGGAAATAAGAATCAGGAGATATATAAAACCTGCTGCTAATTCACCCGCTTTACACTATCGTACCAAGTCAAAACCTACTGCCACGGTGTGTTATTACAGAGCATGTACAGGGGTGTTATACCCAGTACCAGACAGCGTGTACCTATAGAATATGTACAGAGGTGTTATACCCAGTACCAGACAGCATATACCTATAAAACATGTACAGGAGTGTTAACCTGGGAGTGCTTGATGCAACCATATGGAGGGAACTTTACTCTGTATCTAACCCACAATGTACCTGATCTGGGGTGTTCAATGTGACAGTGTACAGCAAGTCTTACTCTGTAGCTAACCTGCACTATAACTGACCTGGGAGTGCATGATGCCGACATTGGAAGTAAAACGTGGAGAAAACGTGTTACATTCTTCAGCAGAAAAAAGAAGTAATTAAAATTAATTGCTGGGTACGAGCAGAGACTGTAGAATGTGTCAGTCAGGGAGGTCATGCCCACTGCAGTTTGTTTGGTTTCAAAGCTGGTTTTTGCACAAGCACAAGATTTGGACCAATGCTGTGAGATATTACCTATTGCCTGACAGTCAGTTAGCAAAAATGTTGGGTCATGTTGAAAATGTAAACCAAAAATAGCACAGCTGGACTTGCCACAATAAAATTTTTGCCTAAGAGAAGGAGTTCTTTATCTGGGACTCTGGGCTTGTGTCTGTCACATATTGACTCTTGTAATACAAATGCTGACCACCAGATGGCTTTTGCACTTCTGTTTTATCAAGTTTTCTCCCTGTTTTATTGTTGACTCACCCTGGGGTACAGGCCCAGGCTACATCTTCATGTGTGAACTTGGACAAAGAACATTGGCAGGCCATTCGACCACGGAGGCATTGCTTGCATAGAAGGTCACCGCACAGAAGGAGGCCGTCTGGTACATTGTGTCTGCTCTTTGCTGAAACAATCCAAAACTAATCCCACAGCCATACAGGCTCTTCCCATGTCACTTTATCCTGCAGCAAAGGAGCACTAATTGATGATCGAGGGAAACATGCTGGCTGAGGGTTCCCCTCAGTACCTCCAGTGACACCGAGAACAATTGCCATGCCCTTCCTTACCAAGGTGCTAGCTGAGACCAGCGGATTCTGAAAATATCAGACTTCAATCCTGGGTCCTTCTGGTCTATTAGGGTAGATTTTACCAAATATCAGTACCGATGGGATTCATCTGAACATACAGAAAACGACGGACAGGTAAAGGCCCACTGGTCCGTTCAGATTGTCCCATATAGTTGTGATATCTTGTGCACCACGACACAGACACTCCCCACCCACCTAGAGCCATGTAATTTCCTGGGGGAGGTGAAAAAACAGCTAAAATCCCAGGCCAATTTGAGCAAAAAAAAATCTCTGATCCCCTCAGTTGATCGAAACTAGTCCAGGAGACCACTCTGGCCCCGATTAATGTTACCAGATTACGAGGTGATTTTCACCTCAGCCAGAAACAGGTCCGCTGTGGCTTGAAGGAATTCAGTGAGTATTCCTTCCCTTGCAGATATTAAGGTGGATTGCAGTAGGTGGCCAGCAGCCTGTGCCCCACACAGTGAGCGATGGGCTTACATCCCAGGGGCGCATCAGATTGTCATCATCTACTCTGGTTAAAGATCAAGCAGAACCAGTAGGGTAACTGAAGGGGTTAACCGACTTAGCCACGACACCGTTTACTGGGAGTCTGTTCAAGTTACCATTACTGTGGAGGAGAAAGGTGCTTGTTGCTGTTTAGCTCGGGTGGCTCACCATCATCTTCTCGAGGACAATTAGGGATGGGCAATAAATGCTGGCCTTGCCAACGACGCCCGCATCCCAGGAACGAATAAATAAAAAAAAGATCTCTGTGCTTCTAATGAAGGCGGAGTTTCAACTTGACAGCCCACGGCATCCGCCAATGTAAACACAGAGCTTCAACCTACCAGGAGTGACATTCGACCGCAATCCACAAATCTGGAACGTTATTCCCCAGACAAATTAATAAGTAGTCTTATCTTCATGAAAATGCAGCAGAAATTGGATGTTAATTGTGCTGGACTGCACACACATTATTACATCCCAGAGATAAACTTGGTCAAATCTGATCCTTAAGAAATTCTAAGAGAAGAATTTTAAGAAACACGATGATTATTGGACAGAAATTCCAGCCTCCCAGATCCGTACTTAGTGTCTACAGACCCAGGAAGGCATCTCAAAAGCCGGTTTTCAGAGCACAATGCGCATGCGCTGAAAACCGGCTTTTCCGATCTATCAAGCTGGAGCTTGACAGATCTTCCATATCTTGGGAGCGAGGACAAGATTGCAGTATTTACTCATTCCTTGCCCAGCAAATGTCCTATAACTCTTGCGCCTGATAAAAGCAGGCACATAGCCTACTTTTACAGGCGTAAGAATTTGAAAATAGACAAAAACATTTTAAAATAAAATTATAAAAACTCATTTTATTGTTAAAAACCCTCTCCACTACGCTAAGTTTATTTTAAACCATAATTTAAAATTTTTTTTAAAAATCGGAAAAATATATATATTTTTTAAGTACATAAATAACTGTAATTTAATTTAATAAAAATATGTGGTGTATTTTTTTCTATTTTTTATTATTGGTTTTGTGTGTTTTGGGTGCCATTTCTCATTCATAATAATGGGAACTGCAACTTACGGAGTTCCCATTATTATGAATGAGAACATACTTTACCTGATTGGCTGCGCAGAGCCATGTGACTCCAGCTCCAGGCCTGCGCACGTCCCGACGTGCACGCGCTGCGACGCAATCAGAGGAGGCATCAGGACTGGGAACTCGCGTGGATGCAGCAGGATAAGGTAAGTGCGCATTTTAAAAAAGTTTTTTACCCGATCACTCGCAGGAAGCAGCCGACCGGGCCATCATTTGGTCAAACAAACCTACCCTCTTTTGACTGATCTAAACTCCACATGATTACCTTTTTTGCCATGTGTAGATGCTGATACTGGGTGACTTGTGTTCCTTTGATGGGTTCAAAAAAAGTAGTCATAATATGTTTCTTTTTTGCAATTTTTTAATGACAGCCCATCATAGAACCAGTGAGGAGACCATTTATACAGCTGCACATGGAGGGCATAACGGGATTCGATCACTGCTTCGGTGCCATGTTAGCTGATCACAGTTGGAGCTGCTATAATTGACCTCAGCACCCCTGGTTTAGGGAGGGGAAAAAATCAGTCACACTCGTAGTTGTTGTTTTCGTATTTTCGCACTCTTCTTGGAGTAGTGGAAGGATTCACAGGCTGATTAACAATCTGACAAGCCGCAATGTGACGCTCCTTCCATGGCCCTAACTATCTTTATACCAGCTGTTTGGGTGATTAGTTCCATACAGCAGGAGGGTTTTATGGGCTTCCACATCCATATAATGAGGGAATAAAGACAGAAAATGCTGGAAATCTCAGTGGGTCAGGCAGCATCTGTGGAGAGGAAGCAGAGTTAACGTTTTGGGTCGACGACCCTTCGTCAGAACTGGAGAGTGTTTGGAAAGAACAGATTCTTAACAAGCACTGAAAGGGGGAGGGGAGGAAAGAACAAAAGGGAGGTCTGTGGTAGGGTGGAAGGCAGGAGAGATTAGAGAGACAAAAGGGATGATGGACCGAATTGAAATGGTAATGTCAGGAGTTAGAAAAATGTTAGTCAAGATAGGGTGTGAATGGCGACATAATGACCAGTTACCGTTAAAGAGAAGGAGAAAAACAGAAACATGCTTGGGTAGGTGGGCGGGAGTGGAAGGGTGCCCAAGATTGGCAGCGGTTATGCTCTGAAATTATTGAACTGGATGTTGAGTCTGGAAGGCTGTAAAGTGCCTAAACGAAAGATGAGGTGCTGCTCCTCAAGCTTGTGTTGAGCTTCGTTGGAACAGTGCAGGAGACCGAGGACAGAGAGGTCAGAGTGAGGGAGTGGTTGTAGAGGGTGGGGGGCACCCACACACATCAGACCCGAGTTTATCCTTAACTTTAATACAGGCTCGTGGAGTCAAGAGACAGCGAGATGTTGAATTAATAATCTTTATTTATCAATGCACTAATACAAACCCAGGATATACAGTACTGATGAGGTTAACGTCAATCACACTCACAGGCAAGAAACTTATCAGGCCTCATGAACTGAGTCTTCTGATCGCTCACAGTCCTCTCATCAAAACTACTTCGCGTTCCTAAAGTGTGTTTTATCTTTATATGGTTAATTATGTGAGGTAAGCTTGATGTTAGTATGCAAGTGCGTCCATAGTACCGTATAGTTAGTACATAAATATGTAAGTTTAGTACATAAGCTCAATAGTGGTTCCGCAGAGCACAACTCCCTCTTGTGCATGCTATTAGCAATTCTACCTGTTTATATTCCCTGGATATTTCACACACATGATTATCGAAGGCGAGCCTGCAGAATCCTTGCTTCCTTATCTGTTTAGATTTTTATTGACTGAAGCCTTTTTCGATTCACTTCCATCAGACATCTGAGCGCCTGTCCAACAATTACTGTTCCATTTCCAGGCTGCCCTACACCTAACATTCTTGGTCTTATATCTCTGCATTGTCCAGAATGTGATTTAATCTAATGTAACCCATACCATTATCACAGTCTACTGTACCTATGTGCTGTTGATTATTTGACCTAATTAACTGATCCGTACAAGCCTCATTCAATGCGCTGTCTCTTTTCGGTAAATCACACTTTGCACTTTGCTCCACAGAAGGGTACTGCGCTCCCCAATGGGACGGCATCCTTTGTTGGCCAGAAGGACCACCAGGCATGTTGGTGCCAATGCAGTGCCCAGATTACATATACGATTTCAACCACCAAGGTAAGAATGTGGCCAGTAGCTTCCATTTAACATTGACTTAGGGTACCGTGTTTTAGAGCACAGTATTTCAAACTGCAGTTATTGGAATGCGTCACACTTCGGGATCGTTTGACCATTTTCCACAGAAAGGTCATGAGGACAAAACAGAATTACTTTAACTGTTAAGTTTTAAAAGTGTTGCGTATTCTTGCAAGTTAAAAACAAACAGGCTGAGGTAGGTAATTAAGCTGCCAATGAGAGAGCTTTGATGCTGTTTTCTCATAGACTGTAAATAATAAACAATGTTGTAGCTTCTCTCCAGGACTGATCAGGCCCTACATCCATTGTGTTGGAAGGGTTGTGATCTTTTTCTGGCAGTCAGGTATAAAGCAGGTAAACCTTTCTCTTAATTATCTTAGCCATTGGATTTATCCTATGTTTCCCCAGCGACAGAGCATTACGACCTTATTTTGGACTTTCACCATCAAGCAAAGTTACATAACAATAGATAGAAACATAGAAACATAGAAAATAGGTGCAGGAGCAGGCCATTCAGCCCTTCTAGCCTGCACCGCCATTCAATGAGTTCATGGCTGAACATGAAACTTCAGTACCCCCTTCCTGCTTTCACGCCATACCCCTTGATCCCCCGAGTAGTAAGGACTTCATCTAACTCCCTTTTGAATATATTTAGTGAATTGGCCTCAACTACTTTCTGTGGTAGAGAATTCCACAGGTTCACCACTCTCTGGGTGAAGAAGTTTCTCCTTATCTCGGTCCTAAATGGCTTACCCCTTATCCTTAGACTGTGACCCCTGGTTCTGGACTTCCCCAACATTGGGAACATTCTTCCTGCATCCAACCTGTCCAAACCCGTCAGAATTTTAAACGTTTCTATGAGGTCCCCTCTCACTCTTCTGCTGGCCAATTTGTATGCCATTTCCTTGGCTTTAATACTATCCCTGATTTCCCTAGATAGCCACGGTTGAGCCACCTTCCCTTTTTTATTTTTACGCCAGACAGGAATGTACAATTGTTGTAATTCATCCATGCGGTCTCTAAATGTCTGCCATTGCCCATCCACAGTCAACCCCTTAAGTATCATTAGCCAATCTATCTTAGCCAATTCATGCCTCATACCTTCAAAGTTACCCTTCTTTAAGTTCTGGACCATGGTCTCTGAATTAACTGTTTCATTCTCCATCCTAATGCAGAATTCCACCATATTATGGTCACTCTTCCCCAAGGGGCCTCGCACAATGAGATTGCTAATTAATCCTCTCTCAATACACAACACCCAGTCTAAGATGGCCTCACCCCTAGTTGGTTCCTCGACATATTGGTCTAGAAAACCATCCCTTATGCACTCCAGGAAATCCTCCTCCACCGTATTGCTTCCAGTTTGGCTAGCCCAATCTATGTGCATATTAAAGTCACCCATTATAACTGCTGCACCTTTATTGCATGCACTCCTAATTTCCTGTTTGATGCCCTCCCCAACATCACTACTACTGTTTGGAGGTCTGTACACAACTCCCACTAACGATTTTTGCCCTTTAGTGTTCTGCAGCTCTACCCATATAGATTCCACATCATCCAAGCTAATGTCTTTCCTAACTATTGCATTAATCTCCTCTTTAACCAGCAATGCTACCCCACCTCCTTTTCCTTTTATTCTATCCTTCCTGAATGTTGAATACCCCTGGATGTTGAGTTCCCAGCCCTGATCATCCTGGAGCCACGTCTCCGTAATCCCAATCACATCATATTTGTTAACATCTATTTGCACAGTTAATTCATCCACCTTATTGCGGATACTCCTTGCATTAAGACACAAAGCCTTCAGGCTTGCTTTTTTAACACCCTTTGTCCTTCTAGAATTTTGCTGTACAGTGGCCCTTTTTGTTCTTTGCCTTGGGTTTCTCTGCCCTCCACTTTTCCTCATCTCCTTTCTGTCTTTTGCTTTTGCCTCATTTTTGTCTCCCTGCATAGGTTCCCATCCCCCTGTAATATTAGTTTAACTCCTCCCCAACAGCACTAGCAAACACTCCCCCTAGGACATTGGTTCCGGTCCTGCCCAGATGCAGACCGTCCGGTTTGTACTGGTCCCACCTCCCGCAGAACCGGTTCCAATGCCCCAAGAATTTGAATCCCTCCCTGCTGCACCACTGCTCAAGCCATGTATTCATCTGCGCTATCCTGCGATTCCTACTCTGACTAGCACGTGGCACTGGTAGCAATCCCGAGATTACTACTTTTGAGGTCCTACTTTTTAATTTAGCTCCTAGCTCCTTAAATTCTTTTCGTAGGACCTCATCCCTTTTTTTACCTATGTCGTTGGTACCAATGTACACCACGACAACTGGCTGTTCTCCCTCCCATTTCAGAATGTCCTGCACCCGCTCCGAGACATCCTTGACCCTTGCACCAGGGAGGCATCATACCATCCTGGAGTCTCGATTGCGTCCGCAGAAACGCCTATCTATTCCCCTCACCATCGAATCCCCTATCACTATCGCACTCCCAATCTTTTTCCTGCCCTCCTGTGCAGCAGTGCTAGCCACGGTGCCATGAACTTGGCTGCTGCTGCCCTCCCCTGATGAGTCATCCCCCTCAACAGTACTCAAAGCAGTGTATCTGTTTTGCAGGGGGATGACCACAGGGGACCCCTGCACTATCTTTCTTGCACTGCTCTTCCTGCTGGTCTTCCATTCCCTATCTGGCTGTGGACCCTTCTCCTGCGGTCAGACCAACTCACTACACGTGATACTCACGTCATTCTCAGCATCGTGGATGCTCCAGAGTGAATCCACCCTCAGCTCCAATTCCGCAACGCGGACCGTCAAGAGCTCGAGGCGGATACACTTCCCACACACGTAGCGCCCAGGGACACCGGAAGTGTCCCCGAGTTCCCACATGGTACAGGAGGAGCATATCATGTGACCGAGCTCTCCTGCTATGTCTTAACCTTAGATACCCTTAAATTGGTAATAACAATGTTACAGTTCACTTACTGATATAAAAAAGAAAAGAAAAGCTACTCACCAATCACCAGTCAATCACTTACCCCATTGGCTGTGACTTCACTTTTTGATTACTTTCTACTTCTATTTTGCTTTCTCTCCCGCTGTAGCTGCACCGGTACGCCTTTTATAGGCCGCTCCCGCCTCTCACCAACTGCCGCTGGCTCTCGATCTCCCGCTGGGCCTTTTATAGGTCGTTCCCCTCTCACCAACTGCCGCTGGCTCTCGATCTCCCGCTGGGCCTTTTATAGGCCGCTCCCGCCTCTCACCAACTGCCGCTGGCTCTCGATCTCCCGCTGGGCCTTTTATAGGTCGTTCCCCTCTCACCAACTGCCGCTGGCTCTCGATCTCCCGCTGGGCCTTTTATAGGTCGTTCCCCTCTCACCAACTGCCGCTGGCTCTCGATCTCCCGCTGGGCCTTTTATAGGTCGTTCCCCTCTCACCAACTGCCGCTGGCTCTCGATCTCCCGCTGGGCCTTTTATAGGTCGTTCCCCTCTCACCAACTGCCGCTGGCTCTCGATCTCCCGCTGGGCCTTTTATAGGTCGTTCCCCTCTCACCAACTGCCGCTGGCTCTCGATCTCCCGCTGGGCCTTTTATAGGTCGCTCCCCTCTCACCAACTGCCGCTGGCTCTCGATCTCCCGCTGGGCTTTTGATAGGTCGCTCCCCTCTCACCAACTGCCGCTGGCTCTCGATCTCCCGCTGGGCTTTTGATAGGTCGCTCCCCTCTCACCAACTGATAAACAATCTAATAAACAACAGTAAATATAACACATGTATAATTACTGTAGAAATTATATTATGAAAGAAAAACAACATTTGGGGCTATTTTAACTGAGGCGGCAATAGGTGAGCGGTGAACTGTCACTCACTGGTTGTTAGGCCGAGAGGCCCGAGCCTCATTAACATGCAGGAAATCTAGAATTGGTGCTCCCAGGGATTCTTTGCCCATTGTGGATGTATGCTGGGATTGGACAGTGGTAAATCAATGGGTCATTTGACTCTGAGAAGCCTGAATCCAGTAGGACTCAATGCCTCCCACCTCATTCACCTTCCAAAAGTCAGCCCAAAATCTTCCTTTTGACCAGGCCTTCACTTTCATCCCCTTCTCTACCTTTCCTGCTTGGTATTCACCATAACCCCTGTGCTCATCATTATTAAATATTACATTGCTGGGCCTGGAATCAAATCCATTTCCAGGAGAATAAAGGAAACGCACTGTGCCATTCACTCAGAGGGTGGTCTGTCCAGCACATTTAGATCATTTGTAAAAAATACAACTGCCCCTCAAACTAAATTGTGACTCAATTGCCTTTACGGTTACACCAATGAGTGAGCAGAGAGCGAAAGGTGAAAGGCGAAGCTGTGCTCGATACTGACTTGCTTTGTGTTTAACGACAGGCCATGCTTATCGGCAGTGTAACGTGAATGGGATGTGGGAGCTTGTGCCCAGCAACAACCGAACATGGGCAAATTATACTGAATGTGCCAGGTACCTTGCGCACATGAACCAAGGTACAGAAAAGGTGACGCAAACCGATAAATCATTTTTATTACAATATAATTCAGTTTATGTAGCAACTCGGAACATTTGGGGTGACTGTTTTAAATATCTATGGTTATAGCAGCAACATCCACAAACAGTAGTGAGGTGAATGACCAGATAATCTGTCTTTTTTGAGAGAGAAATGCTGGCCAGGGCACTGGGAGAACTTTCTGTACTTCTTTGAATAATACCATAGGTCCTTTACCATCCATCTGAATGCAGCCTTGGTTTAGCATCTCATCCAGAGCACCTCCAACAGTGTAGCACACTCTTACTGGAATGTCAGTCAAGATTATGTGCTCTGTGGACTGACAATATGATGGTGGGTATGCAATGTGCTGAATCACGTCAGGCTCCTACTCCCCAGGAAATTGGACTCAGGGATGAGGTCTGCAATGTACCTCTGCCCTCCAGTCATCTAGCTCATTCCCAACCGGATATTTCTTTATGCACAGGGTGGTCAGCAGCTGTAGCGGGATGACGTGAAGGGCGGTTGAGACCAAGACACTGGACTTATTTAGTCGAGTGTGGTCAGTGCTTCGATGCTGGGGATGTTGGCCTGAATGAGGACACTAACGTCGGTGCGTCTGTCCTCCCAGGGGATTTGCAGGATCTTGCGGAGACAACGCTGCTGGTATTTCTCCAGCGATTTGCACATTGTTCGCATGCCTGACACAAGACTCCCAAAGCAAGCGCTCTACTTGGAACTCCTACATGGCAGGTGAGCCCCGGGTGGGCAGAGGAAACGTTTCAAGGACACCCTCAAAGCCTCCTTGATAAAATGCAACATCCGCACCGACACCTGGGAATCCCTAGCCAAAGACCGCCCTTAGTGGAGGACGAGCACCTCGAGTCTCATCGCCGAGAGCATGCAGAAAACAAAAAGAAGCGTGCGGCAAACCAGTCCCACCCACCCTTTCCTTCAATGACTGTCTGTCCCACCAGTGACAAAGATTGTAATTCCCATATTAGAATGTCCAGTCACCTAAGAACTCACTTTTAGAGTTGAAGAAAGTCTTTCTGGATTTCGAGGGACTGCCTATGATGATGACGGACTTATTTAAGAACCAGCTCGGTGCCGTAGTGGAGAGATGATAGGGTTGGTATTTTGGAAGAGTAAAATTGAATGGACTGCAGGGCCTTCTATATCTGAATTGACCTTGAGATCTTGTGGTTTGTGCAGTTAACGCTTTCGCTGAGTCTTCTGCCCACAATGTTTGGGGCTGCAAGTTGCTTCAAATCTCTGATCTTGATCAGTCAAATAGCCTGGTCACAACTATTCACCTACAACACTCAGCATTTTAAAGACCTGATCATACACCCACCTTGCCCCCAATCCAATTCTCCAAGTAGTGGGTATTTTTAATTTTGGCTCACAGGAGTGCAGATGACACTTAACCATAGATGCTTACAATACAGAAGGAGACCAAGTGGCCAATCATGTCTGTGCTGACTCTTTACTAGACTAATTCAATGACAATTCCCCTGCCCCACTCTCCCCCACAGCCCTGTAATTTCCTCTGTTGAAATATTTATACAGTTTTCCCTTAAAAGATGCAATGGTCTCTGCCTCATCCACTCCCTGCAGCAAAGCATTCCATGCTCCAGTGGAATAAATTTCTCGTAACCTCTCTCCTCACTGATTTTAAATTGATGATCCTTCATCAATGACACTCCAACTAAAGGAAATAGTTTTCCCCTACTCACTCTATGTTACAGAACCTATAAGGGAGCAAGCTATCTTAGATCTGGTCCTGTGTAATGAGACAGGAATAATAAATGATCTCCTAGTAAAAGATCCTCTCGGAATGAGTGATCACAGTATGGTTGAATTTGTAATACAGATTGAGGGTGAGGAAGTAGTGTCTCAAACGAGCATACTATGCTTAAACAAAGGGGACTACAATGGGATGAGGGCAGAGTTAGCTAAAGTAGACTGGGAACATAGACTAAACGGTGGCACAATTGAGGAACAGTGGAGGACTTTTAAGGAGCTCTTTCATAGTGCTCAACAAAAATATATTCCAGTGAAAAAGAAGGGCGGTAAGAGAAGGGATAACTAGCCGTGGATAACCAAGGAAATAAAGGAGAGTTATCAAATTAAAAACCAATGTGTATAAGGTGGCCAAGGTTAGTGGGAAACTAGAAGATTGGGAACATTTTAAACGACAGCAAAGAATGACTAAGAAAGCAATAAAGAAAGGAAAGATAGATTACGAAAGTAAACTTGCGCAAAATATAAAAACAGATAGTAAGTTTTTACCGATATATAAAAAGGAAAAGAGTGACTAAAGTAAATGTTGGTCCTTTAGAAGATGAGAAGGGGGATTTAGGAATGGGAAATGTGGAAATGGCTGAGACCTTAAACAATTATTTTGCTTCGGCTTCACAGTGGAAGATACAAAAATTATGCCAAAAATTGCTGGTCACAGGAATGTGGGAAGGGAGGACCTTGAGACAATCACTATCACTAGGGAGGTAGTGCTGGACAGGCTAATGGGACTCAAGGTAGACAAGTCCCCAGGTCCTGATGAAATGCATCCCAGGGTGTTAAAAGAGATGGCGGAAGTTATAGCAGATGCATTCGTTATAATCTACCAAAATTCTCTGGACTCTAGGGAGGTACCAGTGGATTGGAAAGCAGCTAATGTAACGCCTCTGTTTAAAAAAGGGGGCCGACAAAAGGCAGGTAACTATAGGCCGGTTAGTTTAACATCTGTAGTGGGGAAAATGCTTGAAGCTATCATTAAGGAAGAAATAGCGGGACATCTAGATAGGAATAGTGCAATCAAGCAGACGCAACATGGTTTCATGAAGGGGAAATCATGTTTAACTAATTTACTGGAATTCTTTGAGGATATAACGAGCATGGTGGATAGAGGTCTACTGATGGATGTGGTGTATTTAGATTTCCAAAAGGCATTTGATAAGGTGCCACACAAAAGGTTACTGCAGAAGATAAAGGTACGCGGAGTCAGTGGAAATGTATTAGCATGGATAGAGAATTGGCTGGCTAACAGAAAGCAGAGAGTCGGGATAAATGGGTCTTTTTCAGGTTGGAAATCGGTGGTTAGTGGCGTGCCACAGGGATCGGTGCTGGGACCACAACTGTTTCCAATATACATAGATACCTGGAGGAGGGGACAGAGTATAGTGTAACAAAATTTGCAGATGACACAAAGATTAGTGGGAAAGCGGGTTGTGTAGAGGACACAGAGAGGCTGCAAAGAGATTTAGATAGGTTAAGCGAATGGGCTAAGGTTTGGCAGATGGAATACAATGTTGGAAAATGTGAGGTCATCCACCTTGGAAAAAAAAACGGTAAAAGGGAATATTATTTGAATGGGGAGAAATTACAACATGCTGCGGTGCAGAGGGACCTGGGGGTCCTTGTGCATGAATCCCAAAAAGTTAGTTTGCAGGTACAGCAGGTAATCAGGAAGGCAAATGGAATGTTGGCCTTCATTGCAAGAGGGATGGAGTACAAAAGCAGGGAGGTCCTGCTGCAACTGTACAGGGTATTGGTGAGGCCGCACCTGGAGTACTGCGTGCAGTTTTGGTCACCTTACTTAAGGAATGATATACTAGCCTTGGAGGGGGTACAGAGACGATTCACTAGGCTGATTCCGGAGATGAGGGGGTTACCTTATGATGATAGATTGAGTAGGCTGGGTCTTTACTCGTTGGAGTTCAGAAGGATGAGGGGTGATCTTATAGAAACATTTAAAATAATGAAAGGGATAGACAAGATAGAGGCAGAGAGGTTGTTTCCACTGGTTGGGTTGACTAGAACTAGGGGGCACAGCCTCAAAATACGGGGGAGCCAATTTAAAACCGAGTTGAGAAGGAATTTCTTCTCCCAGAGGGTTGTGAATCTGTGGAATTCTCTGCCCAGGGAAGCAGTTGAGGCTAGTTCATTTAATGTATTCAAATCACAGATAGATAGATTTTTAACCAATAAGGGAATTAAGGGTTATGGGGAGCGGGCGGGTAAGTGGAGCTGAGTCCACGACCAGATCAGCCATGGTCTTTTTAAATGGCGGAGCAGGCTTGAGGGGCTAGATGGCCTACTCCTGTTCCTAATTCTTATGTTCTTATGTTCTTATGTTCTATCAGAATGCTTTATAATTTAAAAAACTTCTATTAAATGTCCTCAGCCTCCTCTGCTCCAATGGAAATGTACCCACTACCTCAAGTCTCTCATAACTATAGTTACAAGTGCACTGTGAGACTAGGATTATGAATCTTGGAGAAAGAAAGACTTGCATTTATATAGCATCTTTCATGACCTCCGGACATCCAGATGCATTTTGCAGCCAGTGAAGTAGTTTTGAAGTGTAGTCACTGTTATAGTGTAGGAAATGGAATCCATTCAGATGCACAGGAATACTGCAAAGCCGTGGATTATAAATCAAGGAGTCTATTCAGAGTCCTGTCTTTACTATGAGATCTGGGATTGATAATAAGAACATAAGAATATAAGAAATAGGAGCAGGAGTAGGCCATACGGCCCATCGAGCCTGCTCCATCATTTAATATGATCATGGCTGATCCGATCATGGACTCAGGTCCACTTCCCTGCAAGCTCTCCATAACACCTTATTCCCTTGTCGTTTAAGAAACCGTCTATTTCTGTCTTAAATTTATTCAATGTCCCAGCTTCCACAGCTCTCTGAGACAGCGAGTTCCACAGAAGAAATTTCTCTTCATCTCAGTTTTAAATGGGTGTCCCCTTATTCTAAGATTATGCCCTCTAGTTCTTGTTATGTATGTAATTACTCGATAGACTGAATACTGTAAACTTAACACAGGTACGAACCTGGCTCTGCTTTATTCGGGCCCATGATGGCTTGGCTTTTATACCTGGGCTGCACACACGTGCGTACACCCCAATGACCTCCGACAGTGCCGCCACCTGGTGGCTAGTAACACCAAGCATACATACATGACAGTTCTAGTCTCCCCTATTAATGGAAACATCCTCTCTGCATCCACCTTGTCAAGTCCTCTCATAATATTATATGTTTCGATAAGAGCACCTCTCATTCTTCTGAACTCCAATGAGTAGAGGCCCAACCTACTCAACCTTTCCTCATAAATCAACCCCCTCATCTCTGGAATCAACCTTGTGAACCTTCTTTGAACTGCCTCCAAAGAAAGTATATCCTTTCGTAAATATGGAAACCAAAACTGCACGCAGTATTCCAGGTGTGGTCTCATCAATACCCTGGTATAACTGTAGCAAGACTTCCCTGCTTTTATATTTCATCCTCTTTGCAATAAAGGCCAAGATTCCATTGGCCTTCTGGATCACTTACTGTACCTGCATACTAACCTTCTGTGTTTCATGCACAAGTACCCCCAGGTCCCGCCGTACTGCAGCACTTTGCAATCTTTCTCCATTTAAATAATAACTTGCTCTTTGATTTTTTCTGCCAAAGTGCATGACCTCACACTTTAATCTAGAAGAAACTGAGATACAAGATATAGAGAACCAGACATATAATAACACTGGAAGTAAATATATATTGTTGCAAAGTGCACATTTATTCTGTGTATTGTATTGTCGAATATTTTATAATACACCATTGCTTCATGTCTTATGCTGTGTCTATGATGATCAGTGCAAATTCATATATTTCCAAGGGCTGCAGAATAGAATTATAAATTTGAAGACTTCAATACTCTCTACCCCACACACATTCCATTCATAGCATGAGCTGTCAGTCATCCAATTATTGTGCCATGTTGTGGTGTTGATAGGAGCTCTCTGCATGCTTGTGTCTTTGTCTACTGTTAACCACAACCTGTAACATCTCAATACTTTCTGCATTCGGAGTCCTTTATATACAGTGACATCTGGGATTGTAAATCTAGGAGAAATTGAGATTCAGAGAAAGAAATAGATAACCAGATATATACTAGCACTGAAAGGGAATATATATTGTTGCAAGGTGCACATTCATTCTGTGTGTTGCATTGTTGAGCATTTTGTAATACACCATTGCTTCATGTCTCATGCTGTGTCTATGATGCTCACTGAAAATTTGTATCTATCCCAGGGCTGTAGAATAGAATTATAACTTTCATGATTCTGCCGGCCCCACACACATTCCATTCAGAGCATGAGTTGTCAGTTCAATTACTGCGCTGTGATGTGGTGTTGATAGGAGCTCTCTGCATGCTTGTGCCTTGTGGCTACTGTTAACTATAACCTGTGACATCTCAATACTTTCTTGCAGGACATCTTTGATCGTCTGTACCTCATATACACGGTGGGGTACTCCATCTCATTGGGTTCATTGACCGTGGCTGTTATTATACTGGGATACTTCAGGTAAAGAACATCAACTGAATTTACAACAGCTCCGGTTCACTTTAATCAACAGAAAAAATTGCATCACATTCAAGGTCCAAGTAGCTGTGGGGAGGAGGGAGTGCCGTTGAGGGGCAGGGCTTATCGTTATTTTGTGCTCCGTCTTCAGTTTCCTTCGGGAATGTGTTTTTCAAAGTCGGAAGCTACTTGAATAAGACCAAGCTCTTAAAGAGACACCTCAGAGGGGGCCTTGTAGAGGGAGATAAAATGCTTTAATAACTTCATGTCTTCAAGAGAGAAGTAGACCGATTCCAACGCATCACATAGAAAGTGATAACGTACACATGGTCAATGTGATCTTCTGGGCTCCTTTCGATCGCCTGAGGGGGTCGGAGAGGAATTTCCAGAGATTTTTCCCCCTTATGGCCCTGGGCTTTTTTCTGTTTTTTTGCCTCACCTGGGAGATCACATTGCTGCAGAGGCGGTGTGGGGGGGTCGGGGTTAAGGGAGTGTCTGGTTATGATGCTCCAGCCATCATGGGCAGGCTTGATAGACCAGCTGTTCTTTTCCTGCCCGTTCGTATCTTCATATTGGGATGGAGGTAGTAGATTTGGAATTATATTTTGAAAGGTGCAGGACAGTGAGGTTGAGCGTTTGAATGGCAAGTTTAGAATAGCGTCCAGAAGGTGAGCAACAGCTGGAGCATGTTACCAGTAAGGGTAATTGAGGTTCAGTCACTATTCCTATTTGGAAAGCAAGCAGTGTGCTTGGATCGGGAGGAAGTTGACTTGGAGGATCACTTTACAGCCATTGAATTACTTTTGAATTACAGCCATTTAGTTCCACAGGCAAACATGATGGCCATATTGTGACAAGGCCTCATAAACAACAAATGAGATGAATCTGGATTTGTTTTATTTTATGGTATTGTAGTGTTGGCCAGCACACTTCCTTGCTCCTCTTTGAACAATGCCATGGAATTTTTTACATTCACATGACAGGGCAGGTATAACACCTCACCTGGGAGATAGCATTGCTAACTAAAGTGCAGCACTCCCTCAGTACTGCATGAAGTATCAGCCTAGATTAGATGCTCATGTTCTAGAATAGGGCATTGAACCCACAACCTTCTAATTTTGAGGCAAGAGGACTATCCAAGAAAGAAAAAGACTTGCATATATATATATACAGCATCTTTTATGACCTCAGGACATCCCAAAGCGCTTGACAGCCAATTAATTAGTGTTTTGACCTGTAATCACTGCTGTATTATAGGAAATGCGGCAGCCAATTTGTGCACAGCAAGATCCCACGAACAGCAATGGAATAATGACCAGATTGACTGTTTTTAGGCTTTGGTTCAGGGATTAATATTGGCTAGGACACTAGGAAGAACTCCCATGGTCTTCTTCAAAAAAGTACCATGGGATCTTTTATGTCCCCTTGAGACGTCAGACGGGGCATCGGTTAACGTCTCATCCGAAAGACAGCACTCCGACAGTGCAGCCCTCTCTTAGTACTGCACTGGTGTGTCAGCCTTGATTTTGTACTCAAGTTGCTTTGCCGTGCTCCCATTCCAGGAATTAAATTGAATGCAACAGCTCTGAAGAAATTTGTGACATCCTGAAGATGTGAGAAGTTCTACATCAACGGAAGCTCTGGCCACAGGAGACACTATTCATGGAGGTTGTTGTTCACGAGGGACTTTTTTTTATTGAGATTGGACAGTGTTGCTTGGCTTCTGCGGGGGGTTTGGGTGGCAAGGAGTTTTAGAGTTGGGTTGCCATAGGCATCTGGCCTCCTGAGAGTGGGTTGATCCCACACTAAATTTTGTTCACTGTAAAGTCCTGTCCCCTCAGTACAGATTCACACGAGACATGTAGTGAAGTCAAGATCACTCTGGACCTGCACCTTTATTTTTCACAGCTCTGAAATGCCGCACTTGCCTGAGACCTGTCCTTATATACCTGTCTCTTGTAAGTGCACCCCTGGTGGTAAGGTATGCTGGTGGTTACAGGTCATATCTTATTACAGTCATGTATAGCATGTTAGGATACAGTTATATATAATAATGTAACATACATGACATCACCCTCCCCCAAGGTCTTATTGTCTTTATAGGTTCAGTCTCTCAGGTGGTCTACGCTCTCGCGTGGAGCATCTGAGTTGTGGTTCAGTTGTTTGCCTTGGTGTCTGTTTTGCTTTGGGTGTGGTTGCTGGTATCTCGCCTGGGCTGTCTGTTTCGATTGGTGTGATTGTTGTTGACTCATCTGGGCTGTCTGTTGGGATTGCCCTTTCCTCAGGTTGTTCCCTCTGTCTGTCCACCAGGTGTGGTGCGAGTTCCACATTGTAGTCTGCCTCTGGTTCCGCAGTATTGTTGGTAAATGTGCTTTTGACTTGGTCTACTTGCCTCCAGCAGGTTTTGCCATTGTCCATTTGTACTACCAGTAGCCTGTTTCCTTCCTTGCCCATTACTGTCCCTGCAAGCCATTTGGGACCCCTGCCATAGTTTAGTACAAACACTTTGTCCCCTATCTCATTCCATCTCCCCCTCGAATTTCTGTCATGGTACTCAGTCAGCTTACGGCGCTTTGCCTCAATGATTTTGTGCATGTCTGGGAGGATTAATGAGAGCCTTGTTTTTAAAGTCCTTTTCATCAACAGTTGCGCGGGGGGATCCCAGTCAGTGAGTGCGGACGAGATCTGTATGCCAGCAGCAGTTGCGACAGGCGACCCTGCAGCGTGGGACCTTGGATTTTAAGCATGCCTTGTTTAATAATTTGCACTGCTCTTGCTGCCTGGCCGTTG